>NC_059129.1:56950078-57553203 GCF_020740605.2 Lemur catta
TTCAAAATTGTGTCTGTAAATAAAGTTTTATTACCACACAGCCACACTAGTTTGTTTACATATTATTTATTCTATGCCTTTGTGGTACAATGGCAAAGCTGAGTACTTGCAACAGAGACCATATGGCCTGCAGAGCCTAAAATATCTACCATTTAGTCCTTCACAGAACAACTTTGCAGATCTTTGGTTTAGACCACAAACATTTTACATATCAGTCTGCCCTTTGCATGTATGCTGACCTTCATTTGCTTGACGGCTGTGATTGATCTATATTTGATCTTATAATACACTGCTCTTTCCTAACATAATCCACACTGTGCTTTATTAAAAGGTTGTGTTTCATCTCATTTGCTGTCTTCTCTCTTAGTCTATAAGTGCCACAAAAGAGGAGATGGGTGTTGAAAAGCCCAGCACTTCATTGTTGCTAATTAATTAATACTTGTGGAAAGATTGAATGAAGAATGAACCTATGAACGCGTATTTATGATATACAAACATAAAGAATTTTTTCTTTATTATTTTACCCAGGGCCAACTTTAAAAGGGTTTTACACTCTTGCCAAGATGGAAAAATACCTTGTAATTTAAGTTAAACATTCTCCTTCAATTATTGGTGTGACTATTTCATTATAAAAAAGAATTCTGAGTTTCCTTACATCAATACAACAATTGCACATGAAACAGGGTTAAGTGCTGAGAGTTGTCAGCTTAATTTCTTTATTATGAATCCCATTCATATGGATGGAGCATTTATTACCTCCCTGTATTGAGCCACTTGTAATCATAAGACACTTGAATACAAGAACCTGGAATGGGCTGATTGATGAGTCATTGATTGTTCTGAAATATGGTCAGAAGCTGAAAGAAAGTTAAATCTCTGCAATAGAAAAATATTCAGTGAGGCCTGCATCCTGCTGTTCTTTTTCTATGGTTATTATCCCTCATTTTTAGAGCTAGAAATAGAATAATTTTAGTTGAAAACAGAATTGAAGCATAATCTTTCCCTACCCAGAATGGTAACGATTAGTGAGAGGCCTTTCAGAAAGTACTAGGGTTCATCCGTGAAGCAAGAAGTGAAAAAAACAAGAGTATTAAATGATTTAAGAAAAAGTCAAGAATTGAGATAAATTTACTAAAGAAAATGCAGGCATGTTGAGCATGTTTTTTTCTGAAAGACCTTGGGATTTCCAGGAAGTACTTAGTGAAAGTCTTAATTTTTCTACATAAGACAGCTACAATCTATAATATGGTCCATTCTTTGTATTGCTATATATAATAATGTAAGAACTTTTTTCTCTGTTTTGTTTAGCATGGGTATGCTCACATTCTTTCCTACTCACCAAAAATACCTAAACTCTCATTATTTATGGAAATTCTGAACCCTGATATATATATCAAAGGGTAAATAAAATGTAAGGCTATTACAATAACTATTACTTTAATAGAATTTTATAAATATTTCTTATTTTTCCTAATGAGATGAACAGGCTTGAGCTGCATGTCCTATTTTTCTGAATAGGTAAGCTAAGCACCATTGCTGACTTCAAACATCACACTGCTTTAAGTGACACCAAACTTTTGTGTTGTATTGTGTCAAAATAAATGAATCCTGTAATGCAACAAATTTGTGTGACTCTCCCCTGCCCAAGAGGTGGAAACTAACAAACAAGAAACCTCATCTTTCAACCCAGAGGTTAGCCCCAGGCATATGGATTTGGTCAGAGATCTGTGAGGTATAAGGACTCGGTTTATTAAAACTTCAGGAGATGTACACGTGCCTTATCTCAGAGAGGTCACATCATTTCTGAAAACAAACAGAGTATGAACCAGAACTCGCAGAGATTTGCTGCTTCAAATGAACTTCAGATCACAGAACTGTGAAACTAGAATGAAAAAGGATTCATTGATCTGCTTGATATCATACATCTAGTAATTACATTACTCTGGAGCTAGCTTCTGATATTAGGAGACCAAATAATCAATTTAGCATTTTTCCTTTTAATATTTATGCATTTTTGTTTTTTTTTTTAACTATTTGAGACAAAGGGACTATGCACTTAACCATGAGGTGAGGATTGGCGAGGTTGAAGGTCCAGGAAGATGTTTGAAATCTCCCATTCTAACTCCGCACTAACTTCCAACCACATTGTATTTAAGTCTGTTGTCCAAATTTGTTTTTCTAGATACCCAGGATATGAATGCTAAATTTATAAAGAGCCTTGGGGATATTGATATAGACAAAGAAATTGAAAAAATAACAAATGTAATGTAAATACACACAATTTTTCCTCCCCTAATTCACCAGAAAAAAATTATGTAATTCAGATAAAAGCATCTGCCTACAAACTTATTAATAGTTTTACAATGATAAGCACTAAATGAATATATAGAAAAGGAAAAAGGGAAGATCTAATTAATGGTGACTTAGTCAAATAAATTGATAATACTAAACACTTCCTTTGGTAGTTACCTGAAAAGTTTCCTCTCTCTCTCTCTCTCTCTCTCCCCCCCCCCCTCCGTGTTAATGCAGAGAGAATGATCTAATGATTGTTCCTTGTAAAAGATATCTTGAATTTCTGAAACCATGCTCTGATTGTATGTAATCAACACTAGAACAGCCTCTTGGAAAAAAATGTTGACAGTCCTGTCATGCTAGCAGCAATCTCACATGGGACTGCTTTGTTTAACAACGCCATTATTAAACTTACGAAATAATATTTTCAGTAAGTTTCTTTCCTGTAGATATAAAACTCTCGAACATTCCTAATTAACTCTACCTTTGCATATTTAAAGACTTCACAATTCTGCCCCCTTTTCTTTTAAACTAATTCTCTCTAAGGAAAATCATGAAACCTAGATAGAGCTTTGGGGCAGATTTACCAAGAGTAAAGTTTAAAGGATGCTAGGGGCTGGGCGCAGTGGCTCACGCCTGTAATCTTAGCACTCTGGGAGGCCGAGGTGGGAGGATCATTTGAGCTCTCAGGAGTTCAAGACCAGCCTGAGCAATAGTGAGACCCCGTCTCTACTAAAAAAATAGAAAGCAATTAGCCAGACAACTAAAAATACGTAGAAAAAATTAGCCGGGCATGGTGGCGCATGCCTGTAGTCCCAGCTACTGGGGAGGCTGAGGCAGGAGGATCGCTTAAGCCCAGGAGTTTGAGGTTGCTGTGAGCTAGGCTGACACTACGGCACTCTAGCCTGGGCAACAGAGTGAGACTCTGTCTCAAAAAAAAAAAAAGAAAATTAAAAAAAAAAAAAAAGGATGCTAGGAATATTAGAAAAGGCACTAGAAATAGGAATATTTATTTTTAAGTCTATCTCTTAGCTAGAATCAGAATATTATTGCTCCCTTAATGGAAAAAGAAAATTGGAATACAGAAAGATTAATTGATTGTACAAATTAACACAATTAGCTAATGATGAAATAAAATTCAGGTTTTCAGACACTCAGATTCCTAATTTTTCCATGAAGCAGTATTAAGTACTGTCTGATGTTTTTACAGTGTCATATAATTTATAGAGGCAATTTAACCCATTTTGTCTTTTAAAACTTTACATAAAAACTGCTTGTAGATGATAGTTCAAATATATCAATAATGGAATCTCATTGTATAGGTAGAAAAAAAACCTCAAATAGGTTAAATGAAAAATGCCTCATAAATGCACAAGCTAAATTTATTTCTTCCTATTTCACCTCAGTGCTGTCAGTCCAGTGTCTGAAAATATTTACTGAACATGCAACTGGTAAGCACCTGTTGTACTGGAAGTCAACCTGCTTGTCCTAAAACTGTGCAAGAACCACTACATTCACCTTGTTGAAGTTGTTTTTTTTTTTTGCCTTGAAACTGGGTTACAGAACAAAAGGCCCCAGAGAGTCAAAGGAAAGGAGAATTTGCCTGTTTGTTGAGACCAGCACTTTCCCCCTGACAATTTTGTTTTGAGGTAAAATTGATTGAGATTGATATTTTTCTCCTTTGATATTTTAAATGTGCTTTTTGATTTTTAGTTGCCCCTAAGAAAGATCTCCTTATTCTCATAATACTGTTTTGTAAGGAAAAAACTACCCTCGGATATGAAGCCTGGTTCTGCCTCTTGCCAATTTTATAAAATCTTAGAAAAGTTACTTACCTGTCTTAAGGCTCGTTTACCTCATCTGTAAAATATGCAAGTGGCTATCTCAAAGATTTTAAATGAGAAGGTATATGAAAAAGTCACACTGTAAATATTATATATTAATGATGAGGATAATGAGGAAGTAAAGGAGAATACACAGCACCTGACAAAAAGATTTTGGGTATATAATGCATCTTCTCTCTCTCTCTCTCTCTCTGCCTCCCTCCTTCTCCCTCTCTCTCCCCTTTCTTTCTTTCCTTGACATTTCTAGATTTGCCTACTTCAAAGTGACCTCCAGCTAAAACTAGAACTCCCATTTCTTTCATTTGGATAAAGAAATCAGGATCTAAGGCCGGGCGCGGTGGCTCACGCCTGTAATCCTAGCACTCTGGGAGGCCGAGGCGGGTGGATCGCTCGAGGTCAGGAGTTCGAGACCAGCCTGAGCAAGAGTGAGACCCCGTCTCTACCAAAAATAGAAAGAAATGATTTGGACAGCTAAAAATCTATATAGAAAAAATTAGCCGGGCATGGTGCCATATGCCTGTAGTCCCAGCTACTCGGGAGGCTGAGGCAGTAGGATCACTTAAGCCCAGGAGGTTGAGGTTGCTGTGAGCTAGGCTGACACCACGGCACTCACTTTAGCCTGGGTGACAAAGCAAGACTCTGTCTCAAAAAAAGAAAAAAAAGAAATCAGGATCTAATTTGGGAGCCAATAGAAGTCATGTATGTGGCACAAAAATTATAGAAAAAGACACAAAAACTAATACAGCAAACAGGAAACATTATCTCTTCCTTGAACAAGTCACACAATGGCTTTGTCAAAGCACTCATTTATAAATGAATATAATTTCTCAAAAGTTAACAGGATGGTTATTGTCCATTAACTTTTGGCCAATGGTTTTTAAATGTCTTTGCATATAATAAAGTGATTTTAAATAACAGTTAAATTGCTAAAGAAATCTGTTAAACTGGGAATTTTAAAAAAGTTAATTATAGCCGATGGAGTATTTTAAAAACTCATTTGCTATCCTCAACTGGAGTAGCAGGATTTTCTCTGCTCCATAATTCAAATATCCCAGAAATATATTTCCAAACAGAACAAAAAAGGTGGAATGTATTACACATAATTGCATAGGCCCCCAAGTTTTTGATGAATGAATGCAAAAGAAAATGAATAAATGTGATAAATAGACTTCTAGGAGGTTTTCTAATGATCCCAACTTCTCACTAGTAATCTTTATCTACTAATATTAAATGGTGACTAGTTCTTTCGTTTACAATGTTTGCATAATAGTAATACTTTTCAAAGCATTTGTTATATAGAATGTAAGTAAAGCTGATTTTAAACCTTTATTTGGGCGGACAATATATTATATTTGAATATGAAAAACAGTGAAGGGGTTTTTTTGCATGTATTATATATATCACACATCATAAAGACAGATATGTGTAGTCTTTGTGATAATAAGAAAAGCAGATAACTCATGATGAGAAAGTTAAAGGGTGCACCCCATTTCCAATGTTAATATGTAAAAGAAAGAAAAATACAAATTTATTTCAAATGAATGGAAATTAAACTGATGAGTTCAAAGCTTCTGAATTCTAATTCAGTAAATCCCATTATTTTGTCTCTCGGGATGTTTGAATTTTCTTGAAATTCCTCTATACCAAGTGTGTTGTAATTCATTTTAAAATAGAAACTGTTCATAAACCATAAGACATTTTTAATGTAACTAAGATCATGGTCACAAAATCAAAATGACAGAAATAGGAATTGCTTCTGTAAATGAATGTGCAGAATGAATGCTCTGTGAGAGCAAACATACCTACAATCTTCTCATGCTTATGTCATATTTTTCAAAAAGTATTCAGAATTCCTATGTTGTCATTAATGAGTAGGTTGTTTGAATGATTAGATGCTTTGCAGTTGCATTCTCAATTGAGGTTATGATAGGACTGTCATCTAAAAGAGATGTGATTTCTAAATTGCTGAGTAACAGAGAAGGAAGGACCTAGCCCAGGAGAACATGAGATGTAACTGATTTTGGCTGTTGGTGACTTTAAGATGTGCCTTAGGACTGAAGCCATTTCAAATTGATCTAAGGGCATTTCATCTATTCTTAGCAATGTCAGTAAATCAATTATGCTTAATTCCATAAAAGAAAAGAAGCCATATCAATCAAATGTATTAAGGCTGTTTAATCAATAAGACTAAGCCACGAATGAGTGATAAAAATTTATTAAGACTCAGTTCTGGGGGCACATTTTCTCAGAACCTCTTGAAAACATGTGCCCTGGGTTATTGGTCACACACACTCAGCTCAGAATAAACCTCTTTAAATGAAAAAAAAAAAAAAAAAAAAAAAAGAGTTCTGTGACACAAAACTTGAATTAGGGATATAGCCTTTCCACCTATGAGTTAGCATGGCTTACGGTGCCTGTGAGAGAGAAAGACATGACAGAGAGGAAGGAAAGAAATCAATGAAATTTGAGAAAACTGTACAGGGATGAACTTGAGTATGCATATGGCACATGGAACTATCTGGAAGGAAATAGATCAAAAGCCAAATAAATATTTGAGGGCATACTATTGATAGAAAACCATGTGCATGAACTTTTAAAAATGATTATCATTTTTGGAGCCTTAACAAATCTTGACACCACAAACATATTCCAAATTAGCAGGACATAGGTTGTGAAAGCTGTAGAGACTGCTACAAGGGCCTCTTCTCCTTCAGATATTGACATGATATCTTAGATATGGATCAAATTCAGATATTGACATGATGGGTAGGCAGGCTATTTTTAAAAACAATTTAAAGGCCACAGGACCACAAATAAACACCTGCAGGTGTAAGGGAGAGAACTACATATTCATTAGGAGACTTTGGTGCTCAATCCAGATGTACTAACTGCATGAGACTTTAGAGGATAATCCATAGAAAGAAGGTGAGGTTGTTTTAGTTTGTGGAGATATGAAGTAGTTACCAAAAGTGTAGCCTGGAGCATAGATTGGACAGTTGATCATAGAATAACTTCCATATTCTCCTGGGCCACAGTGCTGGACCACATTTCCCAGCCTGATTTACAGTGAAATGAATATTTTCCAATGGGATGTGGACTGAAGTGATGTATACAATTTCTACATCTGGCCTATATAAGCACTGCATGTTTTTTCCATGCTCTGTCTTTTCCCCACCTACTGCTGGAGGTTAATGAACACTGTGACCTTAAAAACTTAGTGTTAAAGATGTCGAAGACACCAGTTTGTGTTCCTAAATGATTGTGTGGACTAGAGTACCCCTCCCACACCTCCACCTCAGCCACCAGCTGGACTTTATGTGAATGAGAAATTTTATTGTGTTACATCACTGAGATTTTGTGGTTTTTTTTTTCCCCTAGTGGCAGTTGTCTTCACCTGAATTAATACAAAAATAAGTCATTCGTGGATGTATATGTTTCAAATGTTTTATCTCCATGACTTTTGTTCAGTGTGTGTATATATGTGTGTATATGTGTGTAGGTATGTGTACATATGTGTGTGTATGATGTCCTTTGGTTAGCAATAGTTCTTAATTTTGACATAGTTGAATTCATCAGTCTTTTCCTGAATGGATAATTCTCTTTGTGTCCTATTTAAGAAATATATTCTTAACCTGTGTCATGAGAATATTTTTTATATTGTCTTCTGAAAGACTTTCACATGCTATTTCTTAGTCCACTTGGAATTTATTTTTGCATATGGTGTTAGATAAGGAATAAAAATGCATATATGCCATATGGATAAAGAATTCCACTTGTGCTATTTATTTTAAAGTTCATCCTTTTCTTACACTGATCTGCAGATCAATTATCTATCCAAGTAAATGTTTGACTTTTCTGGGTTTTCCATTCTTTTATATTTAACTCTTGCCTGGTTTAAAGCCAATATTTCATTGTAGTTTATAAAAACTTTATGGTAGTCTTGATATGTGGTATTATAATGTCTTACATATCTTTTTTACCAGCATCACAGCTCTTTACAACACATTGCAATTCCATATACACTTTATTTTTTGTTTGTTATTTATTATTTTATTTTTTAATTGACACATTGAATTGTACATGCATAATTATGGGGCACAATTTGATGTTCCAATGCATACATATGTTGTATAATAATAAAATCAGGGTATTTAGCATATACATCACCTCAAGCATTTATCATTTCAAAAGCCTCTCTTCTAGCTATTTTGTAATCTTCAATAACCATTGAAGATTAACCATTGTCACCCTGCTGTGCACTGGAACACCGGAACTCATTCCTCCTATCTAATCGTAGCTTCATATACGTTGACCAACCTCTTCCCAACCTTCCTTTCCCTCTGGCTCCCTAGTCTCTGGTAATCATTGTTCTAATCTCTGTTTCTATGATATCAACTCTTATTTTCTTAAGAGTCCCCCCATATAAGTGAGATCATGCAGTTTTTGTATTCCTATGTCAGGCTTATTTCACTTAATATGATGTTCCCCAGGTTCATCCATGCTATTGCAAATTACAAGATTTCATTCTTTTTATGACACAATATTAATAGTATTCCATTGTGTATATACACAACATTTTCTTTGTTCATTTATCCAGATGTTGATGCTTAGGTTGATTTTGTATCTTGGCTATTGTAAATAGTGCTGCAATAAACATGGGAATGCAGATATCTCTTCAACATACTCTTTTCATTTCCTTTGGATATATCCCCCATAGTGGGATTGCTAGATAATATGGTAGTTCTATTTTTAATTTTTTGAGGAACCTCCAAACTGCTTGTCATAATGATTGTTTTCATTTACATTCCCACCAACAGTGTGTAAATCTTCCCTTTTTTCCACATCCTCACCAACACTTTTTCTTTCATCTTTTTGATAATAAGGCTTGAACTGGAATGAGTTGGTATCTCATTGTGGTTTTGATTTGAATGTCCCTGATAGTAAATGATGTTGAGCATTTTTTCATGTATCTCTTGGTCATTTGTATGTCTCCTTTTGGTAGATGTATATTTAAGGTCTTCTACCCATTTTTTAGTCGGATTATTTGTGGGTTTTTGCTGTTAAGTTCCTTATATATTCTGAATATTACCCCACTGTCAGACGTATAGTTTGCAAATATTTCTCCCATTCTGTAGGTTGTCTCTTCACTCTGTTAATTATTGTCTCTGCTGTGCAAAAGCCTGTTAGTTTGATATAATCTTAATTTTCTATTTTTGCTTTCATTGCCTATGCTTTTGAAGTCTTATTTAAAATATCTTTGCTGAGCAAGAGTGAGACCCCATTTCCACTAAAAATATAAAAATTAGCCAGATGTGATGGTGTGCACCTATAGTCCCAGCTACTCGGGAAGCTGAGGCAGGAGGATTTGCTTGAGCCCAGGAGTTTGAGGTTGCTGTGAGCTAGGCTGATGCCACTGTACTCTACTCAGGGCAACAGAGTAAGACTCTGTCTCAAAAAATAAATAAATAAAAGAATAAAATATCTTTGTACAGCTCAATGTTCTGAAGCATTCCCTCTGTGTTTTCTTTTAGTAGTTCATACTTTGGGGTTTTACATTTAAGTTTTCATTTGACATTTTAGTTGACATTTGTACATGATGAGAGGTAGGGGCTAATTCATTCCTCTGCGTGTATAATAGATATCCAATTTTCCCAGAACCATTTGTTCAACAGACTGTCTTTTTCTTAATGTGTGTTCTTGGCACATTTGTCAAAAATCAGCTGGCTGTAGGTGGATGAATTTATTTCTGGGCTCTCTATTGTGTTTCATTGGTCTATGTATCCATTTTTATGTCAGTATCATGCTGTTTTGGTTACTTTAACTTTGTAGTATATTTTGAAGTCAAAGCCTCCTGCTTTGTTCTTTTTGCTCAGTGTTGCTTTAGCCATTTCGGGTCTTTTGCAATCCATATAAATTTTAGTATTTTTTTTATATTTCTGTGAAGAATTTCAGTGGTATTTTGGTAGGGATTGCATTAAATCTTTAGATCATTTTGCATAGTATTGCCATTTTAATGATACTAATTCTTCTAGGCCAAGCGCGGTGGCTCACGCCTGTAATCCTAGCCCTCTGGGAGGCCGAGGCGGGTGGATCGCTGGAGGTCAGGAGTTCGAGACCAGCCTGAGCAAGACCCCGTCTCTACTAAAAATAGAAATAAAAATTATCTGGACAACTAAAACTATATATGGGAAAAATTAGCCGGGCATGGTGGCGCATGCCTGTAGTCCCAGCTACTTGGGAGGCTGAGGCAGGAGGATCGCTTAAGCCCAGGAGTTTGAGGTTGCTGTGAGCTAGGCTGACGCCACGGCACTCACTCTAGCCCGGGCAACAGAGTGAGACTCTGTCTCAAAAAAAAAAAAAGAAAAAGAAATAGAAAAGAAAAAAAGAAAAGATACTAATTCTTCTAATACATGAACACAGTATAACTTTCCTGTCTGTGCCCTCTTCAATTTCTTTAATCAAGGTTTTATACTTTTCAGTGTAGAAATCTTTTGCCTCCTTGGTTAAATTTATTTTCAGATGCTTCATTTTTTTTTTTGTAGCTGTTATAAATGAAATTTCTTTCTTTATTTATTTTCAGCTAGTTTGTTGTTGGTGTATAGACATGCTACTGATTTTTTTGTACACTGTTTTTGTATCCTCCAACTTTTACTGAATTTATTAGTTGTAACAGTTTTTCAGTGGAGTCTTTAGGGTTTTCTGTATATACTATTATATTGTCTGCAATAAGGAACAATTTGACTTCCTCCTTTCCAATTCGGATGCCCTTTATTTCCTTCGTTTGCCTAATTTCTTTAGCTAGGACTTCTAGTATTATGTCGCATAACAGTGGTGAGAGTGGACATCCTTGTCTTGTTCCGGTTCTCAGAAGAAAGTCTTTCAGCTTTTCTCCATGCAGTACACTATTAGCAATAGGTTTATCATGTATGGCTTTTAATGTGTTGAGGTACATTAGTTCTATACTTAATTTGTTGAGAGTTTTTATCATGAAGACATGTTGAACTTTGCCAAATATTTTTTCAGCATCTATTAAAATGATCTTATGTTTTTTTTCTTTCTTTCTGTTAATGTGGTGTATCACATTTATTGAATTGCATATGTTGAGCTATCCTTGCATCCTTGGAATAAATCACACTTGATTATAGTGATTCACCTTTTTAATGTGCTGTTGCATTTGGTTTGCCGGTATCATGTTGAGAATTTTTGCATCTATGTTCATGAGGCATACTGGCTTGTAGTTTTCTGTTGATGGTTGTTGTGCCCATGTCTGGTTTTGGAATCATGGTATTGCTGGTCTTGAAAAAATAGTTTGGAGGTATTCCCTTTTTCTCAATTTTCTGCAATAGTTTGAGAAAATTGGTACTAGTTCTCCTTTTTGTGTTTGGTAAAATTTAGTAGTGAAGCCCTCAGGTCCTGGGCTTTTCTTTGATGGAAAATGTTTTATTGCTGATTCAATTTCCTCACTCAGTATTGGTCTGTTCATATTTTCTATTTCTCTATAATTTAATCTTGGTAGGTTATATGTATTCAGCATATTTATCCATTTCCTCTATGTTTTTAAATTTGTTGACATATAATTGTTCATACTAGTCTTTTATCATCCTTTTTGTATTTCTGTGGTATCAGTTGTAATATCTTTTTTTAATCTTTGATTTTATTTGAATTTTCTCCTTTTTTCCCTTGGTTAGGTTAGCTAAAAGTTTGTCAATTTTATCTTTTAAAAAAAATTAACTCCTCATTTTGATGTTTCGAAATTTCTTTAGTTTCATTTATTTCGCTTGTAAACTTTATTATTCCCTTTTCCCCACTAATTTTGAGCTTAGTTTGTTCTTGGTTTTCTAATTTCTTGAGGTGCCTGGTTAGGTTATTTATTTGAAGTTTTTCTTCTGTTTTGACATAATTACTTTTGTTGTGTCTTATATGTTTTGGCATCATGTGCTATCATTCTCATTTGTCTCAAGAATTTTTTTTAACTTCCCATTTAATTTTTTCATTGACCCATTGGTTATTTAGTAGCATATTGTTTAATTTCCATGTATTTGTAAGATTTCTGAAGTATCTCTTGTTGTGATTTCTAGGGTTCTTTTAACCTCAAAATATTATGGGCATACAAACATTGAAGTTGCGTATATTGCCTTTGTACCATCTGAGTCATAGCTACAAGCGTGCCCATCCCCGATGGTGCGTACCACACCCATTAGGTGTGAATTTATTCATCCTTTCCTCCTTCCTCCCTCCTGCCCCACACCCGATGAATGTTACTTGCATATATGCACATAAGTGCTGATCAATTAGTAACAGTTTGATAGTGAATACATGTGGTGCTTGTGTGTCCATTCTTGTGATACTTCACTTAGAAGAATGAGCTCCAGAACCATCCAGGATAATACAAGAGGTGTTGGTCCATCATTGTATTTTTGTGGCTGAGTGGTGCTCCATGGTGTACATATACCACATTTTATTAATCCACTCATGTATGGATCTAGTTTGATACCATAATGGTTAAAAAAGATATTTGGTATGAACTCTACCTTCTTAAATTTGTTAAGACCTTTTTGTGGACTAACATATTATCTATCCTGAAAAATATTCCATGTGCAGTTGAAAAAAATGTATATTCTTCAGCTGTTAGATGGAATATTGTGTAAATGTCTTTTAGGTCCATTTGATATATGGTTTGGAATCCTTACTGGACTACATACCCAGTTAAGGGGAGGGCTAGAGATTGGAATAGTTATATAACTTTGAGTCATATATTACTATCAAATTTGATAAAATGGAGTTGAGCCCATGAGGAATTGGTGAAGTTATAATAAAAAACCTTTACTATGATACAATGGAGGCTATGTTCTTGATGTTTGTTTTCATTGAGTGAACATTAATAGTGTCACTGAAATTACCTATACTCACCTGAAATTCAGTAAAATTTTGTTATGTTTGCTGATAGTTACATCTTTTTAATTAAACCAATAAATGTATTTAATTTTTTCATTCTGTACAGATATAATTTTACTTTGATTATATATACTTTTATTCCATGAGCTTGTCTGACCAAAGAAGTTATCGTAGAATATGAGAATAAGAAAGGGGATATCATCCTGGGACTTAAGATCTATTGCTGTTAATTCATATGATGTTAATAGTGTTGATACTTTTTAAAATTATATTTTTCCCTTTTTTTTTTTTTTTTTTTTTTTTGAGACAGAGTCTCGCTTTGTTGCCCGGGCTAGAGTGAGTGCCATGGCATCAGCCTAGCTCACAGTAACCTCAAACTCCTGGGCTCAAGCAATCCTATTGCCTCAGCCTCTAGGGTAGCTGGGACTACAGGCATGTGCCACCATGCCCGGCTAATTTTTTCTATGTATATTTTAGTTGGCCAGCTAATTTCTTTCTATTTTTAGTAGAGATGGGGTCTCGCTTTTGCTCAGGCTGGTCTCGAACTCCTGAGCTCAAGCAATCCACCCGCCTCGGCCTCCCAGAGTGCTAGAATTACAGGCGTGAGCCACCACGCCTGGCCCTATTTTTCCCTTTTTTTAAAAGACTTTAAAAAAAATCTCACACTACTCTTTAAATTGCCCTATCCCTTTATAAGTTGTTCTTTATTTATGGGATGTCGATTAGTGTTTTTAAAATTATTAAGCATGGGCTCTAGCAGGGCCTGTTTGTAATGAGATTAAAACAATGAAGCCATTGAAACAGCATATCTAAACACACTGAATAAATTCTACTAAAATAAGTAATAATTTGTTTATTTTTACATGAATGTATTAAATATGAATATACAGCAACTTTTTCTCAACCTGAGTTTTATCACTCATTTGGCAACATAAACTTATCTGAGTGCTAATATCTAAGGTAAGGTTTGATTCACCATCCTCAGATATTTATCTTGCTTCAAATAGTCCTTTTTTTTTTTTTTTTTAGCTACTGAGGAAGCAATATATAAACAGAAATAAGCTATTGGTACAAATACCCAGTGGTAGTATTTCAAGTCCTTTCTTCTAGGTTTATTACTACCAATGCAATAATCAATCTATGACTCTGTTCATCAGATGGAAATAAGGGTGTGCAGCTTTTAACCATCTGCCTTTGATGAAGAGAAGAGGGGATGGGGAAGAGCTAGAGAATTACCATCAAATTGAAGACAGGAATATTGTTTATGAGGAGAAGTATGGTGAGAATATATATAAAGTACAGAAGTGGTTTATTGTTCTCTTTTGTCTTTCTGATCTGAAACAACCCTTGAACCCACATCAAAGATGCTACCAAATCCTAGAAGCAATAGTCTATTTCTTTAATGTTCTCATCTGAACACACTAAAGGATATGATACATTAAAAACCAATAATAAAATTTTTGTTTCTAGGAATGACTGAGAAGCATGCTGAGAAGGGATATGCTATGGTAATGAAATGTGAGGTAAGAACATTTTTATGTAAGATGCACTAGTAAAAAATATTTTCCTGGAATTTCAACAAACAGAAACATAAATAGAAACATACGGATGTTTCTATTTAAAGGAATATATATATAATGAAAAAAGATAATTTTTATAGATCATTGGAATTCTGTATATATCCTAATGGAGAAATATCTGAGCTAGTTGAGTTCTGCAGAATAATTATGAATCTTTGGAGATAAATACGAAACATGATTTATTCAGCCTCTAGTAGCTGTTCTTTCTGATACCCTTTTACAACCCACAATCCTCAGGACTAATCATATAGTGAGTCCAGGGCAAGTCCTGACAGAGGCAGGGACCATTAATGTCATAGCCCGAGATCATGATAGGGCTTCACATTATCTTACCCACTCAGATATGGCGCCTGCCGACTGATACATCTTGAGCTTTGTTTATTTGCTTCAGAAAAGGATAATTACATTAGAAAATACTAAGAAATTTCTGAAAGACAAACTATGACTGTATTGTGACCAGAATAGTCTATCCTGGTCAGACTCCATCACAAACATTGTACTCAAGGTATTATGCATTGAGGGATATTCTAAAACTGCATTTTGTTCCTACCTAAAGTAGAAAGATCTCATAAGTCTAGGATATTCTGCTGCTTCTCACTGATGTTTAAAATTTTTTCCTTTTACTAGAGGGTCAGATCCAGCTGTGTCTTCTGTGAAGCCTTCCTATCAAATCCAGCCTAGAGTAACTGTTCTTTTTTCTCAACTGCTAAAGCACATCTGTCTCAACCACCAATTGCACATTTATTAAATAAAAAGTTTTCATTAAATTGTATACATGTATGTCATCTCACAAGTGAGACTTAAAGGCATTAAAGGTAATGCTAGTCTCTATTTTTCTTTGTATGTCTGTTAAGACTTTCACGTAATACATATTTAATGCAGATCTAATAAATGAGTAAACATCTCCCTATTATACATTCAAGTCCATGATATTTCATCCCTAGTTCTACTCACCAATATTATAACTAGTACAGCCTCTATGGAAAGTAGTACGGAGATACCTCAAAGAACTGAAAGTAGACTAGCAATCCCACTACTGGGTATTTACTCAAAGGAAAAAAAGACATTCTATAAAAATGACATCTGCACTAGAATGTTTACAGTGGCACAATTCGCAATTGCAAAGATGTGGGAACAATCCAAGTGCCCATCAGCCCATGAGTATATTAATAAAATGTGGTATATGTATACCATGGAGTACTACTCAGCAATGAAAAAAACTGGTGAACTACCTCTTATATTATCCAGGATGGAGCTGGAGGCCATTCTTCTAAATGAAGTAGCACAAGAATGGAAAAACAGATACCACATATACTCACCATTAAATTAGTACTAATCAATCAAAACTTAAGTGCATATATGGAAGTAACATTCACCCAGTGTTGAGAAGGTGAGAGGAGGAAGGAGGAGATGAATAAATGCAAACCTAACGTGTGCAGGTGCATGCTGTCTGGGGGATGGGCACACTTGTAGCTCAGACTCAGACAGTGCAAAGGTAATTTATGTAACCAAAGTGTTTGCACTCCCATAATAGTCTGGAATAAAAAAATGTATGTGCAAGTTATCAAAGGGAAGTCTATTCAATTTTCTGAATTAACTTATCTTGTTATTAATACCAAGATAGAAAATGAAGATAAGACTGGCCATGGGGGTGGTAATAAAATCATTTGAAAGTGTTGACAACATAGTTTATGGTGGCAGATTTTATTTTTCTATTTTTTTTTTTATTTCAGCTTATCATGGGGGTACAAAAGTTCAGGTTATATATATTTCCCATGCCCCCCCATCCCCCCTAGTCAGAACATTCAAACATGTCCATTCCCCAGATGGTGCGCATCACACTCATCATGTAGGTATACACCCATCCCCTCCCCCCACCCCCCGCCTCTGTCCAATACCCAATTGGTGTTATTCCCAAATGTGCACTTAGGTGATGATCAGGGAAACCAATTTGCTGGTGAGTACATGTGGTGCTTGTTTTTCCCTTCTTGAGATACTTCATTTAGTAGAATGGGTTCCAACTCTCTCCAGGAGAACAAAAGGGATTCTATATCACCGTTATTTCTTATAGCTGAGTAATATTCCATGGTATATATATATATATATATATATATATATATATATACCACATTTTACTAATCCACTCATGTATTGATGGGCATTTGGGTTGTTTCCACATCTTTGCAATTGTAAATTGTGCTGCTATAAACATTCGGGTACAGCTGTCCTTTTTAAAAGGGCCATGAGTCCAAGATTAAAATCAACTTCACATCAATAGACAATGACTCTTAAGTTTGTATATCCTGTTTCTTATTGCTTCCAGGCTTTTGGCTATTTCACCAATTCCAGCAGGAAGAATAAGAAAGGTAAAGAGTATTTGTAATTTCACTATGACTTTCAGAGAACCATTCTCCTTTTAGCTACTTTTTACCATAAATAAGAATGTTTCCCAAACTTTAAAGTCCACAAAAATTCCCTGAAGAGTTGTTAAGAATCAAATTCTAAGGTCTTACCCACAGAGATTCTGACTTGAACAACTGCAGACAAGGTCTGGAAATCTACACTTAACAAGAACCTGAAGATTCTGATGCAGGTGGTCCACACTGGCCCATTGTTTTTGCCCCTAAAATACTTCCATAAATAATATTATCTTGTGTGTGATTGAACTGGCTGTACCACCACCTGGATATGCCAGAAACCATATAGATATAGATATAAATAGATATAGATATTGATACAAATATAAATATAAATATTGGTATAAAGATGAGGGATTAATTTTTCTTTGGTTACCTGTAATCCCTGGTATCACTCACGTGCTGTAACTTCAACAGATCAACAATACTGTGTTACTCTGTTAACATTTACATGCTGGGTAGGTTCCTAGAGTTGAGACTGAATTATGGGTCTTGCAGAGGTCTGAGAAAAGTGAGAAAATTTACGGGAGCCAAATGGAGTTGCAATTCTTTTTGAGGCTCCGATGGTTAGCATGGTGTCAGTATGAAAAAAAAAAAGAAAAACAATTTACCTAGAGCACAGAGGATGCTTTCCAGTTATTGCTGTGTCACTTTTGTACAAGTAATTCATGTTGCTTTTCCTTATGTAAAATAGACAATAACTTTCCTGCCTGGGTTGTTGAAACTAAAATGATAAAATGTATGTGAATCATTTCGTATATAGTAAATTTACTAAGGATAGCGAAGGTAAAAATTATTTTCATCTATGCCACTATTTCTTTAGGGAAAAGATAACTCCTTTGATTAACAATTGTAAATCTAAAAACTAAAACAGGTTTAAAAATTTAACAAAGCAGTGGGTGCTGAAAATGTTCCAGTCTATATTATCTAATCAATCACTGAATATTTTATATCTAGGAATAGTTTCATATTACATGTTTTTAATATAAATGGTTCTCACCTCAGGAAATATCTCTGTGAATTTTGTTCCCCTTGGGGATTTGGTATAATGTACAGTTTATCCATCATTACATTTTTCTATTTGAAAAAAAAGAGGACATAAGCTTTATCAACCTGGAAGAAATATCACAATATGTTATTTTGTGAAAATACACTTTGTAAAATAGGGATAAAGACAGAATTCACAGGCATTATCTTAACCTAATTCTTTAACCCAAGTCATTGCTCTTAGAGTGTTTTTGTTATAATTTTTGAGCAACTTTAAACAGTTTTTGCAACCATGTAACCAGACCATTCAGTGCATAGGTCAGGGCACAGAGAATGTCCTTGGGAAAAGTTTAGACACGTGCCATTCTTCCTGAATGTGGCATGTGTAATGTGGCTGCTCCCTCATGGTAAGTAGACCTCGTATTTCAGTACAATTAAATATGAGAACTCATTTGAATTATGACATCTGAATATAAAATATAGGCCATAAACAATGTGGACATTTATGGCCAAATATAATTCTATTGCCAAACAAAGAATTGTTTTTCATTTAACACTTCTAGATTATCTTCTAAGCTTATGGCTTTATAATTAATTTCAAAGTGTGCTCATTTCTAAATTATATTAATAATGCCATCACCTCCTAATTCTGACAATATGCATTTCTAGAGCCTATGGCACCAGGCATTGATGGGAATTCAAGCTTTCAGTCCCATTCTCTCAGCCTGATCACTGAGTGCTATCCCAGTTGCAAAGGTATTAGAATTAAAAAAAAAAAAAAAGATAGTGACCATGGAAAATTCATAGGTGCCAATGACACTGGATATGCTGAGGTAGAATTTTAAGGACCATATCTTAATAGTAAGGTACTTATTCATTCTGGAAAGGTTTGAGCTTCTGTCTCAGTAAATGCAGACCATTCTGCAACATCCATTGAAGAGCCTGTGGAATCTTCTTTAATTAGAGTGGCATATTTTTAAGGAGGGGACAAGTCTCAAAGTGATGTCATAGGCCAAATGCCAACTGCCTGGCCTCAACAAAGCAGGACCATTTCACATTTTAAAGTATCCTAGAAATGGGGTTTTTAGAACAGGCTTCATGGACAAACCTCCAGCAGCTTCAATTTTATTCCCCAAATATCTGCTATATAACCCAAGGTAAGGTAATTGGAGCACAGCATTAAAAATAGTAATATACACACACATATATGTATAGACACACACACATATTTATATTCTGAATAAAAGCTATTTTCAGAGTAAGGTCATCTGTGACTTCAGCTTTAAAAAAAAAAGCCTTAGCAAGATTTTAGAAGACAATAAGTTGATTGCAGAACACCCTCTCTGCTTACAGAGGAGGAACCAAATATCCAATACCATTAAACAAAGAACTGAAAATTACAACCACAATAAGTTACCATCTTATACCAGTCAGAATGGCCATTATTAAAAAGTCATAAAACAATAGATGTTGGAGAGAATGCAGAGAAAAGGGAACTCTTAAACACTGTTGATGGAAACATAAATTAGTACAACCTCTATGGAAAACAGTATGGAGATTTCGGGGATGGGTATATTCACACCTAATGAGTGCGGTGCGTACCGTCTGGGGGATGGGCACGCTTGCAGCTCTGATTCAGGTGGGGTAAAGGCAATATATGTAACCTAAACTTTTGTACCCCTGTAATATTCTGAAATTTAAAAAAAGGAGAAATAAACACAGAAATATCATTCAATCCAGCAATCCCACTACTGGATATCTATTCAAAGGAGAAGAAACCATTATATCAAAAAGATACCTGCCCTTGTATGCTTATTGCAGCACTATTCACAGTAGCAAAGATGTGGAATCAACCTAAGTGTTCATCATCTGATGACTGGATAAACAAAATGTGATATATAGACACACACACACACACACACATACACACACACCGTGGCCTACTACTCAGCCATAAAAAAAAAAAAATGAAATCATGTTTTTGCAGCAACATGAATGGAACCAGAGGCTATTATTTTAAGTGAAATGACCCAGAAACAGAAAGTCAAATGCCACAGTCAAATACCACGTTTTCACTTATAAGAGGGAGCTAAATAATGAGTATACATGAACATAGAGAGTAAAATAATAAATGTTGGAGACTCAGACGGGTGGGAGAGAGGAGATGGGGGAGACAGTGGGATGAGAAATTACCTACTGGGTACTATATAAACTGATTTGATGGTGGCTATGCAAACAGCCCAGACTTCACCACTACACAATACATCCATGTAACAAATCCCATAAATCTATAAAGATAATAAAAAATTTGTTATCATGGAATATATGATACAGGTCCTACATGGCATTATTTTGTAAAACAAATATTTTCTAATCACCGTAACAAAGTAGATAATCCATTTCTTATTAAGGAATAAACTCATCTTCCACTGATAACAAATTGTTCGTTTTCAGTTAATCCTATAGTAGACAGTTCAGATATGCCATCTACAACTTTTAGGTGCTCACCCATGTGGTCTACTCTGGATTTATATGTTGTTATTCATATATCCTGTCTCTGTGAATAAGATGCATTCCTGTATAATTTACTTCCAAGTTCCCTCCTAGGAGACTAAAATGATGGGTAAGTTCAGACTATACTTCTGACATAAATATTTCTCATCAAAAAAGAAAAATATAAATAAAAGTAAAATTATATCCAAAAATCAAAACTGATCATTGATTGGCATCTATTGTAGATTTCTGGTTTTTTCCTTCTATAAAAATAACTAGAAACTGACTAGGAATTGTCTAGTTTAATTTTAACATTCTGAATTGTTCAGATAAAAAACTATTTTGAGTTGTACAACTTATACACAATTTAGACTCACTAAACATGCTATACTAGAAAGATCAAGCCTGGGCTGTTGAGTCAGAAAGTCTTGAATTCAAACCCAAAATTGCTGAAACAGCTTCAGTTTCCTCATGTGTAAAATGGTCACACTAATATCTACTTTCTGACATACAATTGAGGCCTAAGTGAGATAATATATGTTAAAACACCTTGAGCACTGTCTGGCTCATTCCAGATAATACATAAGTGATACTTTCCCATTATTAGGCTAATGATTATACTATCAAATACAGATTTCTGTCAATGTGTTCTATCACTAAGTAAGTATAAAACCACTGAAGAATATCAGAAAGACATAAATGGTTAATGACTACCCAGAAAACTGTGGAGAAAAATTAGGTAAATGAAATTCAATGTAGAAAATATTTTTCAGAAATTGAGATCTAAGTAGTGAGGAAACAGCTGAGTTAGATGTACTTTCTCCAAGGTGTGAAAACTCACAACATCTCTAACTCTCAGTTTCCTTATCCATAAAGTAGTGATAACAGCATTTACCAAGGAGGCTGTCATCAGTCCTAAAGAAGAAAGTCTTTGTTACTTAGAGAGTACTATATGAATATGTTAATATTGTCCATAATTTTTTAAATTTCATAGCAATTTGAATTTAGGTAAAGTGGAGTAAACTTTTGTATTTTGTATATTTGGGCCCCATAAAATTTTTCTTTACATTTTCTTTTTTTTTTTTTTTTGTGGGGAGTTTCTTAGAAGCATAAGAGGAGTGAAAATCAGCATATTTTAGGAGAACATATTTTATTGTCTGTTACTGTAGCACTTTATGCTACACTTAAAGAAATACATAAGTTTGCACATTTGTGTATCTCATTGAATCTATTTTTCACTCTTAAGGTATGTGGCCAGAACAATAATTTTCATGGCAATATATTCCTATACAATGTGACTTTGACATGGTCCTATCAAGGTGTTTAAACCCACCCCCTTAAATCTGGGCAGGCTTGTCACTACTTTGAATATGACACAACCTAGTTTCTGAGACTCGGCCATTAAAGGAAATACAGCTTCCTCTTTGTCAGCCAGAACATTCCTCTTGGAACCCGCATGGACTGTCCTGAGGTCACCATGCTATGAGTAAGCCAAGCCACACGGAGACCACATGTAGGTGCACTGGTCAGCATTACTAACCTTCGAGTCATCCTCACCCAGGTGCCTGACATGTGAGGAAACAAGCCTTCAGATAATCCTATTCTTCAGCTTCTAATTAACTCTCACTTTCAAATCTATCAAAGGGAAATCTCAGACATTGTGGAACAGAAACAAGCAATCCTTAGTTTGCTCTCTTTGATTCTTGTTGCCTCTGAATCTATGACCCTAATAAAAATGGCTTCCTTAAGTTCCTAATTTTTGGTTACTTTGTTCTGGATCAAGAGTAACAGAAACAAGACATTAAAGTACCCTGATGTTCTCCTCATGAATGTGATACCAATGTACTACTGCAGCTGTTAATGGAACAGGAATGGATTTTACATCAGCAAGGACTAGGATAGAAATAAGTAATATCTTACTACTTGGTTATGAGTTATTACAACAAATTAGGAAACATTATTCTGAAATAATCAAACAAGGCTAATTTGAAGAACCAGTCTTAAGTGCCATCTCTGGATAGATGTAAGGAATATTTTATTAGTAAGAGGATAAATTAGGTTAACCCTAAAAATGTCTTCCAAGTTTGTGTATCTCTGACTGTTACAGAAGTATGTCAATGAGGCTACGGTATTCACCAGTAATGATATTTAACACTGAGCTTTATTTGTTGAATTAAGACCAGAAGTATAAGCGAATGTTCAAAAAGTATCATTTATGCTGTGTCCTCAGGTATCTCAGCAATGATGCTGTTGAATAATGTACAGAAGGGATTTCCTTAAGTAAATATTTTTCTCCTGTGGAGAGGATTTGGGCCTCAATTTAGACATTGCAATCAGTCAAAACCATAGATAAAAATCTCACAGACTTTACATGGGGATTGCTAGCTCAATTTGATTTGACGAACTAATAAAATTGGTATTTGTGGCCGGGCGCAGTGGCTCACGCCTGTAATCCTAGCACTCTGGGAGGCCGAGGCAGGTGGATCACTCGAGGTCAGGAGTTCGAGACCAGCCTGAGCAAGAACGAGACCCCGTCTCTACTAAAAATAGAAAGAAATTAGCTGGACAACTAAAAATATATATAGAAAAAATTAGTCGGGCATGGTGGTATATACCTGTAGTCCCAGCTACTCTGGAGGCTGAGGCGGAAGGATTGCTTGAGCCCAGGAGTTTGAGGTTGCTGTGAGCTAGGCTGACACTATGGCACTCTAGCCCGGGCAATAGAGGGAGACTCTGTCTAAACAAACAAACAAATAAATAAATAAATAAATAAAATTGGTATTTGTGATGCATAATATAGAAGAAAATTGCTTTTGGTGGTATTTATGCCTTCTTTTATTCAATATTTATCTTTATTGCTACTTTGAGATATATGTATATATGTAATTGTTGCTTGTATTGAACCTTCACATTGTTACAATTTTCATATTATATAGCATGTTACAAAAAAATAATATTATCTGAATTATTTACTTACCATAATCACTGGGAGAGGAATATTGGGTCAAAGCTTAAAGTCTATTGTTTTACTCTACCAATTTAAATATTAGCTCCAAGATGCTAACAAATAAATTCTGATTTCTTTTTAAAATCAAAAGGCTGAAAACAAGTTGGAAATAGGCAGAATTCTTTCTACTCTATAGAGGTTAATGACTATCTCTTACGTTAGGTTCTAAGAGATTTGGGGTTCACAAGTATCCATGAGATAAAAGCCCAAAGTTCCTACAGTCCAGCCCCAAATACTGGGATTCTTCTCCCTCTCCTCTGATGAATGATTATATAGTCCAAACCAACTTGTAATACTCACTTCTACATATTGAATCACAGGCAACAGTAAAATCTGTAAGACTTTTGCAATGGTTGATTTTGGGTGTCAACTTGACTAGCTTAAGAGATACTCAGCTGATAGAGCATTATTTACTGTTAATGCTTCAGGAGGCATTGAGCCCATCCCTCTGCTAAAAAAAAAAAAAAAGTGGTTTTGCTTTTGGTTAGAATGATTGGGCTTCCCCAGATGTGTCTGCAAGAGTGTTTTCAGAGGATTTGGCATGTGAGTCAGTGGACTGAGTGGGGAAGATCTGCCCTCAGTGCACCAGCAGCCCCATGAACTCTCAGGCCCTCAGCCTCATACTGAGAGTTCACCATCACCTTCCTTTGTTCTGAGGCCTTTGGACTTGGACTGAGCCATGCTACCAGCTTCCCTGGTTCTCCCACTTGCTAGTTTACTTTCTTTTGTTCTTCTGCCATGTGAGGACACAGCATTCCTCCCTCCAGACAATACAGCCCTCCCCAGACAACTAAACCTGCCAGTGCCTGGATCTTGGACTTCTCGCCCTCTAGAACTACGAGAAAATAAATTTCTGGTTTTGATAAATTGTTCAGTCTCGAGTATATGTTATAGCAGTATAAACAGACCAAGACATCTTCTCCATTCTAACAGGATGCTTGAAGCCTTAACTGCCTGGGACCAAATGATTTTATATTACCTTAAAGAGAATAATTTTTATATATTATATATTAAATAACTGATATGGTTTGGATGTTTGTCTCCTCCAAATCTCATGTTGAAATTTGATCCCCAGTGTTAAATGTGGGACTTGGTGGGAGGTGTTTGGGTCATGATGGGAGATCCTTCATGAATGTCTTGGGGGCCTCCCCATGATAATGAATGGGTTCCTGCTTTATTGGTTCACACAAGAGCCGGTTGTTTAAAAGAGCCTGGCACCACCTCCTCCCTCTCTTATTCCTTCTCTCATCATGTGACACACATGCTCCCCCTTCACCTTCCACCTTGATTGGAAGCTCCCTGAAGCCCTCACCAGAGGCAGTTCCTGATGCCTTGCTTCTTGTACCATCTGCAAAATTATGAGCCAAATAAAACTCTTTTCTTTATAAGTTACTTAGCTTCAGGTATTTTCTCTATAGCATTGCAAATGGACTAACACAGTGAGCAACTGAACTAAAAAGATTGGGTTGTTTCTTTATTTAAATGCAGAATTTAGTGTAAAGGTAAATGGTGTTTATTTACCAAAATCATATATGTTAAAAAATAAAATAAATTACATTTGGTAATAATAATAATAAGTATGCTAAAACCATCAATAACAGCAATTACTTTTCTAATCATGTACCAAGAAATCTCCTAATCACATATTTATTGTCGCGCCGCACTCGCCTGCAAGGACAACGCAACAAACTGGAGTTCTTCCAACAGCAGTTTAATGAGGCATCTAGTCTAGTTACATGGCGAGAGACCCCGAACAGGAAGGACAGTGGGCTTATATACCATTGCAGGTAGTCGTGGCGGGAAGTGATTGGTAGAGGGCCCTGACAAGGCTCCCAGCAATGATTCTATTGGCTATGTGCTCACCCGTAATCAGAGACCGCTCCCAACAATTTATTTCCTCCTCACAGTCCTATGGGACAAGTATTATTACAACCCATGTTTCTTATATGAGGAAACAGAGAAGTTAATTTGTACAAGTCACCCAGATAGTAAGTGGTGTGGCACAGTTAAATCTCAAGTAGTTGGATTTGAGAAATTACATGCTATGTGGCACTGCCTTATAGACAAAAATGTAAACTAACAGATCTGGACAATTATTAGTGTAAAAAAAATAAGTTGCTAAGGAAAATCATGCAGCATTTCTTAATGGAAATTGTTATTCCTTGAGGGAATAGAACACTAAAACCCCAAAGCATTCACTGATGTAATGAATTAACTTCTCTCCTATGCATTTAGAAGGACACTAATTATGTATCATCTTTGGAATAAATTGAGAATATAGTCACACAAATCATATCCTGTGTTCTGTGACTCAGACAAAGAATCTTCACCGAGAAAGTTTAACAGGATCTTTTCAATCAGTTTTAATTCCAATTTATCTTCTTCTTGATTGATATATGTCAGGAATCTTTTAGTTATGAATGACAAAAATCCAAAGGAAAAGAGGCAAAACTGGTAATTATTTGGCTCATTAGCAGGAATGAAGACAGTAATTGATCCCAGAATTAAATGTGGAAATACAGCATCCTGGACTTCAGAGTCCCCCACCACTATCCATTCTCACTGCCACTGATCTCCTCCACACATGCTCGGTAATTTATTGCATTGTTTCCACCATAACCTGAGATCAAGGCAAATATTTATGCCTTACCATAGCGTTTCAGCATGCTCACATTTCTATAGACTTTAGCAGCAGTCAGCTTAATCTTTATTTCTACAATAAAGAAATATTTTGTTCTTGTGGGAAAAACATCTGGGCCTCAAAATCAGATGGAAGAAGCTGTCTGGGTATATTCTATTTTCCATGAAATCATATCATTTTAATGAGGCCCAAAACTGTTTCAGTTAATGATAATACTTCAGTATAACTTCAGTACTTCCGTATAACTTCAGTACTTCCTTGCTGGTAGTTTCCATAGACTAACACTATTTCCACTGATTAAGTTTCTTCATAAATTTCACTGTAAAAGTGGATATTTTCCTATAGACTTATAAACGTTTTTTGCTTTAACAAATTTAATATGCTAAAGTTTATATCTGGGACTATGGGAAATAGTAGTTGGCTTAACATTTTAGAAATTGATAATTGTTTCACACTAAATGATTCCAAAGGGCCTAGTTTGATTAGTGTCTAAATGTGTACAAACTGAATGAATTTAACGGTCAGTAGAAAGAAAAAATCCAATGTTGTCAAATCATCTATTTATGACTCCAGGGAGGATATGAGTAACAATTAAAAAATCATAATAAAGCAGAACAGATACAAAGGTAGGCTGCTAGAATAGCATAGTAGCATTACAGGTTAGGGTCAGATGGAATCCCGGCCCTCAAAAAGAAGCTGTTTTGTTCCATCCAGCTTAAAAAAAATTACTATAATTGGTTTGCATTAGCTCTCCATGTGTGTTCAATTCATATTAATGGCATCTAGGAGAAGTAATTTAGTATCTTAAATCTTTGTACATACAAAAGTAGTGAATAGAACATAAAATAGACTCTAATATTAGAAAGAATAGCATTCTTGCAAAATGACCCTGGTATAACTAAAAAAAGAAATACAAAAGAAACTAATGACAAGGAAATTTTATTATAAATTTCTTTTAACAACAGCAGTGTGGCACCATCTGTCTAAAACATCATAAGTTTTAGAGCACCTGAACCATATTATTTGGAAGCATATTGCAAGCTTGTCAAAAGAAATTATGTGTTTGCTACTGGAATGGATTTTGAAAGAAGGCTGTTCTGAAATTGGCATTAGCTAGAAATAAGTGCTACTTATTCAGTTTAAAATACAAGGATCTGAAGACAACATGCTTTTTCATGAACTTCCTTCCCCCTACTTTTTCCTGTTACACATTATATTTACATTCCTCCAATATCCTACCACACTCTATGTCAAACCTATGCAGAACATGCTAATCAATCACAGTACTCATTCCAAAGAAAGCCTTAAAATAATTTTGGCTAAAATTATTAGTCATGGCTCCACAAGGTATCTGTGGAGGCAGCAGAACAGAAAAAGGGACTAGAGTAACAAAAAGAATGACATACAAACAGCATCTTCGACAAAAATAATAACAAAGTATCACCATGAAATGCAGAATAGAAAAAAGAGGTGCTAACCCACCCTCCTAGAGAACAGTTTTATGCAGGAACAAGTACAAGTAAGACAATGGGATATATCATGGTCCTTACAGCTGAATAACCAGACACTTCTACTTGGTCTCTGTTCTTGAATCTTTCACATGTATTTTGTATTTACTTTAAAGAGTTTTTCACTTCCAGGTTTTGTTTTGTTTAAGATATCTATCTCCTTGGTAAATTTCTCATTCATATCTTGAATGAATTGATTTTCTGATTTTTTTGTATTAATTCTCAGATTCTTCTTTCATCTCATTGATCATCTCTTTAAAATCAGTATTTTTTTTTTTTTTTTTTTTTGAGACAGAGTCTCGCTTTGTTGCCCGGGCTAGAGTGAGTGCCGTGGTGACAGCCTAACTCACAGCAACCTCAAACTCCTGGGCTTGAGCGATCCTACTGCCTCAGCCTCCCCAGTAGCTGGGACTACAGGCATGCGCCACCATGCGCGGCTAATTTTTTCTATATATATTTTTTAGTTGGCCAGATAATTTCTTTTTATTTTTAGTAGAGACAGGGTCTCGCTTTTGCTCAGGCTGGTCTCGAACTCCTGACCTCAAACGATGCACCCGCCTCGGCCTCCCAGAGTGCTAGAATTACAAGCATGAGCCACTGCACCCGGCCTAAAATCAGTATTTTTAATTCTTTCTTTGGCATTTCAAATTAATTTTGATTGGGATCTGTTGCCGGACAATTGTGGTCCTTTGATGGTATCATATTTCCTATGTTTTCATATTTCCTGGTCCTTCCTTTGATATCTATGTATCTGTTGTAGCAGTCACTTCTTCCAATCTTTTGAAAGTGATTTCATGGGGAGAAATTTTTCCTAAAGAGATATATATCATATATATATATATGATATATATATATATATATATATGATATATATATATATATGCTGTTGATTGAGTAGAACACTTTGCTTTGATTTTGGGTGCCTGCAGTACTGTGATTTTTATATTCTTTCTTCAGCAGTACACAGAGTCAGTGGTATCCATGATTTCCTTGGTGGCTTAGGCTACAGTTATTTTTTGAGACAACAATGAAGTTTTTTTAGGGACTTGGGAACAAACTGAGCCAATTTTGGGGCCCTAGTGGTGACAGCAGTGTGCTAAATGTGCCTGTTTTTAGGCCCCAAAGTAGCTTACACTGGCCCCGGTGTTAGTGGGTGCTGGTGGGCCAATTCTTGGGCCTCCAGGTGGCTTTCTCTGAAGCTAGTATTGAGAGCAGTGAGCTGATCATGTGGGCTGGTTTCTCAGGCCCCAGGGCAGCTGGTGTGATGTGAGTGATGGCAATAGCAGTGGCAGAAGAACCCACTAAGACCCAAATGGTCCACGTTGGTGCTGCTGATAGCTGGAGTAGATCAGGCAGACTAGTCACCTTTCTCATGCCATCCACAACAGTGGGGTGGAGACCTTCCCAGGGTTGCATGGAATCCCCTAGTTTCCCCCACTTCCTTCTCAGAGCGGTGTAACAGCAGCAGTCACAACTGGTACTAAGGCTCTCAGAGTGTTACCCAGCTGGAGGTGTTCGAGGCATGGGTACCTGCGGGATTCTGTGTGAGCTCCCTTTCTGGAGCAACGTCTCTATGCAATCTTTGGGCAACTCCCTATGTTAGGCCTGAGGCCTGCAGGAGTTGAAAATTTTTCCCATAGCCGAGATTGGAAAAGCCTATTTCAGAGAGTGAAGCCTTGTGGATTTCTCTCTTACCATTTCCCCACATCAGGATCTTCTGGCTGTTAGTCAGTCCTGGCCAGGACAGTGCCTTGAATCCTCTCCTTACTTACTTTTGGTGCTTCCTATCACTTCTCTGGTGTATCCTAGCATTCTCTCCCAGATGATATGTCTGAAATGTGAGCATCTACTTATTATTCTGGTTTCTCTTTGCATATGAGGCACATATTACCTGTGTCTAGTCAACCATCTTGATCCTATGTCACTGAATACATAATTCTTAAGAAAAAAAATCACATATAGGGTGGCAGAGAGAACGGAGCTATATTAGAGTTCAGTTTTGGTATAGTATTGAAGTAAAATTATTAATCCAAACAAGATTGTTTTAAATTAAGATGGTAATTGAAATCTCCAAGAGAATCACTAAGAAAATATTTTAAAAATATATTGTAAAAGAAACAATAAGGGATTTAAAACACTACTAGAAAAATATCTACGTAACACAAAGAAGGCAATGATGGGGGAATAGAAGAATAAAAAAACAAAAGACATAGAAAACAAATAGCAATACAATAGACATAGACTCCATCTAATTGGTAATTACATTGAACATACAAATAAATACTTCACTCAAAAGACAGAGATAGGCTAAATGAGCTTTTAAAAAAGCATTATGCAACTCTATACTTTCTACAAAATGATGTAGTTTAGAGTCAAAGACAAAAATAAGCAGAAAATAAAGGATGAAAAATATATCAAACTAAAATAAACTGGAGTGACTTTACCAATATCAGATAAAATAGAATTTAAGACTAATATTACTAGAGACAAAAAGGATGTTTTGTTATGATAAACAGGTCAACTACAAAGACAACATATCAAATATAAATACATATGCACCCAGGAGTCCTAAAATACATGAAGCAAAAACTAGCACAATTAGAGAAATAGCCAATTAAGCAATAATGTACAAGATATCAATATACCATTTTCAATAATAGATAGTTTAACTAGACATAAGATCAACAAGGAAACACAACATCTGAAAAACAGCATAAACCAACTAGACCTTACAGACATTTATAGGACAAGTTATCCAACAAAAGCAGAATGCACATTCATTTCAAGTACATACACAGCATTCTACAGAATAGGCTACATGTTAGGTTATATAAAAAAAGCTTTATTCATTAAATTTAAAAATATTGTACATATAGAGCATTTTCTGACTACAATAAAATGAAATTAGAAATCAATAATTGAGGAAAATTTGGAATATGTAGAAATTAAACAATCATTCCTAAATTAACAATGGGTCAAAAGAGAAACAATATGGGAAATGAGAAAATATTTTGAATGAATGAAAACAAAAATATAACACACTAAAACTTATGAAATTTAGTGAAGTGGTATTCACAAGGAAATTTATACATCTACATTAAAAAATAAAGTGATCAAATCAATTATCATACTTCCAGTTTAACAGCTAGAAAAATAAGAGAAAACTAAACCCAAAGTTAGCAGAATGAAGAGCATAATGAAGAATAAAGAAGAAATAAATGAAATAAAGAATAGAAAAAATAGAGAAAATTAAAAAAATATATATTTGATTCTGTGAAAAGCTCAAGAAAATGGCATACCTTTAGTTAAACTGACCAGGAGAGAAGTGAGAAGATTCAAATTGCTAAACTCAAGAATTAAAAAAAGGACATTAATACTGACTTTACAGAAATAGAAAGGATATTAAGGGAATATTATGAGAAAATTACAGACTAACATGCCTTATGATTATAGATGCAAAAATCCTCAGCAATACACTTACAAAGCAAATCTAGCAACATACAAAGAGGATTATACACTGTGGCCAAGTGAGATTTATCCCAAGAATGAAAAATCAGTTTAACATCCCAAAATCAACCAAATGCAATACACCATGTTAATATAATAAAGGGCAAACTGCACATGGTTAGCTTAGTGATACCAGAAAGACATTTGAATGCTCTTTCATGACACTCAACAAGGTAGATATATAAGGTTGCTTCCTCAATCTGATAAAGGACATAGAGATAAACCCACAGCTAACATCATACTTAATGGTGAAAGACTTAAAGCTTTTCCCCTAATATCAGGAACAAGAAAAAGATATTTGCCTTCACCACTTCAACTCTAACCTGAGAAGTCCTGAAACATTGTGCTGAAAGTTCTAGCCAGCAAAATAGGTAAGGAAAAAAATTAAAATTATCCATATTTAAAAAGAGGAGTAAAACCATCTCTATTCACAGATCACATGATCTTGTACATAGAAGATCCTAAGGAAACACACACACTAGTAGAATTAGTAAATGAATTCAGCAGGGTTACATGAAACATGATTAAGGTACAAAAATAAATTGTATTTCTATACATTATCAATAAATAATTTAAAAGTGAAATTAAGAAAACAACTTCACTGACAATCACATCCAAAATAATAAAATATTATAAATAAATTTAACAAAAGAAGTGTAAGTCTTATACACTGAAAACTATAAAACATAATTTAAAGATCAAAGAACATTTAAATAAATAGACATTTCATGTTCATAGATTGGAAGACGTTATTAAGATGACAATACTCCAGTTAATCTACAGATTAGTATAACTCCCATCAAAACTTCAGCTGACTTTTTGTAGAAATGGACAAACTGTTACTAAAATTCATACAAGGAGTGTAGAATAGCTAAAACAGTCTTGAAAAAGAAGATCAAAGTTTAAAAACTCACACTTCCTCATTTCAGACCTAACTATAAATCTTCCATAATCAAGGCAGTATGGTACTGGCAGAAGAATAGACATAGATCACTAGAGTAGAATTGAGAGTTCAGAAATAACCTCTTACATTTACGGTTAATTGATTTTTGACAGGGGTTCCATAACAATTAAATGGATTAACAATACTTTTTTCTATAAATGGTGCTAGAATCACTGTACTTTACATGCAAAAGAATGAACTTGGACCCCTACCACATACTACATATGAAAATCAACTCAAAATCAATCACAGACCTTCATGTAAGGGCTAAAACCATAAAATTCTAATACATTGATGGTGGGCATGTAAAATGGTACAGCCACTTTGGAAAACATTTTGGCAGTTCCTCAAAATGTTAAACATAAAATTACTATTTTACTCAGCAGTTCTACCCCTTAGTATATAGTCAAGAGAAATGAAATCATATGTCAATACTGAAAATTGTACATGAATGTTCATAGTATTATTAATATCATTATTCATAATATCCAAAAGGTGTAAACAATCCAAGTGTCTACCAACTGCAGAATAAATAAATGAAACATAGCATATCCATACAATGGAATATCATTTGGCAATGGGACAAATAAATACTAATATATGTTACAACATGAATGAACCTGAAAGTACTAAGCTAAGTGAAGGAAGTCAAGAACAAAAGTCCACATATAATATGATTCAATTTATATGAAATGCCCTAAATAGACAAATCCATAGAGACAGAAAATAGATTAGTGTTTGCCAAGGGCTGAAGTAAACAGGAAATGGGAAATAACAGTAACTGCTAATGGATACAAGGTTTTCTTTGGGAGGCTGATAAAAATGTTTTAAAATTAAAAATTAAAAATTTTGCAGCTCTACTGGAAATCATGTATTGTACACTTGAAAGGGTAAATTGTATCTAGGTGAATCAATGAAGTTGTAAAGAAAAGTGCATGCTAAAAAATCACCGCAAGCAAAGTTAAAGATAAATGACAACCAAGAAAATTTATTCAACACTTACCACAATAAATAGTTGATAACACTAATACGTAAGCAACTTCTAAAACTAGAGAAGGAAACGTAATAATCCAGAAGAACATTTTAACGAAAAAAAAACCAAAATTCCAATAGAATTATGAGCAGACAGGTTCATATTAGTTCACCATTAAGGTATTCCTTGCTTGCCTTTGAGAACTCCAACTCAATAATGTCTTCTATCCCTTTAAAAATATTTTTATATTTTTAATTCCCCATATAATGTTATTGAAATTAATAGCAGTTACCCCAGATTTGCTCCATTTATGCATGTCATTCAGGAATGTGTCTATCACCTTGCTTTAGAACAGGGAGCTTATTATATAATGTCCTCAGCCTTGGGTTTTCATTCATTTCCCACATAGAAAAATCCCAGTTCACATTGTTTATATCACACATGTTTATATCCAAGGATATACAGCAGATTTGGATGCCAATCTCCTAATTTTTCTTCTAATAAATCCCAGAAAATATTCAACAAGAGTGATTAAAAGAATAGAACTTGTGTTGCTCTATTTCTCCCTTTGATTTTCCAACAATAACCAGGAATATTACTATTTAATCACTTCAGGCCAAATATTATTTGGATTATACAGTCTGGGACAAAGAAAAACAAATATACAAAGTAAACAAAATGTCGCAGGTGCACCTCTGAGTGATCATGCTTAAGTATAAACAAGGCAAAAGTATTATAAAAAGACAAGCATATAAAAAAGAGTTATGCCTCTGTATCCAAGCTCCAGCACAAATTTGCTCCTGATTTGGATTGGCCAGTTAGCTGTCATCCCCTGACAAGTGCAAAATTCTTGGGCAGGTACGAGCAGTGGATAAGGCCTTTTGTCTCCTGCTCTCTGGTGTCATCAGGGCCATCCCAGCTCCATCCTCAGCATAGTTGGGAGATGACTTTTGTGCCTGTAACCTCATGGCATGGGGAGGGCATTGCACTAGCAAGGAAAAACTCTCACTCACAGTCAGTGGAATGTATTTAAGAAAAAAATTTAAAAAGGTAAAAGTCTAACAGCTTTTCTTTGTGTTTCCCATAAAATTATATGGGGAAAGCTGTCATTTAAATTAGGAAGTTATCACTCTTTTGGTTAACTTTAACATTTAAAAATGTAATACCGAATCTAAAAAAGTGTCTAAAATCACGTAAAAACTAACTCACTTTGAAATTTTTAAAAATAAGTTCAAAATACCCCACAGAGATAGACTATAATCAATAATAAGTTTAAAATAACTAAAAGAGTGGACTGGAATGTTCCTAACACAAAGAAATGATAAATGCCTGCGGTGATGGATCTAAAACTTTGCTTCTGTAATGGAATCCCGTCTGCCCCTCAGGACTGAGATGGGACGTTTTGGAAATCTCCTTCATGACTTTGTAGCTGTACCGTATCTCCTTCCAGAGTCAAAATCAAGCAAGGATACATTTTGAAGGCAATTTTAAAAGGGAATGAAGCTTTGTATGATTTTAAGGCATTATCAGTATAACTTTTGTTCACAAGGAAAAATAATAAATTGGCCAAGTCACAAGAACTTGGTTTGTCCTTTCTTTTTGCCACTTAGTGTATCAGGACAACCAAGATAAATATGAAAGTGCTTTTCAATTAAGACATTATAATATAAACCTAATGAAGAAAATGATACTTTTAAAGACATTAGAGGATACTGTTTAATAACCTCATAAGAAGGTCATCTGTACAGATGTCTTAGTCTTCATCTCCATGATTAATAAATGCTGACTTCACTAGAGCAAGATAGTATTTTACTGATGGAAAACAAATTTCTTATTAATTTGGATTCCAATAATATGTTTTTCCTAAAATTCCTAACAACATGAACATAAAGTCAAATAAATATAAGCTTGCATTTTTGTAGCTTATTTTTGCACTCTCACTCCTGACGAAAAAAAAGGGGGTAGTCAAATGTCATGGTTGAATGAATGGATTTAAGTTGGAAATGGATTTTGGCTGTGCAATGAAAATACATTTCCAGATGGAACAGGAATAATGCTGCAGATGATTTTTATGCATGTTCCAGCTTCAGTATTACAGTATTAGTCTAAATACTGAGGAGTGTTTTGGAGGGAGGAGGCATCAATGTTAGTATGAAAACTAAAATGTTCTAGTTGTCATGAGAAAACTTTCCCTAAGAATAACCAATATTTTTGTTCACAGCATGATTGCACCTTGGAAAGATTTTTTTTTAAATGTTTTGATTAAGAAAAGATAGATTGTCACTAGACACATTCATAGAGGAGTAGTTTAGTAATAGACCTAGGAATTACTTTTACTCATAAAAATCAAAAATAACTAGTTTTCCCAAACAACTACAATAAAGAACTTTTTTAAAAAATTACAGCATTTTCCCCAGATTTTGTGATCTTTAGGACATTGCAGTTGATTTTAAAACAATAATTTCTGTTCTTTTTGCACTCTAATGATATCATTATAAATGCATATCTGTAACAAGAAAAACCTTTTCAACAAACCCAAGCTAATTATCAATACATAAATTGATTTTATTTTCCAGATGTCTATAATTTCCTGTCAACATTTGCAGTCAGATTTAGCATTGCTTATAGGAGATATTGGTTGGAGAGTTGGGGGATTAGCACAATAATAATCTCTGAAATGGGGAAATTTATGAATTTATTATAGTTGCTGTAATTTTCAAAATACAGAAGAGTTAATACATAAGAAAATCTCAGCATGGCCAAAGAGTAAGCTTTCTCTGAATATTTGGCAAAAGGATACTTTTTCTATCCTGGTTTGGAGAAGTGGAACAACAAATTTTCCCTAAAATGTAAGTGAACTTGCTTAGAATTGGAAAAAATGACTCATGGTTGAGGCAAATCTCCACATGAATTTTAATCACAAAAATTATGAGGATATCCATTTTTCAAATAACTTAAGAGTAAGCATATTCAACTACAGTAACTTCTGGTATGCTTATGTGCATATTTTATACTCAGGAGTAAAACATACATTCATGAAAATATAATGTTAATATTGCCATTTCTACCTGAAGATTTTAGTGTACTTGAGTTTACCCCAGGGAAATTCCATTAACATTCTTACCTACCGTGACCTTGATTAGTTTAAAATCTGTTCTAAGATGGGGCATCCGATTAGAAAATCAAAAAGAAAGACATTTAGCAAATTGTCACAAACTGATTTTCTCTCTACACTACCCATCTCTTTACTGCTGTGAGTGCTCGAGGCAAACACAGCAGCTATAAAATGAGGTGTGCCCTCCCCCTAAATCTTGGCTAGTCTCTCAAAATTAGACTTTGAAATAATTCACAATAAGCTTTGAGATTCACAAAGTCAAGTATTTATCTAAGGTTATGAGTTAAATTGTGTCCTCCAAAAAGATATTAAAGTCCTAACTCCCATTACCTGTGAATGTGGCAATAGGACCTTTGTAAATAATCAAGTTAAGATGGGGTCATTAGGGTGGGCAATATGACTGTGTCCTTATAAAAGAGGAAATTTGGACTCTTTCACACAGGGAGAACATCATGTGAAGGCAGAGATAAGGGTGATGCATCGATAAGCCAAGAAATGCTGGAAATTACCAGCAAACCATCAGAAGCTAAGAGAGAGACAAGGAATAGATTCTTCTTCAGGGCCTTCACAAGGAACCAACCCTGCTGAAACTTTGTTCTTGAACATCCAGCCTCCAGACCTCTGAGACAATAAATCTCTGTTGTTTAAGCCACCCAGTTTGTGATACTTCGCTATGGCGGCCCTGGAAAACTAATACATCTATTCTTTCAAGATATTTGCTAATAGAAACTTCTGTCATTCTCTAGAAATGCTGCCTTTTTAAGAATTTTAGCAGCTTATTTATACAGGTACAAGAAAGATTCGTAAAACGATAAGAGATGGAGATCGTTTAATCATTTAAGCGTATGTACAAATTTATGGTTCTTCTTGATCAAGGATAAGCAAACTCTCTATAAAGGGACAGAAAGTAAATATGTTAAGCTTTTCAAGCCTAAGATCTCTGTGGCAACTGTTCAACTCTACCAAGATAGCAAACTAGGAACGTGTAGGCGTGTGACTTAGGAAACTTTGCAAAATATCCTTGACTAAATTCAAAAGTTTCCATCCCATGCTTGTTGTATGACCTTCAGAAAGTCATTCGATAACTCTGAGTTTCAGTTTCCTCCACTAACAAATGGGATTAAGATGATTTCTCACCTGCTTTGGGGAGTATCATATGAGACACTATAATGGATGTTATTTCATACATTTTAAAGGCTTTATTAATGGTACTTGTTAATGCTGCCAGCACCAAGGTGGTCATAAAATGGAAAGAAATGTGGCCATGCTGTTAATCAGAAGCCATCATCTATCTCCTAGAATCGCAATGCTGTTAGCAACCATAAAAAGTCACTTTCTTCTTGCCTTGTCTCCAGACAACAAATTGAGCTGCACTGTGTCATGAGTAGTTAATTTATCTGAGTACAGTTAAGTTAAAAGTTAATATTGTGAAAATGAAAGAAGGGATATTGTCTCTTGTACAGTAACTATAATGTTAGTGAGACTTGTATTTATTTTTACAGTGATTTCCTTACAGATATTTTATAACAATGTAATGAGAAAAGTAATACATCTTCTTAAATGATATTCCCCTGGTGGGAGTAAGAAAAGCAGAGACAAATGAGATCCAGTGCAGTGATTTGCCTTCCCCACAAGGAGCTGGGGGAGTTTTCACAGCACTATTTACCACCAGACCATGCTTAGTGTAGACACATTCGCTTAGACAGAAGAGCTTACAAAGGTGACATTTGACCACCCTCTACACTTACCTCAGCCACTATGAGTGCTTACCTTGTAGGTCACTGACAACTTATCTATCATGATCTATCTTTGTTGTTCTTAAGATGTTTAGGCCAAAATGTTCAAGAAAATAATTTATAAAAAGATAAATTTTTTTAATCTCATCAAACTATGGTAACTTTCATCCTTGGATTTACTTTGGACAAGCTTTCTGACTCACACGTCATGAAGGTGGTGACACTGGGCTCTATACATCCCATATGGTTCTATTTACTAGAATGAAAAGGGCAAAGGTAAATGTAAAGTTCCTCTAATGAGAAATCCAATTCTGAATAAAATCCCCTTTTAGAAAAATCTAGTACAAAATCTACTTTACAGAAGAATTAAAAATAGATATTCTCTATTCCCAGAGGTAATAGTTAATCCCTCCCTGAATATAGGTAGAACTTGGTGACTTGATTGCAGAGAACAGAGTCTAGAAATGAAAAAAATTATCACTGTACAATGGAGAAAACTAGTAAAAATTACCTTAACCAAACGAAAAAAAGTCAACATCACCAGTAATGTCATGTTGTTTTAAGAACCCACTGATGAAAAAAGTAGTTCACCTCTGTGGGGTTTTTTTTTTCTCCAAAATTCAATAACCCACCCTAATAATAAGAAAAAGATCAGAAAAATCCAAATTGAGGGACATTCTATAAAATATGTGACCAGGACTCTTCAAAACTATCAAAGTCACAAAAAACAAGGAGACATAAAGAAACTGTCACTGAGCAAACTAATGACACATGATGACAAACGTAATGTGGCATCCTGGATTGGATACTTGAAGAGAAGAAAAAGGACATTAGTGAAATAGAAAGGTGAAATTCAAATAAAGTCTTTAGTTCAGTTAACATTATAGCACCAATGTTAATGTCTTAGTTTTGAAAATTTTATCGCGGTCGTATAAATGCTAGCATAGGGGAAGCTGGATGAAGGATATATGAGAACTCCGTTCTATTTCTGTAACTCTCTATAAATCTAAAATTATTCCAAAATAAAAAGTTTTTTAAAAAACTGTTCATACCCAAAGTTTCTTCAGAATCATAAGAATGCCATCGCTTTCCTTTTGCTGTTCCAGATACTCATTCCCACAAAAATATCAGGTTATTGTAGATCAAGCAGTTGGATAGGCTATGGTATAATATGCAAAGGTCAAATATCCAATCTTGTTTCTATTCTGTCCAAAAGTGATGCACTTATGTTTTGGCCTTTATTCTTATAAAATGTGTCATTTTTCATCAGAAGAGGGAAATAAAATGTCTGGGTACCACAAAACCATCATTATTCCTAAAGAAACATACAAAGTAACATGCAAACACTGCTGATGGTAGGCTAGGAAAGGTGATTTTTACATGGAAAACATAGCATCCATTTATAATATGAGAAAGAACATATGGGAGAAGTTTTAAAATACACTATTCACTAAGGACAGAAAAAAAAATCGCCCAAACACTAGAAACAGACACATGAGTGCATAATCAGGTAGGCTACCTTTATTGTTCACAACTACGTAACATAAAATTATTACAACTGAGAATTATGGGAAGATGACAGTAAAACCATGAGCAACATTGACAACAATATTAGGTACCAGTGTATTTATCCTCATGAACCTCAAACTACAAGTGGGTGGGACAAACCACCAATAGTGACAAGACCTGTGTGATATTGGAATCTGGTCAGATGAAAGCAAAGGGAAGACACAGGAGGAATGGATCTGAGAAAATGGGGAAAAAGGGTGGAGGGGAAACCTGTACCACTGAAGGAGACTTGAAAGATACATTAAATACCGTAAATGGGAAAAGCTAAATTATAGTGTCCAGGAATAGACATTTGTGTGCTAAAAAGAAACAAATGGAAGTGAGTACATGTAGATCAGCATAGGGCTTATTTTGGTAGAAACAAGAGGGAGTATGATTTAGATGGGGCACAGAGAAGAGTTGGAGTGGCTGGCAAACATATATCTCATGATCTCGGTGGTGGCTACAAGAAAGTTTGTTTCAAAAATAGTGAATTAAACTATAAATTTGTTTTATATGGTTTTGTATCTGATTTTACAATAAAATGTTTAAAAATAAAATTTAATTCCTATTGCTCTCTGACAATTTCATAAGGAAGATAAAATTTATACAATAGAAATGATGAGTATCTTCTTGGTCCCACCCAACTCCAGCTTTTAAAAGGGTGATGTAACAAATGAGACCCACGGTGCTAAAAGGTTAGTGCAGGGTTACGCAGGTGAAGGAGAGCAGACACAGGCCTTGTTTCCAGTTCTCACTTCAGTGCTTTGCCCTCTGCCCCCCTATTTCTCCTCCTTACAATCTTACCCAAATGGGCAAGGAGAGACTTTCCTACTGGCTCATACGTAAAAATGCCTCCGAGTTCAGGAAGGCACATCAGGTAGCAAAAGGCTGAAGACAGTCAGTCACCCACCACTGATCCGCTGGCACACTGGAAAGCCCTAAAGGGTATTCTAATGGCTGAGAGCCCAAATCGCCTTTGCAGACTAATCGAAAATGAGCAGCTGTTTTAATCTATGTAATCTCTGAAGCAGGACCGTGCAATTTGTGCAAAATGACAACTTTGCTGAGAAAGCTATTTCCATAGGTCAGGAGGGGAAAGGAAACATCTAAGTAGTCCTCAAGAAACCATGAGAGAGAGATAGTGTTAGGAAATCCTAGATGGTTTCAGTTTGGCAGCAGGCAAATTTATTTTTAATTATTTTTTATTTTTATTAAGCTTTTGACAAAAGTATAAACCAACATCCTAATGTGGTAATTTGAATTGGTTTCTAAATTTTCCATATTAATGTACAGATCCTCAATTGCATCTGCCTTTTCTGAAGATACTTATCCTATGAATTTTTGCCAACTTTCCTCTGCTTAAATACCCCTTTGTTTGAATACCAAGGACTGTACGTGATGATTCTACATAGCTAACCCTTGAGAGTACACTGTGAGCCAGCAGACTATAACATTCCTCCTACCAATGCACTCGGATGGAGTGAAATGTGTTGTATTGCCTGTGTTACCTTACACTATTATTGGAAATTAGAAGATGCCTCATAAATTTGCATTCGTTTTATTTCAGTAAATATTCAGGAAAAAGTGTAAGGCAACTCAGGAAAAACTAAGTCTAGGGCAATAACTCTTCCTTCCTAAGACAGCTCCTGGGAATTCTGGTAAGAGGAAACCATTCATAATAAGAACCAAATGGCATTATGGTTGCCACCACAGGGTGCACAAGAGCCCTGCTCCTGGTTGCCTTCAACTATTCCCTCTTTCTATTACTAGAATGAACCAATGGGTATATACATGAGTCACTTTGACCTGAATCCTGATTCTCACTGGCACATGAGTGCCTTTAATTATAAATAAAATTTGTCTTTCCCATTTAAGTCTTCATTTATGTCCATTGAATAAACATTCTTCTTTCATTTCTTTGGTGTCATTTTTTAATTTTTCTTTCTTCCAAACTTCAACTCACTAAATATATTGGGTATAGTTTACTTAATGCCTCTCATATTCCTTTAACATTTCCTGTTACTATCTTAGTCTAAACTTTCAGTAATTCACACTTAGACTCTTGTAAGAATCTTTTGAAGTACCCTTCCCCCAGTCTCCCATCAATACCCCAGGTCTTCCAAAACCACTCCACACAATCACTAGTGGTGATATTACCAGGTTATTCATATTGACAGTAGTTCTACTACCCAACAATGTAAATTAACTAGGATTTGGAGCCACTCAAATTGTGATATTTATCTTAAGAAAGCAATTAGGGCCTAGAAAAATTGACGTATATAATCTCCTTCTCTCGTCCATTGTATTTGGAGATTCACCAACCATATTTTCCTTAATGTATATATATATATATATATATATATATATATATATACACACATATATATTTTTTAAAGGCTAGTCAAATGAAGCAGTGGGAGTGGAGAAGGAACAAACCAGAATACCACCCATTTTCAATGGCCCTGCAATAGTAAGTAGTACAACATACATGAGAGACCTTCAAGACAATGCAAAATGAGAACAACAGAAGATATTCTGAATACAAGTTAAGTATATTAAAGCCATGTTTTCATTGAAAAGTAATGAGATTTGATGCATACTCATTTAAATAATATACCAACAATATAAACACTAAGCCACCAGGCAATATGAAAGCAAATGTCACTATTAAAGGTCGGGGGGTGGGGGGGGAGATTATATTACCCACAGTTAAGTACCTATTTCTTTTGAATAAATAACAGCTGTTGCTGATGTTTTGGAAGATAAAATAAATATACAGGAAGATAAAACCATCATTAATTCTGACAATAAAAGAATGTAAAAAGGATATAAAAATGCAAATGCAAACAATCTATCCAATGGAAGATGGCTTATCATAGAGACAAAATTCTAGTGCCAGTGTGTGATATTTTACAGAAAACATACAATGAAATAGCAACAAACTACACTAATGATTCTTATTACAAAAATAGCATTAAAGGTGAGTGGGGAAAAAATATGATAGTGATTAAAATAAAAACACAATTAAAGTGGGAAATGAGTCAAGATGCAATACAAGAAGCTCTGAAGAAAGGCAATGACTGAAAATGATGTTAAGCCCCTCAGCACCTATTATAAAAATGCTCTTGGTAGTGAGTAAAGATTAGGAAATCTAAATTAAAAAGAGCCAAAATTCTATAAGCCAGACAGAACTACCTTTAAATAGAAGTCTTAAAAATGTACAGATTAAGAAAACCCAGATATAAAACCATCTGCCTAGAGCCAACTGATCTTTGGCAAAGTAGACAATAACACACACTGGGGAAATGAATCCTATTCAATAAATGGTGCTGGGAAAACTGGATAGCCACAGGCAGAGGAATGAAACATGACCCCTATCTTTCACCACTCACAAAAATTAATCCAAGATGGATAAAAGAATTAAATATAAGGCATAAAACCATAACAATTCTAGAGGAAAATGTAGGAAAAACTCTTCTAAATCCCAGCTTAGGCAAAGGATTTATGGAAAAGACCCCAATGGCAACCACAGCAACAACAAAAATAAAATAAATGGGATTTTATTACACTAAAAAGCTCCTGCACAGCTAAGGAAATAATCAACAGAGCAAATAGACAACCTACAGAATGGGAGAAAATATTCTCAAGCTATACATCCAATAAAGGGCTAATATACAGAATCTACAAAGAACTCAGGCAAATCAGCACAAAGAAAACAAACACCATTAAAAAGTGGCCAAAGACATAAACAGAAGCTTTTCAAAACAAGATAGACTAATGGCCAATAAACATATGAGAAAATATTCAACATCACTAATCATCAAGCAAATGCAAATTAAAACCACAATGAGATATCATCTTACCCCAGTCAGAATGGCTTTTATTAAAAATTCCAAAAACAGCAGATATTGTCGTGGATGCAGAAAGGAATGCTTATACACTCTTCTTGGGACTAAAAATTAGTACCACCTCTATGGAAAACAGTATGCAGATTCCTCAAAGAACTAAAAGCAGACTTACCGTTCAATCCAGCAATCCCACTATTGGGTATCTACCCACAGGAGAACAAGTCATTTTGTCAAAAAGACACCTGCACTTGAATGTTTATTGCAGAACAATTCACAATTGCAAAGATCTGGAATCAACCCATGTGCCCATCAATTCATGAGTGGATTAACAAAATGTGGTATATGTATACCATGGAGTACTACCCAGCCATAAGAAAGCATGGATTAATGCCTTTTGCAACAATTTGGATAGAACTAGAGACCATTATCCTAAGTGAAGTATCTGAAGAATGTGAAAACAAATATCACATGTGCTCACAATTAAACTGGAACTAACCAATGAGTACGCATGTGTACAGAGGAATGTAAAACTTATTGGAAATCAAGCAGGGGGGAGGAGGGAGGAACAGATGGGCAAAAACCTACCTAACAGGTACAATGAACACTATCTGGATGATGGGCACACTTAAAGCCATGACATAAGCTTTACAAAAGCTATCTGTGTAACCAAAAACATTTGTACCCCCTTAATACTTTGAAATAAAAAACGTTCAGATTAGATGCATGTACAACTACTGATAATTAATCATCATTAATAGATAAATGAATGTGTGCAGGAAGAAGTAAGGGAGGGAAAAGGAAGAAAGGAGAGTAAAACTCAGTAAAATTTGATTATAATCTACCTTGTCTTCAACACTACACTAGGCAGGAGTATCATGTCTAACTTGTTCACAACTATCCCCATGCCTAACATACTACTAGGCTTCAGTGTTTCTGTAATAATTCAGTGAATGAATGCATGATTAAAAGGAGCTAAAAAATTGAAGAGCTATGGCCTGTGCTCTCGAGTTACTTACAGTCTTGGCATTGGAGCACTTAATTCAACACACTAATAGATTGATTTGCACAATCATTTTCATTCCTGCCATTGATATTTTCCAATACTCTGTGCTTATTTTTGTAAATCAGAGCTCTGATCAGTGCACTTTTGGCTTTTTGGTTTTAAGTTAATTGTAATTTTTCTGTTCAAATTTCTCATATTTTTATATTCATATACATTATATAATCATTGGTGAAGAAATATTCATTGTTAAACTGTCTTGCTTCATGGATGCTGTTAGTGTTCACATTCCAGGCGGAACCAGCACTAATCTCAGGGAAAGAGCTGTCTAAAATATTTTGACCAATTCCTAGTGTTCTGAATACTGCTCTGGTCTCGGTGATCAACAAATGTATACTGACGTGATCAATCGCTAGTGTTCTGAAAACTGCATCCTCTTTGAGTGATCAACAAATGCACCCTGACAGGGATTTCCTGCTAGTCCATTATCTCCTGTCCAGAAAGAGGACTACGTGAGTGGTTCTGATACTCACCTTCCCACACTGAAAATCACTGGCTAATGTAACGTCTAAAGTTCCTTCCGTGGAATCTGGGTTAAGAAGGCAGATATCCTGAAACTCAGTTTAACATATCTTCCTTAATAACAAGGTTGTAATAGTTCCCCAAATTAGGACTTCCTAGATCAGTAAAATTCCAAGGAGAGAGGGGAAAAAAAATCTTTATATTATAGCCAAAACACCTGCAAACATTTAGAAAATATACTTTTCAAGAAAAAAGGCTGAATCTTTCTCATAGCTGTCCAAGAACCGCTTTAGAACCCACAGGATGATGCAAACATTTCTAAAGGAATTGCTAGGATCAAATTAGAACAGGAATACTAATCAAAACTGTATCTCCTTCACTCATGCAGCGCGTAGTCTATGGTGTCACTTCCCAGCTACAATGCCTCTCTGGTTCTTGACTGTTTTTTATACTGCTTCAGGTCCTCTGAAACTGGGTAAATTAAAAAGGGGCACAAAAAGTGGGTAGAAATACATTATATGCAACAAAATTTTGCTCATGCTCTCGAATAATGTGTTTTGTACTTACAATAGTTCTAGGCCTTATTCTATTCTTTCAGGTAAAAGAAAAAGAAATATATTTAACTGATGCTTTTCATATGAAACAACAGGTACAGAAGGATTACAATAACAATGATAAAATGAGATTTCTCTGTTGCATGGCCCAGTTTGGTGAATGTTAGCAGAGCTGGCATCCTTCTGAACTAGGTCCAGAGTCTGTCTCCCAGGTGACCGAGGCCTCCTAGTTCCCCGTGACATCTGCCATTTTCCTTTTTCTGCTCCTGATGTTGGCTTTGTGGGAGTGTAAGAAGCTGCCACACCTAGATAATTTTCACAATTCCTTTCTCTCTGTGTTTCAAGACATATCCTGCTACTCCTTTACCCTTCATCTAAATGTATTTTATTTACTTCTTCGAGGCTGAGCAAATGCCATCCACCCCTATTTGTGGAAGTAGCTGAGAGAGCAATGATGCCTAGATCACTCAGATCTCAGAAGTATAACAGAAATGTGCCTCTTTTAAGTCTTTCCTGAAGTACCTTCTCCAGGGGACTCAGGAATAAATCAGGGGAAGCCAGGTTAGTAAATAACCCGGGTAGCACATGCTGTTTTGTCATCAGCATCAGTCCTCATCTTTGCTAATGGCCTGTTGTTCTAGGCCAAGCTTATGTGTTTCCATTCTGGTTCAGAAGAATTTTCTTCCAGAATTCTCACTTTCACAAAACAAATGACTAACGGATGTACCCTCAAAGCTTTCCAGACATTCTGGGCATGCTCACATTTAACAGCGAGTGTAAGCTGATCCTTTCCTTCAATATACTTCAATGTATTTCTTACAAATATTTACTCCATTGTATATACAGTTGACATAGAAATAACACTTAAATAAGCTCATTACCTAACAATCCTCTAGATATTTAGATTGTATAATTTACATTCACAATACAATGCAGCTGTATGAACCAGCTAAACCTAGAATGTGGGAAAATGGAATTCTGGGCCCATTCCAAATGCTTATCTTCCATACATAAAAACCAGAAAGAATCATATAAACTCATTGCAAAGCAAAATAATAAGCCTAATTTCCAAGGGAAAAAAAAAACTATTTCTGACAAAAATTAATGTGAATAGAGTTCAGATGCTCACAAACTTTTGGATAACTAACTCTATCAATTTACCAAATAGTCCCTGGCTCTTGTAAAATGGAGTGAGAGGAAGCTCAGGGACAGATATTGTTGTGGAAGGGCCAGGAAGCGTCTTTTATTGCCAGACAACTTAAGCCTCAGAAAACACTGATATCTTTCAGCAGTGTGTGATGGGAAATATCTAATTGTTTTATTTCTCTGGCAGAAATGACACTTGAGGTGTCAGATCTATTATTGGACATCCCTAAAAATAAATATATCACAAAGTTCTATAACACTTTAATCAGAAAAGAAGACAAAGTACATTTTTAAGCTTATGACTTAATACCTCTCTGCTTTTAAATGTCAATTATTGTGACAAGAACTTGGCTTCATATGTCATATAAATAGAATAATGTTTCTAGAAACCAAAATATTTTGAAAAAACTATAGTATAGAAGATCTGTCTCCCTCTCTCCTACCTTCTTTCCTTCCTTTCTCTCCTCTAATTTTCCTTGGTTCTTCCCTTTCATTCTCCCTCCTCTCCTTCCTTTATTTCTTCTTTCCTATTTTTTCTACATTGTTCCAGAAAGAACACAAAAAAAAGTCGTGCAAAAAATGACCAGATTGCATAATTGAAAACACCCAGAAAGAGAAAGGAGAAAAATAGACATAGGGTTCTGGCTCGCGGTAAGGAGTAAGCACACACAACCCTGTCTCTCCCACTGAATGCAACTAGAAAACCTTGACAGAATGTTTGAAGCAGCAAAGTGAGGCCTCTGAAAAATAAATAATGGTAGATAGATTGGTGAAGAGCAGAATTCCAGGTACCACTGTACCAGTGGTATATTTCCTGGGTTTTTTTTCCCCCTACTCTAGAATCCTGAGGCTTCCATGCATCACACACTAAAACCTCACAGTAGGCATCAGTGTCAACAGTGATCTTAAAAAGCAGCTCTTTAGGAGCTGACTTGAGAAGGAAAGAGGAAACTTAACATTCATAGAGAGTGGGGGAAATCTCTCATTTGTTTTTATTGATATTTTCTCCATTTTGTAGTGTTCCAGCACCCCCAAGAAAATTTTTGGTGGTAGCAGAAGTGACAGCAGCAACAAGGATGCACAGGAATGTAAAACACTGATAGAGAGAGATCTCCCTCTCTGATGTGAGCAACTGTGGTTCCAGGAGGGTGACATGAAACCATGGTGCACATCTATGTCTCTCTCTCTCTCTCTCTCCCTCCATCGCCCCCCCCATGCCCACCTGCTACAAAAGAAAGGCTTTTAACTTAGATGAATTATGAGTCAGATCAAACACAAGCAGCATTGCAAACAGGGTCTTCCAGGGAACCACTAGACAGGCCAAATGATGATAATTCTCTGGGAATGAGGCATTGGACAAGCTCCAGTTTGATTCTGGTTCTGCTCCCTCCAGTGGCTTCCAGGCTGCTGGTTTTCACCACAAATGTTGGCTGTTAGTTTTTGAAACTACCAAAAAACCTGACAACAAAGGACGGAACTAGGGCTAGTTAAAACACACCACAAAGCTTACTGTTTTTACCCCCATGCAACCTTTTTCTTGAATAAATTCTGCCTAAATTGCTGCAAGCTTTTGATTACCTTCCAAAGTTCTGATAAAGTTGACTCTGGTTATTTTTGCAAGTTTTTGCTGTTGTTGCTTTTATGGAGGGGATAATTTTTAGAATCCTTACCCTACCAGTTATACTAATGTCACATATATAAAGATTTATATATGCCATATAATTTAATATTTTTACTTACTATAAGTCTTTTTTCTCCCTTTTCCCCTCCCTTTCCTCCTCCTCATCTTCCTCCTCCTCCTCCTTCTCTTTCCTAACTTCCATTTCTTAAATTGAAACCTCTTCTACTGGCTTAAAAGTTACATGTAATTTTTTTTTTCTTTTCCTTTGGTTTGTATATATTTTTAGTTGTCCGGCTAATTTCTTTCTATTTTTAGTAGAGACGGGGGTCTCGCTCTTGCTCAGGCTGTTTTCGAACTCCTGACCTCTGGTCTCAAACTCCTGACCTTGAGTGATCCTTCTGCCTCAGCCTCCCAGTGTGCTAGGATTACAGCCATGAGCCACCGTGCCCGGCCATTTTTTTTTTCTTTTTGGTAGGTACCCCTAATTTACCAAGAATCAACAATAGGATATTTGATCTGCCCTTTCACTGAACATTTTAAATGTTCATTCCCTCCTCACACACACAAAAAAGTGACAAATATAACACAACTATATTAAACTATTCTTGTCAGCTGACTCCTGTCCCCAAATATTCCCATATAACGCTGCTCACTTGGTAGGGCCCTAACACTTACCACCTAATCAGAACTGTGCCTGTGTAGTCACGGGGGTCTCTGCAGTCCCACAACTCTGCCCCCTTTGATGTTTTTCCCGCTGCTGTCTTTTCACTCATGCCACTTGACCACATTAGCCTTCCAACTTGATGGCCAAACACACTGACTTCTTTACCCGTTCATAGCTTTCACATTTTCATTTTCTCTGCCTGAATATTTTACACCATCCCAATACTACATTATTAAATGCTTCTGTTACCTGTTTCAGTACTGAGGTCTGACAATGTCTTTGGATGAAAGAAAATCTCCCCACTCCTTACACTTAGGTTATAGTGCAATTTAAGCCATAGATGTTCCGTCAGATAAGACTGAGCTCTATGGGGTTAGTTACATTCTGCTTGAAATAGCCTATTCCATGGTTACTCGACTTTGGAGATTATTGTTATCAGCTTTAGGTTTCTAATATCTTTTTGTTTAAAATTAAAATAGTTTCTTTCAATTGTTCTGTGTCACCTAGATCAATGTCCAGTCATAGATTATTTCTGATTTTAGCATCTGTGGGATAAGGGGAAACTTCCCCTTTCCCCAAAAAGTTCGCTGAAAGATCAACTCACAATTAAGGCAGATTAATAAGAAAAAGAGGTTTATTTACTATATGCACTGGGAGAATCATAGAGTGATTAACCAATATCCCAGTGGGGCCCAGAAATTTATATATTCTTCTTTTAGAGGGGATAGGGAGATGAGGAGTATAGGTAATTCTGTTTAGGGGCAATAAATGATTACTAGGGAGAATGAATAGATATTTGGGAGAATGAATGGAGGAGGGAAATTGATTGATTTGTAAATCAACCTGAGAGACAGGTATTATATTTAAAATGATTTGGGCCAGGTCTGGGTCCATTCTTGATCTTTTTTCCTGCAATATATTGAGGTAACAGGTAGGATGTAGCCGGTTAGCTCAGTTGGTTAGAGAGTGGTGCTGATAACAGGTAGGGAAAGGGAAGTCAGTTGCTCTTTTTGATGGGTCCATCTGGTTTGTGCAGATAGAGGGAAAGCTACCTCCAAGACCTGTTGATCGCTAAGGGACTTTAATTCAAAACACTCTTTATATCAAGGAGTCATGCTTTGGGGTGAAATTTTCTGAGCTCTTTCACTTCCTACAATTGAAATGAACATTTTTACCACTTTCCTCCTTAAAAGTCTATAACGAACAGAAACATATTTTGTCAAGATGCTACTTGCTTTCGAATTCCAAAGAATACAGCTTCTTTTCCTCTATTCGTGTTTTAAAACTTGACTCTGGAACTAGAAAAAAATGCAGCTGACTGACATATTCTTCTCTTGATGAAACCACACAATAATTAACCTGGACAGGAGATATATAGCTATACCCAGAAAGTATAATTCTTTCTATATATCAGGGAAATACAAATCTTTTATTATTTAGAGTTGTCTCTCTATTTTCTTAGTAGCCTAAAAACACTAATTTTAAACACTAATGGGAATTACTAGAATGCTCCTAGATACAGAATAGGTTCCAAATTTAGTCTTAGCAGCTGTAAGCAATCATCAAACTGAATTACCTGGAGGAGAAGAGGGCAGATGCTGGTCAATTACCATAAACTAATTATAGCAGGGCACCTGGTATAGAAAGGATAGTAAAGATTTTATTAGGCTGAAAAAGAAGTACCATTTGGTGGGATTTCAAGCTGTTTCTGCCTACCCGGGAAGAAAGTAAAATTTGCCTTTGGGAAAGATTCTTCTGTTTTGAGAGGGCTCTTTTCATAATGCAAGCAAGTACCGACTTATTATTTGGGGGGAAACTTCAAATACAGAGGAGAAGCCTAAATATAGATGCTTCAGAATTAGTTTAATAGTATGAATGGTAAAGCTTTGACAGAACTGTGACACATTAGAGTTATAGATTTGTTTTTCCAAACCTGGATTATAACTTCCAACTACCTTAAAATTACTTGTTCTTGATAGGGTCTGTGATTTTGACTAGGATATTATAATTACTCACAGGATATAAGAAATAGAGATTCTGGAGGAAAATATAAAATATACTTGGCTTGACACTGAAGAGTCCAATGGCAGTGTTGTCATTGAGGACTGAATAACTTAGATCTGTGAAATGTACCTCAGTGATTATTCTGTCTGGGTCATTGGGAACAATCTCACAGTGATGGATGGGGTTTGGGTTTCTCTGAGAAAAAAATAGATATTTTTGCTGTCAGTCATCCTCAGAAAAGTTTAATTATGAGGCAGAAACTAAAGTGAACATTGAATTAAGGAAAACAATTTCTTTTTGTTGCTGCTGGTTAGGAACATTTTAGCTAGATGTGGCGACGTTAGGAGCATTCCTGATTGTTAGGGTGTGCTGACCGTCAGCTGAAAGAAAATCAAGAGCAGAAAGGGATGTAAACTGCTAAAGGACTCCAAGGTCAGCGTTGGACTTTGGACAAGAGGGCCTTGGCATTCCCCTCAGCTTGACTCAACGTCAGACATGCTTCCTCTGGACTCCAAGTTCCTCCCCTCCATTTTCTTAGAACATTTCTTTAGAAAACTGGTGATTGTCAATTCTTTCTCTGCCTCTTTGTGATGTAAATCTTTTCAAAAGCCTCTTGCCAGTTTTGTAGCCCAGGACTGTCTTTCTCAAATACTTGGGAGCCATTCCTTTGAGATGTAGTTATCAAGGAAGATACACCCACTTTCTCCCAGTCTGTGTGGGAGGATAGGAACGTGGACATCTTGCTCCAAGTTTTAAAAGTACCTCCTGTCGTGAAGATAGGAAAAAGTTCCCTTTTTCTTTGAGAAAGGCAATTGTGAGTTGATCTTTCAGTGAACTTTCAGGGGAAAGGGGAAGTTTGCTCTTATCCCCACACCAGTTAACAAACACAAATAGCTTGTGATCCCTCCCCCTAGTTCCCACCCACTAACACACACACACACACACACACACACACACACACACACACACACCCCTAGGCTCTTAACTCTCCTACCATTTTTGCTTCTGTGGAGTTGAACTCAGACTGAGTCCTGGTCTCTCTGTCCCATTGTAATAAAGTTCTCCATAACTGTGTAGGTTTGTCCAGTGCACTTTTTGCTTTGACACAGATATTTGAAAAATCAGGGATTTATAAAACTACTTAATGTGTAAAGCACCTTTTCTTCAAAATCAACAAAACAAATTTTCACATTTTGCAGGATTGTTCTTCTTCTGTCCTTGATTTAGCAAACAATTTTGTCTATCACTAGTTTTCATTTCCTTTCTTTGTAACAATTTCATTTGTAACCCAGGTAAGTATCTTATGAAAGAGGTTCCTGTTTAACAGTATAAGAGGGATTTATGAATTCTGCTAACTTACGTGGCATATCTCTAGGTGAATCATGCCTAAAACTTTCTATGCCCTTTGTTTATATTATGGAAGTAGTTAAAGGCATGATACATTCCATTTTTAATTTCATATTCTTATGTGTCTTTGATTATTTTCAGCAGAGATATGATATGTCCTGTAATTTTAAAAACTGAGATAAATTTTAAATATTCAAAGGTTTCAATGAAATTATGTTGTTAAAAATATTCACATTTTTAGTAAAGAGCAAAAGAAGGCTGTGTTTGTTATTTTATTTGCAAATATAGTAGAAAACTATAACATAACAATTTGTTTTGGAGGAAATATCTTACAATAGGATATCAGGTGTGAAGACTACTACTGCTACATGTGTAACAAAAACATATGGAGAGTATAGTATAAAGTATTAATAAGACGTTACAAAGTTTACAAAGAGTGGCTAGGATACTGTGGGAACCATATTATATGAAACACATTTGACAAAAATTGAAATAAGAGAAGTCATAGGAAGAATAGACATAACAAATAGATGAATTTGTTCAGTATGGGCACAAATAGGCAACTAAAAGAAATGAGTGTAAATTATAAGGAAACAAATGGCAACTCAATCAGAAAAAGAAATTTTTAACAGAGTTGTCAAAAAATGAAAATGGCTGCCTCAAATGGTAAATTTTTATAAATTTGCCAATGCTAAAGGTGTTCAAGCAAAGTCTGTACTGCCACTTAATTTAATGTTACAGAGAAGGTTCAAACATTGAATTCTGGGTAAAAAGAATGTTAAACTAACTCTCAGCATTCTAACAAACTCTCAAGCAAGGTCACTCATGCTCATTTGCTCAAGTGCCCTGAGACTTTTTCCTACTGTCTTAGAGACCATGACAAAGGGCCTTTGGGCTTTGGGTTTCATCTGGGAAAGACGAAATAGTCTCAGTCACATCAATGCCAGCAGATTTACCATCTCCATGCTCTGCTCTGAACAGCATAATTCCACGTCTCTTGTGAAATCTTCCATTTATTTTCTAATTAAGAAATATTCCATAAATGAACTAGTGCAGTACCCATAGTTTAGCAAGACTTAGATTATTCTTTTTAAGTAGCATAAGTAGATATCAATTCCCATATGAGCTGTTCATTGCACTTGGTGCCTCTGGAAAATGACTATTGGTCACATATAAGCCCAGTAAATTTGAAGGTCAGGTTCATCCAAACAGGATACTTAAATATGACCCAAGCTCCCTGTTCTGTTCTTCACTCATCTCTCTGTTTCACATCTCTTCCTTTCTGGTCTTTCTGTTCCATTATTCTCTTTTCTCCCTTTTACAAGTTAACTCTTTACACTAAGAAAAAACCTAAGAAACTTATTTCTTCTTCCATAGCATTCCCCTTCCTGCTCATTTTCTCCTTCACGATCCATGTTGTAGGAAACAAGGCTCTTGACCTCCTGAAGATTCACTGAAAAAATCACTGGCATGAAGCAGATTGATTAATTGGATAAAAAGGCAAATTTTATTTAATGTGTATACACAGGAACCTTTGGAATGAAAACTCCTCAATGAGGTACAGAGGTTTTTAAAAAATGGGGGCTTGGACTGTAGCCAAACAGGTTTTTGCAGAAAGACAGGTAATGGGAAAGAGCAGGGAAGCTTGGCTACTAAAGGTGGTCTAGTTATGCCTATAAAGTCTCAGAGGTAGCCTCTGAAGAGAATAGATGATAAATATTTCTTTTCAGATGATTAAAGATGAAAGACTCTTAATTAATCTTTCTTAGATGGGATAAGAAAAGACCTGGCTGCATTAATGGAGATTTTCTACAGATGCAAATTTCCTACAAAAGATAGCTGTAAGTTCTATGGCAGCCATCTCAAAATACATTACAGAAATATATTTGGGGGAAAAAATATTTCTAATTTCCTTCCATGTTATCTTCTTCACATTTTCTCCTAGCTTTTTCTATAGTGGATTTTATTTCCTTCCTTTACACCTTCCCTCCTTGAATATGTAACAGAGGTAAAGGTCTGAAAAAGGGCAACAAAATGTTTTACAAGTTGTCTCTTTAAATCCCCCCACCCTTTAGGGAAACTAAAACCTGCACTTTTCCTGAGGCCAGTAAACAAAAGAGAAGAACAATGTTCTTTGCTATTTCTTTTCTAGTATCTTAAACCACAGGAGATGGCTCAACAGAATTTTCCAGACAAGCTGAAACCCTTCCTCCTTTAAAAAGCCCTATGTTTATACTTAAAGTCAGAAAGGCAGTCTTTTGAGACACTAGTCTACCACCTTCCTCATTTGACAGCAAATAAATAAACTTTTCTTTCCTTTTCCTCAAACCACTTGTCCTCATTCTTTGTTCTCACTATTCGGCCTCGGGTACAAGTACTGAAGAACTTTCAATAACAAACACTTACTAATACTTTTAGGTGTTTAAGGCACAAAGAGAAATGAAACATAGCTTCTTTTCTCACGTAGGTCACAGTATACTTTTATTTTCTCTGTCTCCCCACCTGTCTTATGGGAAATGCTAAAGGAAGTTCCTCAAGTTGAAATAAAAGGACATTAACTTACAACATGAAAATATATAAAAGTATAAAACTTACTGTAAAGGTAAAAATATAGTCAAATTCAGAATATTCTAATTCTATAACAGTGGTACATAAATCAGTTTTTATTCTAGTATAAAGGTTAAGATAAACTATTAAAAATAACTATAGTTATGCTATTTATTAATGGTTACAAAATATAAAAAGCCAATCCTAACATCAAAACAGAAAATGGGGATGGAGTAAAAATGTAGAGTTTTGTATGAGATTGAAGATAATTTGTTATCAATTCAAAATAGACTGTTATAACTATATGATGTTTTCTGTAAGTCGCATGTTAAAAATAAAGCAAAAACTTTTATAGTAGATACAAAAAGATATTGAGAAAGAAATCAATCAACAAAATAAAAAGGCAACCTTCAAAATGGAAGAAAATATTTGTAAACCATATATCTGATAAAGGGTTTATATCCAAAATATATAAGAGACTCATAAAATTCAATTGCAAAAAATCTAAGGAACCCAGTTAAGAAATGGACAGAGGACCTGTTTAGACATTTAAAAACTAACCCTCAATGGAATGATCCAAAGGTATAAATCATTCAAATACTTTAAAAATTACCATGCTATTTTTTATAAGAAAAAAATCTTCAAATAAAATGTTTTATGGTCTATTCCATATTCATATAAGATAATTATTTTCTGTGTGCAAAATCTATTCCCCTAGAAATCAGTCACTGTAGTGTGAAAAGTTCCTGCTATTAGTTAGGAAATCAGGTTCCAGCTGTGCTCTGACATTAATACAAGTGACATTTGACTGATTACCTTAACTCTGCGACTGGTGCCTTATAAAACGACGAAAATGAGCAAGACCTGTGTTTTGTTTGTTTTTGTTTTTTCACCCCTAGCTGAAAGCTTTTACAACTTGCTATGCTGGGCCTCACTTCACATCAATAAAATCAAAAGATCTGGTGGTGGGTTGTCAGTGTTCTATGTTTTAAAAGCCCTTCAGCTTTTGCTATTAAGCAGCCACAACTGAGAATTACTAGGTGACTTAAATAAATAGATGCATGATGGATGAGGTTCTTTTCATTACTAACAATATATAATTCCATGAACAACCCAACTACATCTTGTACCATTTCTTTTGTCAGGATAAATTTATTGATGCTTATTATAAAATGGCAGTGTGCCCAACAGGGAAGACACAAAGATAAACTTTTACTATTCTGCAAGTTAACTTACTGAGGAAACTTGTGAATTCCTATTAGCATACTGGGTGAATCCTATGAATGTATCTTTTTCACTGAACTATATTAGGTAAGATGCTAGAGGTCATTAACACCTAGATACCCAATTTATATAATTGCTCTGTCAAAACAGAGGAGAGAGAAAATATTCTTTCTTCATATCTTTGCATGTCAATTTTTAAACTAAATTTAATTATTGACTTTTGTTCTACATTTTCATGAGTGAGAAATTTATATCCCTTATTCACAATAGTGTGAAAAGTTTGACCCAAAACATTGCTTTGACCTGGAAGGTATTTAGAAGTCATTGATCCAATTCTCCCATCAATGAACACATTAGTAAAGTGATTTGAGTGATTTGCTCACCATCATACTTATGGCTCACTATTTTTATTGACAGAGCTCAGGTGTTCTTTTCTCAGTTCAGTGATCATCCTATTAGAGTCACTATTTCACCCATCAGGACTTTGAGGTAGGCAATATATCATTTGTTTAACTATTAGAAGATGTGGGATGGTAAGTTATGTTTGCTTGATGGCAAACATGGTATTCTTTGTTGTAATCATAATACATATAAGATAATTCAACATTTTGAAAAAACACTTCTTTTGAGATATTCATATGACCCATCATTTAACATAGAGTAACATTTTAAATGGAATAACATTTTAAAGCAAAGAGAAAATATTACAGATAATTATATTCCCCATGAGTTTTCTTTGTTAGGCATTTTGTTTGATCTCGCTAAGTTGGTAATAAAAATTCTACTTCTTTTTATGCAAATACATGTTGAAATGTGACTAATTATTATTCATAGTCACAAAAGTAAATGTTCTAAATTTACACTTCTTTTTTTTTTGAGACATCTTGAGTTTTATAGGCATAATCTTATTGGAGGAGGTTAAGAGTTAGAAAAATAAGAATTTTATTTATTTTTATTTTTTTTTTTTTGTATACTCCATATCACTGAGGAAGATGGCTTTGTAGTGGAGAACTCTAGGTTTTCATGTTTTGTCTGTTAAAGTAACTTACCTCTTACCCACCATGTTAACTGACCTGGGAGATGTGGAAAAATCAGCAAAGGAAAATGAAAAGGATAAACTGAAAATGTAAGAAGAAAATAGTGGTTGACAACTTAGAATTGGCCATTATTTTTAACAGTGTGAAACCGCTGTGATTTTTATAGACACAGGAAACACTACCCCAAAGTAGGGCTGCTTGGTATTTGAAAAAAACAGAAAAAGCAAGAGGGTTTCTTTCACCTTCTCCTGCTGTTCTCTGAGGCAGATCATGAAACCCAGGAAGATCACACTGTGACCTTGAAGGAGCTCAGGATATTTCACGCCAAAATATGGCTCCTTGGTATAAAGAGTGTTTTCATTTAAAGGCCCTTAGAGATTAACAGGCCTTGGAAGGGGCTTTCCCTGTAACTGCATAAAACCAGACAGACCCATCAAAAAGAATAATTTTTTTTCCTTCCCCTCCCTGTTATCTCAATATATTGCAGTATAGAAGATCAAGAATGCAGCCAGACCTGGTCCAACCAATTTTAAAAATAATACCTGTCTCTCTGGTTAATTTAATTTGCAAAGAGAATCAGTTACAAGTCAATCTCCTTCCCCACCCCCATCCATCCATTCTTCCAAGTATCTATTCACCCTCCCTAGAAACCATTTATTGCCCCTAAACAGAACTACCTATGTTCCCATCTTCCCCTGCCTCTAAAATGAGGGCATATAAACTTCTGGACCCCACTGGGATATTGGGTAATCACTCTGTGATTCTCCCTGTGCACACAGTAAATAATTTTATAATCTTTTCTCTTGTTAATATGCCTCATTGTGAGTTGATCCTTCAGCAAACCTTCCAGGGGCAAAGGGGAGGTTTTCCTTCTCCCCCACGGTTTAGTGTAGCCAGAAGGATTTTCAAAGCCACTCTGCTCTCCTGGAAGCCACAATAAGGGGAACCTAGACTCTAACTAGTCGTCAAAATGGTAAGACCACTTAGCAGCAGACTCCCGGTTTCCCTCTGTCTCTCTGTGGGCACCGGTTGAGCAATCAGTAAAGATCTTTGACTTTTTTGCCTTTCCAGGTTTAAGATCAATGAGAGAAAGGTTTTGTGTGAGACTAATTTGGGTATAGCGACCCTCGTATTTTTTTTTTTTTTTACTTTGTGATATGAATATTCTTATTGTCTGATTTCTCTCCTCTCAGAAACAGCCTTTTTTGTTGTTGCTTTCCTTTATTGTTGTTGTTTTTCGGTGTCATTCTGTCCTAAAGAGGGTTACCATAGGGTAGAACATGGGCCCAGAACCCCTGTAAGCCAGCTGTTTCGGCCAGCCCTGCAAGCTGTCCAGTCACACAGTTCTGATGAGACTGGCAACTATTAAGACAAACTTTGCTGCAAGTACCCAATAGAAAAAAAAATGAGGTTCCCCTCTTGTGTTGTTTCATGTCTCTGAGAGCTTGCCTTGTGACCAAGTGTGACTTTTCCTTCTTAGTCTCTACCATCTTGGGGGGTGGGGAGGGGGATGCTTTTTTGGGATCAGGCAACCAGTCTAAGAAGATTGGGAGTCCAAGACATGTAGGCAGTATGTCAAGCTCTAAAGGACTCTTTGTCTTAAAAGTTTCCATCCTCCTTATCTATGTTAAGTCTACTTCTGAGAATGAATTTTAATCATGGGAACTGCATCCTCTATGCCCTCTTGCTTCCAAATCTGGAAAATTACCACCTATGCTTTCTATGAAGAGCCTTATTGGATTAAGTCTCTTTTGGAATAAATATACTATTGAGAAATCTAATTATTAATGGCCAAAAGATGAATCCTTTAAATTAAAAGATTTCTAAATTTTTAAAAAAATAAATTTTAGACATCTCTTATTCTAAACAATTGCCTTATTTGTATTAATAGGAGAAATAGATAATAGATTTAAAAAAAAGACATATAATGTTGTTACTATCCTTAAAAATTCTCTTGACAAAATTAAAGAGCAAAATCTGACGTAAAAGAAAAAAAAAAAATTGTGCACTGCCTCAATGAGAACAACAATAAAAGCCAGTTCACTTTGTAGTTAAAGTTCTGTGCTTGTATCTCAACAGCCTAGATTTGATTCCCAGGCAGAGAATGCCTATTCTGTTTTGAGATTTGTGTAACTTTCGTCGTTTATTGATTCTTTTCCCTTCTGTGCGCAGCTTTTGATTTCCTATATTCTGTGGGGCATACAGGGCTTTTAGACATTTATGCATAAATGGTCAGCTAAAAACCTGGGACCCTAGAAAATATGGCTGAACAAAAATTGTGGGTTACAGCCTATTCACAGCTAGCAAGACTTTCCTTTCTCTAAGCTGTATTGTGGTTTTTCTGGCTCTCATAAAAACTGTTCTTTGAAGACATCTCTTGTTTCTTTGATTAAATTATACCTTGGTTATACCTAAGTGTTACCAATGTTTATTGGTTTCACTTAAAAGGGTACTTTAGTTAAAAAGTTCAAAGCAGAAATGTCAGCTGTTTGTCCTTGCTAAAGTCTGCTCCATTCATCTTCACTCCTCTCTACTTTTTCCTCTTTGCTGATCATGGAGTTTTGGCCAATTGAAGGCAGTGAACTGTTCAAACTGTGTTTTAGTAAGGCAAACGAGCTGTAACCAATCCAGCTGTTTCTATACTTCACTTACATTTTTTGTACATCACTCTCTTTTCTGTCCATGAATCTTCTTCAACCATGCAGCAGCTCTGGAATCCCTCTAAACCTGTGCTGGGTCAGCTGTTTGATTTGTGATTCATTCTTTGCTCAATTAAACTGGGTTAAATTAACACCAAGTGAACAAGCAAGGTATACACTGGGCCACGGTGGCCATTGCGCTCACAGCAACTGGGGATTGTGGGTAAGTTCTCCTGCAGATTCCAAAGCTCCACAGATTTGTGTTTTGATCTCTCTGAGTTTGTTTAAGGAAACTTTTGATCCTAACTGAGTTCAGAAGTCATGACAGAAACTGAACTTGGTCTGGGATCAGATTGGATCTGATAATTAATTGGCTTAGATCCAGTTAGAGGCCTCAAATGTCTGACGGGGCAGGCAGAGACTAACGGTAAACGCCAATTCTATAGGGGGTGTGAACTCCAGCTTTCAGGAATTCACAGAGATTTCTGTATTCCTCTGTTCTTGTGTGCTTGTGTAAGGAAAAATCATTGCCTAAGCTGATCTTGGAGATCTGAGATCCAAAGCCAAGATTCAAGGTAAAAATAGGATCCTTAATTTCTGAAGAACTGAGTACTTTCTGGCTATGCCTACCTACACACATATAAGTATTAGGAAAGCAGTAAATGCTGATGGCAAAATCTTACTAAAAGCAAATTGTTGCCTAGCTAATAACTGCTTAAAACAATAAAATTGGTAATTAAGATTGATGTGTGAATTTAAACATAATAATATTTAAAACCCAGCAAAAAAAAATGCTTTACAAGAGCCGTAAGATCTGCCTCTCTCTGTATTGCCTGTATGTCTATCTCTCTATATATGTCATATGTATCTGATATTTCACCACCAAAGTATATGAGCTCTAATTAATTAGTTTAAAAAACTTCTTACATCAAATATTTTATCAAGAAGATAGAAACTAACTCAAATGCCTTTTAGTTCATGTGACTTTACATGTACAACACAGTAATTGACCTCTGCTCAACTTTCTTTTCAATTCTGTTGCACCCTGATTCATAATTTCTCTTTACATTCACCTTCAAAGGGAGACAATTAACATGACCCCGAATACCGCAGAGACACTGGGAGTCTCCTACAATAGTCTCTCGAGTTCTCAAAGTTGGTTTAGACTCTAAAACACTTACCCAAGGATCCACTCTTGTTCAGTATGTTGATGATCTTTCACTCTGTAAACAGCGTGCTGTCTTAGACTCCCTCATTCTTTTAAAAACTCTATCTGAATGAGGCCAGAAACCTCTAGGTCTAGACTCCAGTGGGTACAGACAACTGTTACTTACTTAGGACGTAAAATATCTCAGACATTCAGAAGCTCACATCAAAATGCCTTGAGTCAACTTTGTCATAGCCCTCACTCGAGCTTGCACACTGGCAAGAGGAAAAGCTGCCACTACTTACACAGACTCCAAATATCCATTTAGAGTCTGCCATGCAGTTGACATAATTTGGAAATCTTGTAGTTTCCTAACTTCCACTGACACTCCTATTGCCAATGGGCCTATTATTTGTGCCCTACTGCAAGCTATTCACCTTCCTTCTAAGACTGTTATTATTGCCTAGCCCACACTAAGAAAATGAATACCGTATCTCTAGAAAATGATAGAACACACAGGGCTGCTAAATCTGTGGTCAAAAATGAGCCTTCTTCTTTTCCTACTCAGTTGATTATCCTGCCCTTATCCCTGTCTGATATTTTTGATCATGAAGCTAATACCCCACAATCCAAAAAGAATAAGTGCATACAAGAAGGTGTTAGACAATTATCAGATGGATTGTATAAAAGGCCAAACAAACTCTTTATAGCCCCTTTGTTTTAAATTTTTGGCTGGCACTTATCTCCTACCAGATGGGACATATGTACAAACAGGGATCATTTTTAAAAAATAATAATTGGTTCTGCCCTGGTATCTACAAAATCTCTGACCAAATTATTTTCCAGTGCACTATTTATAAATCTCACCAAATCTCTAGAGGAAATCAACACTCCCCAAGAAGCCCCAAAGGCCCAGATTGCCCCTTGCAGCACTCCAAATTGATTTTATAGATTTATCTCCAACTTTAGGATTTTCTCACTGTTTGGTTATTGTTTGCATGTTTAGTGGGTGGACTTAATGGTGTCTAACTAGGCATGCTGATGCTACAACAGTGGTAAAGAAATCAGTAACTGAGATTATTCCTTATTTTGGCATTACTTTATGGATTGAGTCAGATCAAGGGACACATTTTACAGCAAAAATAAACCACTTGCTTGCAAAGGCTCTGGGGTATTCATTAAAATTTCATACCCAATATCATCCCCGATCCTCAGAACAAGTGGAATGTAAAAATCTAAACATAAAAAGACTTTAAGAAAGTCTGTCAAAACACTGGGCTTAAATGGCCACGAACATTACCTTTGGCCTTTATAAAAATCTAGAATATTCTAAATAGGAAATATGGATTAATACCTTTTGAAATAGTGCTCAGTCACCCCATGACTTCTGATACCTCCAAACCTTCTATTCCTGGGCTGAGTGAAGACTATGGGGATTTAAATGAACAATTCAATACCATGACTAGCTACATACAGGCTCTAACTAATATACTTGGAGCATATCATCAACAGGTGAAACGAGCATGGCCTCCACCAACTGACAAGCCTTGTCCTCCTTTTTTGACCAGGAGATCAGGTATGCATCAAAGTTTTTAGAAGAAGACACACACTGTCACCTCACTGGGAAGGCTTTTGGAAGTACTGTTAACAGCCTACAGTGCCATCAAAATAAAAGAAAACTCCTCCTGAATTCACATGAGAACTCCAAACTACACCAAGACAATTGGAGGACCACCCCTACAGGTGACCTGAAAGACAGCATTTCCAAGGCCAGTCCCAGGACCCCAGAAGTAGACATCTTCACAAAATAGACAGCTTTTACCCAAGATTGTGGATCAAGAAACCCTTTTTTTTGACAAAAATCTCCTTGTTATTCTGTTTTTTCCCCTTTTTATCCTCCCCCAAGGGTCTTTTATAAACACTTCTTTTAAAACTCCTCCTTTGAGGACTGCACATTGGAAGCTGATTGGAGACAGCCTCAACCCATTCTCCATTTTGATCTTCCACTATGACTCTTCTTTCAAACTATGCCTTCCTCCTACTAACCTTAACTGTTTTCCAGCAGGTCAGGCACAGACTCAGCATCCCTTTACACCAGTGTTTCAAACTCTGGCCACATTAACTAATCAATCTAATTTTTGGTTATCCCAATATCTAGATCATACAAGGAAACCTGAACTCATTTTTGTTTCTGCCAAGGTATTGTGCCTGGAGGAACCAGTCTGAAAGATGTGGCATCCATAACCAGAGAAAAAATATCATCCTATGAGTCAACTGGACACAGAAAAACCTCTGTCAAAGCTCAAGAATTTTCCCTCTACATTGAAAACAGGGAAGATGCTGAATCTTTTCTGGGTGATATGCTAGGGCAATATTGTGATCAGACCCTACAGTTTGATTCCACAGATGACATTCTTGCACCTCTTACAAAAATTATAGATGGTTCTGACACTAACTCTCATGATGTCAATACTTATCAAATCATCAGATGTTATAGATGGCTCACAAGCCAGACCTGCACAACTTGGGATAGCTCACTTGCTCCTCTTATTAAGTTACCAGACACTAAATATTACATATGGATAGACCAAAAATCTGGACTGACTTGGTTAGGTGTCAAAAACAAGCCCTATGACTGCCAGAACCAGACCAAAGGCCTTTTATGTCAGATATTTCACAACTTGTTCTGTTCCCACAGACTGGCAGAACACATAGAAATTGGAGATGTGAAGGTGCCAATAAAGAAGAAAAGTCACAGCAAAGTCCAGATTGGGGACGGTCACGGGTTCCAGCCTGACCCTATCTGTAAATAACACTGGTCTTTTTATCTTAGGTGACAAAAAAATAAACAAGTGGTTCCCCCTTAGATAGTTAGGATGTTGTGGGCTTTGTTATCTGACACCCTCTGTTACCAGGGACTCCACTTTAAATGCCAGCCAAATTATAAACTGGGCTATTTTGTTCATAAAGTGGTACCGGTCAAACATACTAGATGTGATGTTATAGAAAACCCAACTGTATATCACAATTCTAAATTCTTTTCAGTGTTCAGGACTCTTTTACAGGAATTTGGAATTTAAGAGATTAAAAAGACAGTTTTAAATCTCTCCATGATAGTAAAACAAGAGTTTAATATCACTATGCAAACATTTGGAGCACTTTAGTTAGAAGTCCATAACCTAACCTCTGTTGTATGTCAATACCACCACGTCCTGGATGCACTGACAGCCCAAGAGAAGGGAGCTTGCATGATTATTGGTGGAAAATGCTGTTTCTACATAAACTGCTAAGGACAAGTAGAGACTGATCTCCACCTCTTAAAAGATAATTTAAATAGTCTCCATAAGATTAATGAAGCAAAATCATTATATTGGTCTGACCTATTGCCAGGAATGAGAGACTGGTTTGATGAGCTATAGGGAAATGTGCTTAGATCTGTTCTTTTTTGACTATTCATTCTCATTTTAATCTATGTTCTTGTCTCCCTTTTCAAATCTCCTGTTACTCAACTACTAACTTGACCTCTCTTTCTATAGCTACTGACTCAATGAGTGAAACTTCTAGGGAAGTTCCAGACAGGAAGAATTAAAAGACTGAGGAAATTTCACCCCAAAATATGACTCCTTGGTATAAAGAGTATTTTGAATTAAAGGTCCATAGAGATTAACAGACCTTGCAAGGGGTTTTCCCTCCATCTGCATAAAACCAGACAGAACTATCAAAAAGAACAATTGCCTTTCCTTCTCCTCCCTGTTATCTCAATATATTGTAGGAAAGATAATATCATTTCAATGACAATACATATCTCTCAGATTAATTTAATTTCAAAAGAGAATCATTTACAAGTCAATCTGTTCCCCCCTTCCATCCATTCCCACAAGTATCTATTCATCCTCCCTAGTAACCATTTATTGCTCCTAAACAGAATTATCTATATTCCTCATCTCCCACTCCCCTCTAAAATGAGGATATATAAACCTCTGGACCCCACTGAGATATTGGGTAATCACTGTGTGATTCTCACTGTCCACATGGTAAATAAATTTGTAATCTCTTTCTCTTATTAATCTGCCTTGTTGTGAGTTAATCTTTCAGCGAACCTTCCAGGGATGATGAGGAAGTTTTCTTTCTCCCCTACACATGCATGCTCACTATTAAGACCATAAGACCAAGCTTTCTATGCTCAATAGTGCTCCTTTTATAATTGGATTATTTTTCACCTCACATTCAAACAGAGAATGAATGGATGATAAATCATTGACACCTTTGAATGGAGCTGTCTTTGAGGCAGAAAGCTGGGCTTATTAAGGCATTTCCAACCCTAAAATACTTTGTATTACGCAAACACAAAACAACTGTAGTTGTAAAACTGTTTTCTGATCTTAGAGTACAATCGCAGTCTAATCATACTCAGTATCTTACAAAGAATAAAAAGATCATGTTTTTATTTGACCCTTTGTCAAAGGGACTGTGGATACTATTAACATTGTATAAAAAATATTTTGTGTCTCCTGAGTTGCAAAGTCATTAGTAATAGTTATTAATCTTATCTTGAGAAGTGTCATCATCTTTGTTAGGTATTTGGCTAACTTATTTCTTATCCATTTTAATTCTTGATCCTTTAATCCCTTGTTTAAAACACAATTGTCACATTTTCCTCCATCTGAAACTATGTCTACCTGAGTCCTTAAAAAGCAATACCAAACATCTTTCTACCACTTCAGCTTCTAAGAACATACAGTAAACATACTTTTCTCTATTCCTCCCAACAAATACAATGGAAAAAAAAAACTTGGACACTATATATAAGACAAATATAAGAAGACTGTGAAAGATGGAGGGAAAAGGACCTTAGGACACATGGAATAAAACAGGGGTAAAATCTCTCTCAGTTATCTTTATATCTTGTATATTTTAGGATTACAGCTGAAGAAGATGGCAACTCAGAAATGTCCACTGGCACAGACAAATAAGGCCCCATGAATAGCCTGTTGAGCCAATACACCAGAAAATGGGCAGGCTAGCAAGATAGGAAACTTTTAGACAAAAATCTCTCTACTCCTGTGAAACAACACAAAAAACTGATCAAACCCATATCAACAAAGGTTGAGTGAGGAGCCCAAAGTTCCACCATCATCAGGCTCTAATGATGCATCCCAATCCTTCCATCAGGCCAGTATCAGAAAACACCTAGACGAGAGCCAGAACTTCCATACCCATTGAAAATTAACAAGCCTCCTCCCTCATGGTGTATGTTGAGCAATGAGAATGTGGGCAGCCTAATCTTCCCCCCACACCCAGAAGTAATAAGGTGCCCTTCTGCTTCCTCTCCACTGGAGTCTGCCAGAGGAGACAGAGTGAAGAAGCAAGAATTTCACAACTGTTCAGTACTAATGAGAACATCCCCCTGCCTGTGCCCAGGAGTAGTTAAAATAAGCACTGTTATCATTTCCAGCCAGAGGGATTATCAATGGAAGCCAAGAAGGGAGCTGAAACTCCCAAACCTACCAAGCAATAATTATTAGCTTCCCAACTAGGGTGTCAATAGAGGCCAAGTGGAGAACCTGGACTTCTACCCCACATAGCAGTAAGAAGGTAGTACCCACTCCTCCTTGCCTGGGGCAGTCTCAGGGAAGCCAGCTAAAAAAGAAGGTTTAAATAAGATCCAAAGTTTTGCAGTATAATATCCAAAATATACAGGATTCAATTTTTAAAAATTATCAAGGAAAATGTACCATATATACACAATGGAATGCTATTCAACCATAAAGAAAAGGAAATCCTGTCATTTGCCACAGCCTGGATAAACCTGGAGGACACTGTGTAAGTGAAATAAGCCAGGCACAGAAAGATAAATAGGACATGATTTCACTTGTATGTGAAATCTGTAAAGTTGATCTCACAGAAGCAGGGAACAGAATAGAGGTTACCAGAGGCTGGGGCAGTTAGGGAGGAGGGTTGGACAGATATTGGTCAAAGGGCACAAAATAACAGTTAGGTAGGAGGAATAAGTTCAAGAGTCTATTGTACAGCATGGTGACTATAATTCATGATGGTATAATTGTATTCATGAAAAATGCTAAGACAATTGATGTTAAATATTCATACCACAAAAATTATGACTATATAAGGTAATACATGTATTAATTAGCTGGATTTAGCCAAATAAGTGTATATAAATTAGTGTATATAAGTTATATATACTCTTCAAAATCTCATGTTGTATACAATAAATACATACAATTTTATTTGTCAATTTAAAAATTAATTATTTTTTAAACCATCATTTTCAATAAAATGTCACCACACAAAATAACTGGGAAGATCTCAAACTAAATGAAGAAAGACAGTAGAGTCCAACACCAAGAAGACAAAAATAATAGAATTGTCTGACAAAGAATTTTAAAAAGCCACCATAAAAATGTTTCAATAAGCAATTATAAACTATATATAATAAGTTAAAATATAGATATTCTCAGAAAAGAAATAGTATGTATAGTAATGACAAGGTTTGGATGTTTGGTCCCTCCAAAGCTCATATTGAAATTTGATTCCAAGTTTTGGAAGTGTGGCCTGATGGGAGGTGTTTAGGTCATGGGGACAGATCTCTCATGAATGGCTTGGTGCCCTTCGCATGAAAATGAGTGAGTTCTCACTTTATTAGTTCATATGAGAGCTGGTTATTTAAAAATATCTGGCACCTCCCCCTCTGTCTTTTTGCTCTTTCTCCCACCATGTGATGCTCCTGCTCCCTTTCACCTTCTGCCTTGATTGGAAGCTTCCTGAAGTCCTCACCAGAAGCAGATGTGGATGCCATGCTTCTTGTACAGTCTGCAGAACTGTGAGCTGAATAAATCTCTTTTCTTTATAAATTACCCAGCCTAAGGCATTTATTTTTAGCAGTGCAAAAAAAATGGATTATTACATAAAGAGAAGAATCAAATGTATATTTAGAATAAAAAAATACAATAAATGAAATAAAAACTCAATAGATGGATGTGGCAGCAGAATAGAGGGATTAGAGAAAAGAATCAGTGAGCTGGAAGAGAGAACAATAGAAATTATTCAATCTTACAGGAGGGAAAAAATAGATAAAAACAAAAATGAACAGAGTCTTAGGAACCTATGAAGCTACTACAAAACTCTAACATTTGTCTAAACAGAGTCTGTGAAGGAAAGGAGAGAGATCATGAGGCTAAAAAAAAATCTTAAAGAAATAATGGCTGAAAACTCCCCAAATTTAACAAAAGAAATACACATAGAGATTCAAGAAGCTGAATGAGTCCCAAACAGAATAAAAGCAGGACAAGATATACCATAGAAAACTTGTAAAAAGCAATCTAATTAGGAAGCACACAAAAGACATGAGTAGACATTTCACCAAAAAAGATACACACAGGGCAAATAATCACATGAAAAGATGCATAATGTCAGCGGCCACTGGGAAAATGCAAAGTGAAAATACAATTAAATTTAAACTACATACCTATCAGAATGGCTAATTAAAAAAAATGACAACATTAAATGCTGCCAATATGCACAGAAACTGAACCATTCACACATGATGATGGGAATATAGAATCATACAAGCACTCTGAAAAACAATTAGGTAGTTTCTTAAAAAATTAAACATGTACGTACCATATGATTCAGCAATTGCATTCTTTGTCAGTTATCCCAGAGAAATAAAAATTGTGTTCATGCAGAAACCTGTATACAAATGGTTATAGCAGCTTTTTTTTTTTTTTTTTTTTTTTGGTAATATTGAAGAACTAGAAGCAACCAAAATGTCCTTTAGTGAATAAATGGTTAAACAAATAGTGGTACATCCATACCATAGACTACAAATCATCAATTAAAAGAAATATACTATTGATAAGTACAATAACCTGAATCAATCTCAATGGAATTTTTCTGAGTGAAAAATATCTAAATCCAAAGGTTATATATTGTATGATCCCACCTATATAACATTTTTGAAATGACAACACTGTAGAAATGGAGACCAGACTAATGATTTCCAAGGTTTACAAAAGGGTTGGTAATATCCCTGATGACCATAGATACAAAAATGCTCAACAAAATACTAGCAAATCAAATGCAACACCACATCAAAAGAATAATAAATCATGATCAGGTGGGATTTATACCAGGGATTCAAGAATGGTTCAACACATGCAAATCAATAAATGTGATATATCACATGAACAGAATTGAAAACAATAACCACATGATTATCTCAGTAGATTCAGAGAAAGCATTTGATAAAATCCAGCACCCTTTCATGATAAGAAATCCTGAACAAACTAGGCATAGAAGGAATATATTTCAAAATAATAAAGATCATATACCATAAACCCACAGCCAACATCATACTTAATGATGAAAAGCACTATTATCCATATCCAGAATTTACAAAGAACTCAACTCAGCAAAAAACCACAAACAACCCTGTTGAAAAGTGGGTTAAGAATATGAATAGACACTTTTCCAAAAGAAGACAAGCAAATGTCCAACAAGCATATGAAAAAATGTTCAACATTACTAATCATCAGGGAAATGCAAATTAAATCTACAATAAGATATTATATCATCTTACATCAATCAGAATGGCTATTAAAAAGAAAAAAATAATAGATGTTGGCAAGGATGTAGAAAAAAAGGAACTATTACCCACTTTTGGGGGGAATGTAAATTAGTGCAATGTCTATGGAAATCAGTCTGGAGATTTCTCAAAGAACTAAAAATAGAACTACCATATGATCCAGCAATCCCACTGCAGGGTATCTATCCAAAGGAAAAAAAATCAATATATATATATTGATATATACATAAATTCATATATATATATATATATATATAAAATAACTGCACTTGTATGTTTATCTCAGCCCTATTCACAATAGCTATGGAATCAACCTAAGTATACATCAGTGGAGAACTGGACAAAGAAAATGTGGTATATATACAATGTATTATGTTTAGCCTAAGAAATATTGATTTATAGAAATGCCCCTATATTTTTAGAGACAGAAATGATTTCAGGAGTTTTGCAAGGCTTTGCCCTGAAGGAAAATGTGAATGTGTTAGTTTGCATATCAAAAGCTGCCTCGCCTCAGGAGGGCGTCTCAATGGTCATTAGTGGCTGCTTACCAAGGTGATGCTGCAGTCTCAGGCCTGTGGTTCTCACCCTATTTGAAAGACAAAGCAGGTTTTGCATGGAGCCACGGGATGGGGAACTGATCAATAAAGACAGGCTGCCCAAGATGAGAACTGATCAATAAGATATGCCACCCTAGCCGGGGCCGAGCTGGGTCCCAGACAGACCCATGGGGTTAAAGTAATTAGCATAAGGGACAGCTCATGCTTGACTTCTGAAATCTTTGTTCTAAAACACAATAAACAGGGCCATGATGTCTCTGTTTTTTGCTAAAGTGATACCTTTATCTTAAAACTTAGAAATTTGCCCTAAAAAGATTTTGCAACCATTTGTTCACATAGATAGAATTAATTAAGGGATCTGTAGAAGCCTTTTAGAAGACTTTGGACCTAAACCGAACTACCTGTTATTATGTAAATCCTGTTACCCTTGGCAACTGAAAACTGTACCTATAAATACCTATGTAAAACTTCAGTCACGGTTGCACGTTCTGACGGGAAAGACGTGTAATCCTCCGAGTACCCTCCTTATCTATCTTCATAAATCTATTCTTTATAAACTATATTTTTGCCTCGGTGTACTATTTTTATTTCTGTTTCCTACTAGCTTTTCATCCTTTGCGACTACCCCTGCCTAAGGGACCTGATTTTTTCCTGGGAGCGTAGCTAACTCCCTGCAGTAATACTATTCAGCCATAAAAAGAATGAAATCATGTCTTTTGTAGCAACATGAATGCAATGGGAAGCCACTATATTCAGTGAAACAACTCAGACACAGAAAGACAAATACTTCTAAGTGGGAGCTAAATAATGTGTACACCTGAAAACAGTCTGAAATGAAGGACAATGGAGACTTGGGGTGGTGGCAGAGTTGAGAAGTGGGTAGATAATGGGAGGTTGCTTGGTGGGTGGGTACAATATCCATTGCTCCAATGATGGATGCACTGAAGGCTCTGACTGTAATACAATGCAATATATCAGTGTAGCAAAATTGCACTTGTACCCCATGAGTATATACAAATAAAAAACCAATTAATAAAATAAAATAAATTAAAAAGAGTTGGAGGCAGGAGGTAATTAAGTGTGGTTATAAAAGGGCAACATGAGGGATCCTTGTGATAATAGAAATGTTCTATATCTTGATTGTGTCAAGGTAATATTCTGGTCGTGGTTTTTTAATATAAGTTTGAAATATGTTACCACTGGGGGAAACTGGGTATAGTGTACATGGCATAATTCTGCATTATTTCTTACAACCGCATGTGACTTTACAGTGGTCTAAAAGTAAAAATAAATTAATTAAAAAGAAAAATTTCTTCCTGTAAGCAAACAAAAATTAAAAAGAAAAACTGATATCTGAATATTCTCATCTTATCTGTCAAATGTCTCTTCTCAAATTCATAATATAATTCTATTAAGATATATGCACCAATAGGAAACTGAGATGAAATACGCTGGAACCAGGAGTACTACATGAGTGAACAAGGGAACGAAGAGGGAGGCAATGGTTCCAAGTAAAAACTTAGACTCAATAATATCATGACATAACAAGTGAGCTGTAACAATGAGGATTCCAAGACAACACTCAGAAACTCAGTCCAGATGCTGCAACCTTAACTAATGCAGACAATATTCTTTTTCTTTTGAATTAATTTCTTTTGAAATTTCCAAAATAAATGATACTGTTACCCCAAGAAGGTATAAATTAAATTTTTATATTATGAGGAATTAAACAAATTTGGTACTAGAATTTTGTAAAAGTTAAGCATATGTATGGAAATAAATTTTGTGATCATTGTCATGATTTCTGTTTATATTATCTAAGTTTATGCTGCTAAAATCGCTTAGGAAAAGTTAACATGTAAGACTCATAATTTTATTGATATGTTTAAAAGGATATGACTAGTTAAGTTTTTAATCTTTAAGTGATTTAATGTTATAAAATATTAGTTTTTCTGATGCTGAATGAACTGGAAAAAAGAAAAAATATTAGTTTTTATTTATTAATTATACAAGCAGCATTAAATACTTAGAGGAATAATTTAATATATATATTTTGAGAACATACATTGAGTATCAAAGCAAAAACAAAAAGTGAAAAGCCCTTTGGATGTTTAATATTTCAACAATATGGCAAGCCAGGATTAGCACTCCTACTTGCTGAGGGATCAGTTCTAATATTTGAAGTGCCTCTTTTCAGGATTGAAGGTCTCATACAAAATTAATAATTTGTATTTCTCCAAGTGTTAGCAGTATCAGAGCCAGCACAGCACCTGGAACAAAGCAACTACTCAATAAAATTTGGTGGCTAGATTATTTTACTTTGGACATACAATGTACCTGAGCTTATTATTTTGAACTAGAACTTCAAAATGCAGTGGCTGGGAAAGGTATCATCACCATGAATAGAAATGCTAGAACTGGTATGCATTGTGTTCTACTAATTGTTCGTGTGATCAAAAGCTAACCTGGGATAAAATATAAAAGTGGAAACAATCAGCTTGATTCTTATATTACCCAATTGAACTACAGTCCCATGAATTGTTAATTTATTTTGGGCAAGGACCTCCCATGCTGGTAACTAGGATTGAGTAAACCCACATGTACAGTTGTGCACAACTCTAACTTCAAGAATTGTACGCAGACCTGAACTTATGTACCCCCATGATGAGCTGAAATAAAAAAAAAAAAAAATAATAATGGGGAAAAAAAAAAAAAAAGAATTGTACGCTGTCCAAATTGCAGAGACGGAGGTGGGGGTGGAGAGATAGAGCAAATCCTCAGCTGGAGGCTGGAGGAGAGGATGGAAATAAGAGATTCTAGGTGGAAAAAATGATGTTAAAAAAGAAATTTAAACCCAAACCAAGTAAAGTAAGCAATGTGAAACTGTATCCTTGTCACTCCAATTATCAACACTTTGCCCTCACACTGGACTAAAAATTAGATGTGCATTAGGAAAGATTCTGATTGCACAATGGAAAGAGACAAAGTGGAAATTACTGTGAATTTGTGCACATCTGAAATCTTAAACTGGAGTTGCACTAGGGGCAGAATCCCAAGAGTAAAACGTTTTGAAGCCCTCGACTGATCTCCTCTCCCTCTAAATTTGTATTCCCTGGCAAAAGCCAGCAAAAAGTTACTTGAAACAAATATGATGGAATCTGGAGAAGCTCTCTGTCTCCTGGCAGCCCTAGAAGTGTCAGAAGATAATTCCTCGCTTATTTACCTTGCATTAGGAGACAGTTACAGATGTGTCACCATCTTCTCAATCACTTAGTCACGAGCATATTAACTTTCCTAGCAGCTGGAGTAATATCTCACCACTTGATAAAGAGAGGGGATGTGTTAGTGGTTAAGTGACTTAATAAACAATCTGTCACTTTTCATGTTTTGCTAAGCCTGAGCACATTTTTGAAGAACAGGAGGTAATATATTTGATATAAATCTTATCTGCATTGAGGAAAGGATAATTTCAGGGTACCTCAGGTTTTCTTTTTGATTTATATTAATATTTACTCTTTGATAAAGTAGAAAGATATAAGACCTATTTAAAATAATAGGTCCCAAATTGGCTATTGAGCAAATAAAGAAAACAAGAAGTCACACCCACTCATATTCATTTTACACACACACATGCATATGTTATTTGAAGTGTTAGGAGTGAGAAAACAATCTATTTTAACCAAGAGGCAACTGCAGGCCCCAGACTACTTAAATCCCAGGTCTGCCATTTGCTGCCTGTGAGACCCTGGGCAGGTTACATAAGTGATTTGATTATCAGTTTCTTTATAATATTAAGAACAGTACTTTAAGGATTATTGTAAGGATTAAAATTGTTTTGAAAAATATTTAGAACAGTGTCTGGCACCAAAAAAGCTCTCAATAAGTGGTAGCAATTTTTATTAATCAAAAATGGACCAAATATTAACTTTTTTTTCTTCTAATATGGGTTTATCTTTTTAATGTTTAATTATTTTCTGATAGATATACACAGAGAACTGTGCCCAACAGAGGGTACACATTCTTTTCAAACGTACATGAAACATTCAGAAAAAATATTGTGCTGTGGGTCATCAAGGTCAACCAATTGCAAGGAGTCGAAATTCAACAGACCACATTACTGACTGCAGTGCAAAGAAAACAGAGATTAACCAGGAAAAGATAACACCCCCTACCCCCAAAATTATTTCCACCTTTCCTAAGGTGACAGAGGTATTCACCAAGATGGAGAATCAAACAAGCCTGGAGTATAACAAGAAATGGGCTTTTCCCAGCCCGGGGAGGCCCTGACTGGCTGAGGTGGAGGTCGTGGGGCTGCATCTGTCCCTGCTCGGTGTGGCAGTCTGGCTTTGGACTCTAGGACGCTATTCTGTAACTTTTGCTAATTAATTTGAGAGCTGAACACAACCTGTATTTCCATCTATCTGCAGCCTCCAGAGCCACTAGAGATGCTAAAGGGGACCCCAGGCCCTGCCACCACATTTGCCCAATTGCAGCTGTTGGCTATTGACACCCCCCCCCCAAAATAACCACCAGAAAAACCTGTTGTTCAGCAAAGCCGCGTTTACAGGACTTCCCACAATGAGGAGGAACACCACCTGGACAGAGTCCTATTGCCAGCCAGGAAACTGGGGGAGGAAATGCCAAGAACCTTAGACAGCCCAGGGGGGATTCAAACATTAACTTTGTTAGGCAAGTCAGCCTTAAAGTAAATTTACTATTAATTTGTGTCCATTGAATAGGAAAAAAATTATTCATTTGCAACACTCTTGGTGTTGTTTTGCTATGTCTCTGTGGTGGGATAAATTGAAGCAACAAAAAGAACTGGATTTGCTCTTTCTATAAAAAATCTGTGAAGAATCTCCTCTGCTTCTCTGGGCTCCAGAAGATGCTGATGGTGTGAAGTCAAGAGAAAATACAATTTTCCGCTCTCTCATACTCTTTGTAAACTAGGATTCTTCACAAATCCATTAACTTTCCTATATCTTTAAGGTTAAATGGCCAAGCAAATCTTACTTTGTGAACATGATTTCTCTGTTTCTTTCTTCCACAATTGAACTCTGTTAGTTAATATAGAAATGGCTAAAAGAATGAGTCTTTGAGTTATGACACCACTTTATATTTGTAAAGATATTTTCCTACCAATGGCAACAGCCATGATAATAATTTTAAATCTGGTTTCAGTGAACGCATCATATACTTTCAAGGGTCTAAATGAAGCTGATAGTTTGAATATGAAAAAAATACAAAAGCATTAATTATATACGTTATTTCCTGCAAAATTTGCAACTGAGTTGTGGAAATTCTACTGGATCTCCTTATGCAACTATCATTTTTCACCCAGAGTGTGGTCAGTACATCACTTGAAGCCTAAAATTCTTCACTATGTTAATTGTAGAGCCTGTGACATGAACGCCAATGTAGAAAAAAAGGATCAAAATAACATTTCAAGGTGTCACATTGCACAAAATGTTGATTAGCGTAAAACCAAATCTTAAGAGTCTGATTGTAAAAGAAAAATGCCTTTTTTTTAAAGCCAACTTAAAATCCCCATGATTTTTGTGTTCACCTACATTTGACAGCATTCTTGATAAACCTCTCTCTTACTCGTCTCTATTGTTTGGTTGTTATTTTTTTAAATTCAGGTTATTTTATGAGATGCAGATCTTAACCACCTTCTCAGATTCCCTCTGTCCTGGCAGCCCCACTCCACATGGTGCATGTCTGAAGCTGCCATCCTGGGTGGAGTCTGCCAGGGTCATTTCAGTCCGCAGTCTGAGGCCAGCCAGTCAGTCCCTTGCCCTGGGAAGGCCTAGCCTTGTACCCTTGATTGCGTGTGTGCACAGCCAGGCCAATCTGCTACATGACCAGACTTTCTGCCTCCTCCTTCCACTTCCAAATTTGGATAAAACACCACAGCACAAGAGAGGATTTGGCATTCCGAGTTTCTACAAAAAAAAACCAACTGATGTATTCCAAAATATTAAGAAAGATAACTCCCACAAAGGGTAAACTTTGACTAATGAGAAGCAAAAAACAAGAGAGCTAATAAATTCTCTCTCCTTCCTCCCTTCTGTAGATACTCAAAGTCACAGTCTGTTTCTCCTTGCATTCCTCCAGAGTAGCCCCTGTGTTCAGCAATGTCCCTGCTGAGAAACCGCTATGTCTCTGTGCAGCTGGCACAAAGTGGTAGCCAGTGTGGCTGTGAATTCCTGTTGGTCCACCTCTGTCATTGCTGCAGTTCCCTTTTCCTCACCCATGCTTGCCGGGTTTCACTGTCAAATTGCTGCATTATCACCTTTATCCCTCAGGCTCTCTTTTGTAGGGACACTGGGCACTGACAACTACATTTTTCTTGTGTTTTGAGACAGGAAATCCTAACCTTATCATTTTACTCCTTTTGTCTTCTTGAATAGAATTGTTACTTTGGGGAATTAAAAACATCAGATTATACAATTTCTAAATTAAAGGGAGCAGAAATATTGTTATTAGCAGTAAGAACAAATAACTTATGAGGGCCTGCAAAAACACAGATAATTAAATGTCTACTGTTACTTTATCAGGAGACCAAGATGGTTCAGAGCAGAACAATGCATCTATTTATTGTGACTTTTAGGAGGAAGGAGAAATACAATTTGTTTAACAAGGCTCATGCTTTTTACTTTTACAAGAAAGATGCTAGCCCTCAGAGGTCAGCAGGATGGTTCTTGAGTCAAGGATAATCACTCAGAACACGTAGAATGAGCTCAGCCAGGACAGAGATAGAGCATGTGATTCTTTTGTGGTTAGGAATTCTCTTGTTGTTAGGAAAAAAGAGCTTAATTCATGAGAAAAGTATAACAAATCTGAATGTTTATGCTTTCCTAAACTCGCTCTGAAAACATTTGTGGGAAAAAGATGATGGAATTATCTTGATAGTTGCAATCTATAATGAATCTCAGAGAAAACCTCTTAGATTTTCAGGTCCACCTTTGTCCCCTACTTATCTAACAGGCGGCGCCTGTGCTGATTGAGAAGAGTCCCTCTCCCTTCACCTTCTCCCCAGCATGATTGGACTCCTGCTCAGCTGCTGCTTGTGACAGAATCAGTGACAACAGCTGCTCCTGTGAGCAGTTGGAGTCCCCAGCAGCTAATCTGCATAGAAGAGGAGGTAATCAGCTGACAGAGGATGCAGCAATCTACAAAATACCCTTTTCCAATTCTGCGTGGGCTAATCTTCAGCACTAAAGATTATTTCATGGCTCCAGACTGATGAGAGGAACAACAGAGATACAAAAGGGAATAGTCATCTTATGTTTTCACATAAAAACAAACCACGTTTACAGCCACCCTAAGTGACATATACTTGGTCTTCATCCTGACACAGCATTTGACACTCCTCTCTTTGAAATTTTTCCTTCCTTTGTCTTCAGAGAAGTTGTTCTCTTCTACACGCGTCTCCTGCCTGCACGCATTTCATGCAGTAAGTGCTAGTTTTTTCTGGGATTCCAAACTTATGTTTCTTTAAATTACAACACATAGATGAAGTATCTGAGGCAGTGCCTTGAACTATGTCTTAGTCTATTCAGGCTGCTGTAGCAAAATACTTTAGACTGAGTACTTTACAAATAATAGAAATTTATTTCTCACAGTTCTGGAGTCTGGGAAGTCCAAAATCAAGGCCCCAGAGGATTCAGTGTTTGATGAGGGGCTATTTCCTGGTTCACAGGTGGTACTTTCTTGTGTCCTTCCATGGTGGAAGGGGTGACTGAGCTCCCTCGGGCCTCTTTTAAAAGGCCGCTAACCCCATTCATGAGGGTGGAGCCCTCCTGACCTAACCACCTCCCAAAGGCCCCATCTCCTAATACTATCACCTAGGGGTTAGGATTTCAACCTATGAATTTGGATGGGGGTTGGGGAGGATACAAACATTCAGACCATAGCCAACTATATACCCCATAAAAAAGGTCTTCCCTTCCCTTCTCTTCAGGCTCTTCTCTCTCAGTCCTTGGAGGACTTGGTCACCACTAGCTATTCAATTACCATCACCATTATGAGTCTGTAAATATGTCTTCAGTCCCAAAAGCTCTACCAAGGCCCAGGCTCATGTATACAAATGTCTTCTAGTCCCTTTTGAAAATTTTGAAAGTCATGTCAAAGTTAACTTCCAGCAAACTGAAACTTTATAGCCCCACTCCCTTAAAAATTTTCCCCCTTCTGTTATAGCTGTATAAACAATCATAGATTTTTTTTGCCACCAAAGCTATAAAGATTAATATTCTCTTTATGTTCTCTTGTTTTCTCGTCCCTCTCTTTTTTCACTACAACTAGCCTACTCCTTTGGTGAGCAATTTCTCACCAGGACAATGGTATCTAACACTTGTCGCTGCTTGCTGTCTTCCTCAACTCCTAAGTATCCATCTCATTGCACCAGAATTATATTTTTATAATCTTTTCCATATCATTTGATGTATTTGCTCAGAAGTCATCTATAGCTTCTCAGCAGTCACACTGGATCTCTAGTTACTCTTCTGGATACATCCATGTCACAGCACCATTTTTGATGCAATTTCTTCTGCCTGAAATACCACCCTCCTGACTTGATAAAATCTGTGTCATCATTGAAGCCCTAACTCAAATTTTTTTCTTTTCACTGAAATTTCCCAAGACTTGCTTGCTCAGCCACAATTCACCACACCTTTCTCTATATTCCTGTAGTAATTCATAAAAACGTTCATAGACTTGAAGAAATGTATATGATTAATGTGATTTGGTTTCTTTCCCCAAATTTGTAATCAGTTTAAATTATTGTAATTACAACCCTTCCTGCCCTCTTTCTCCTATGACCATTCTCCCCTCCTAGATGTGTTAGCTCCCTGAGAGAAAGGGCTGAATCCTTGCCACATTCTTATACTGTGTCTGCCACCAGTGCCTTGGTCATAGAGGGTCCTCGTAATACTGTTTCTCAGGAAGCTTTATTACACAAGAATTCAAATTAGGTAATTTGGACTTTTGTGTGAGCATCTCACTTATTTTTTGACAATTCCTCTGAATTGCCTGATCGTACATTCCTGACTACTCACACTTGGAAAACGGGTACCACTCTTTCCAGCCCACATGAGAAGCAATGAACTTGATGACTTTTGAGGAAGAATACTAATTTAATTAATTATAATCCTTTGTCTCTGTATTGGAAGATGAGCTAAAGATGTTTTCCTGTGCTGATTTCCTATTGTATGTCTTTTATTTGATGGACAAGAGCAAAAACCTCACAGTTAAAATCTTACCTATTTATGTATTTACTTATTTTTTTAAGATTCTTTCAATATTCTAGATGTTTATTGTTGTGAGGGTTAAAGCATTCAAAGACAAATAACACATTGTCTTTACTCCCAAGACAGTTCCAGGCTAGTACAGATCCAGCCATGTAAACAACTAACGGTCAAAGCCAAATGAATCAAGTGACAAATAAAAGAACAAGCAGAGCTGTGAAAGGGCAAAACTGAAACATTAGTTCAAATTGAGAGACCAGAACGTATTTCATGAAAAATGTAGCCATTTAGAGGATATTCACCTAACCAGGCCCTGCCTCTTGGCCCATTTGTAGCCGTGATTGACCCACTTTAATTCTCTCATTAAAGTTTCTTCTGTATTTTTGTTTTATTCTTCAAACAACTTGTTTCTTTGTCTTTCATCCATTGTGTGGTCTCATAGGAGAATAGAAACTTACATGTCATTTTTAGTTGTTAATTGTTGTTTAACTATTATTGAATACAGTCATTTGAGGAGTTAGGCACAATTAAGTACCACTTAGCAGGATGTATAGAACTTTCATCAAGTTAATTCCCTGCATCAATGCTATTAACCTAGCATGTCTGAAATCAGGCTCATTTGCAACAGCTGTCTGGAAAATAATCCCAAAGAAATACTTCACACTTCATTGATCATGATTCGTGAACAAATGTCAGGTTTCCTTATGACTTCTTAGATGCTAAATTTTTTAAATTGTTTTGAAGTAGCTCATTCCACTTAAAAGAAATACTATGAAATATCAACCTGGAATTAAAAATTAACTATATATAAATAGAAATCCATTTATTTATTATAATTGAAATATGAATGGATTCATCCCTTTTGTAGACTACCTAAAATTGCTATCCTAAAGAATAATAGAAGAAAAGCACAAGAATGATTTCTCTAATACTGATTTCAAAAGCAATTAATGTAGTTAGTAGTCAAAATACTTTATTTTGTATTTTATGTTATCAATATTAGTAGAATATTTTAAAAGAATAATCATTGTGGTGAAGATGAAGAATAGGGAAAATATAATGAGCTCTCCATGCATTTGATTATAAATTATTTTCTGAAACTTCTGAAATGTTAAAAATATTCTCTGCATCATTAATGTATTTATGCCAAGGAAAGGTAAACACTTTAAGAAAATTTCCTAGATAACACACTTCCCCAAGCAATATAAAACACACATAAATTAAAGCATTAGTTTCTCATTAGAGGCAATGTTGATTAAAGGAACTGTTGTTTGAATCTCAATAATTCTGTATGGTTGGACAAGATACATTATTTCTCTGCCTCAGTTGCATACTCATAAATCATTCATAAAAAGTTTCCAAAAATCTTCCAGGAATGTAGCACTTTGTATAGGTTTTCTAGGAATGAGTTGTGAGCACCACATAAAAGTAGACATCATGCCATTTTATAACACAAATTATAATTTTTTTGGTCCACATATTCTATGCATTGTTTAATCTACCTTATAAGCCCTGAAGAGCTTGGGGTAGAAAGAGAGGAAAGGTACAACTTATGAATTATTTAATATACCTTAGATCAGTCCCTTATACCACTGTTCACCTCATTTAGTTGGAGGAGAATACAATAAAACAAGTAATATCTGTTTTCCCTTCTTAATTTTCATGGAGCAAACAAGAATCAGGAAATGTAGGGAGTAATATAGTGCTTTCACAACAGAAAAAGCAGAATCTCTGATCTCACTGCTAATGAGAAGGCTTCTTGGTGGCTTCCACTGGCCCTGTTCGCAACTCAACTTCTTGTGATACAAAAGGTATTAGTTTACCATTTTTATTTATGGCTGAGTAGTACTCCATGGTGTACATATATCATATTTTATTAATCCACTCATGTATTGATGGGTACTTGAGTTGTTTCTGCATCTTTGTGATTGTGAATTGTGCTGCTATAAACATTCAAGTGCAAATATCTTTATTACAGAATGCCTTTTTTCCCTTTGGGTAAATACCCAGTAATGGGATTCCTGGATCAAATGGTAGTTCTACTTTTAGTTCTTTGAGATATCTCTATATTACTTTCCATAGAGGTTGTACTAGTTTGCAGTCCCACCATCAGTGTATGAGTGTTCCTATCTCTCCATATCCATGCCAACAGTTGTTTTGGGGGACTTTTTGATAAAAGCCAATCTCACTGGAGGTGACCATTAGTCTGTCTTCTTTTGAAAACTTTCTGTTCATGTCCTTTGTCTAGTTTTTAATGGGATTGTTTGATTTTTTCTTGTTGATTTTCTGGAGTTCTATATAGATTCTAGTTATCAGCCCTTAACAGATGTGTAACATGCAAATATTTTCTCCCATTCTGTAGGTTATCTATTCACTCTAATGATAGTTTTCTTGGCTGTGCAGAAACTTTTTAATTTAATCAGGTCCCATTTGTTAATTTTTGTTGCTGCCATGATTGCCTTTGGGATCTTCTTCATAAATTCTTTGTCTAGGTCAACATCTATAAGAGTTTTTCCAAAATTTTCTTCTAGAATTCTTATAGTTTCATGCCTTAGATTTAAGTCTGTTATTCATCATGAATTAATGTTTGTGAGTGGTGAGGGGTATGGATCCTGTTTCAATCTTCTACATGTGGCTATGAAATTTTCCCAACACCCATTTATTGAATAGGGGTTCTTTTCCTCAGTGTTTGTTATTATCTGCTTTGGCAAAGATCAAATGGCAATATGAGAATCATTCCATATCTGGGTTCTCCATTCTGATCCATTGGTCTATGTCTCTGTTCTTGTGCCAGTACCATGCTGTTTTGATCTCTATAGCCTTGTAGTATAGCTTGAAGTCTAATAAACTGATGCCTCCCAATTTGTTCTTTTTGCTTAAGGTTGCTTTTGCTAATCAGGCTCTTTTCTGGTTTCATGCAAAGCATACAATTATTTTTTCTAGATCTACAAAAAATGACATTGGTCTTTTAATGGGGATTGCATTGAATCTGTAAATCACTTTGGATAGTGTAGGCATTTTAACAATGTTGATTCTGCCGATCCATGAGCATGATATAGTATTCCATTTGTTCACATTCTCTGTGATTTCCTTCCTTAGTGATTCATAGTTCTCCCTGAAGAGGTCTTTCACCTCCGTGGTTAAATATATTTCTAGGTATTTTATTTTCTCTGTTGCTATTGTGAAGGGTTTTGAGTCTTTGCTTTGATTGGTGTATAGGAATGCTACTGATTTGTGTACATTGGTTTTTCTAACCTGAGATTTGCTGAATTTATCAATTCTGGTAGTCTCTTAGCAGAATCTTTGGGGTTTTCTAGATATAAGATCATATCATCAGCAAAGAGCAATAATTTGACCTCTTCTTTCCCCATTTGGATACACTTTATTTCCTTCTCTTGCCTGATTGCTCTGGCTAGGACTTCCAGCACTATGTTGAATGGAAGTAGTGACAATGAGCAACCTTGTCTAGTTCCAGTTCTAAGTGGGAATGCTTTTAATTTTTCCCCATTCAGTATGATGTTGGCTATGGGTTTGTTGTATTTGGCTTTTATCATTTTGAGGTATGTTCCATCTATGCCTATTTTCTTAAGACTTTTTATCATAAAGCAGTGCTGAATTTTGCCAAATGCTTTCTTTGCATCTATTGAGAGGATCATATGATCTTTGGTTTTGCTTCTATTTATGTAGTGAATCACATTTATAGATTTGCCTATTTTGAACCATCCTTGCATCTCTGGGATGAAGCCCACTTGGTTGAGGTGGATTTTTTTTTTTTTCTTTTGATGTGCAGCTGAATCCAGTTTGGTACGATTTTATTGAGAATTTTTGCATCTGTATTCATAAGAGATATTGGTCTGCAGTGTTTTTTTATTGTTGTTGTGTGCTTTCCTGGCTTTGGTATCACAGTGATACTGGCTTCATAGTTGGGGAAGATTCCTTCCTTCTTGATGTTATTAAATAATTTCTGCAGTATGGTTGCAGCTCCTCTTTGTAGGTCTGGTAAAATTTGTCTGTAAAAACATTTGGTCTGAGACTCTCTTTTGGTTGGAAAGTTTTGTATTGCTGTTTCAATTTTGTTACTTGATATTGGTCTATTCAGGAGTTCTATTTCTTCCTGATTGAGGCTAGGGAGGTTTTGCATTTCCAAGAATTTGTCCATTTTCTGAACATTTTCAAGTTTACATGCAGAGAGATTTTATTATTCAGAGATGATATTTTGTATTTCTGTGATATGAGTTGTAAGATCTCCTTTTTCATTTCTGATTGAGTTTGTTAGGATCCTTTCTTTTCTGTTTCTGATTAATCTCTGTCAATTTTGTTTATCTTTTCAACGAGCCAACTTTTTTTTCATTAATTTTCTATATAATTCTTTTATTACTGATTTCATTTAGTTCTGCTCTGACCTTACTTATTTCTTTTCTTCTGCTGGGTTTGGGATTGATTGTAGATTTGGCAACAGAGTCTAGCTGTGTTGCTCAGGCTGGCGTGCTCACTGCAGCTTCTAACTACTGGGCTGAAATGATCTTCTTGCCTCAGCTTCCTGAGTAGGTGGGACTACAGACATGTGCCACCACACCCAGCTACTTATTATTTTATTTTATGTAGAGATAGGGTCTTGCTTACCCAGGCTGGTCTTGGACTCCTGGCCTCAAGTGATCCTCCCATCTCAGTCTCTCAATGTGTTAGGATTACAGGTATGAGCCACCAGGGCCAGCCCCCATGGTAATTTTAATAAGAGAAGAATGCAGTCAAGTTTGTATCCTGATATTCCCACTTTTCATGCTGACTTAATTACATTTTTGAAGGATGGTGGTAACATTAAGAACTTAATCAAAGTCACAGATAAATTGACAGGGACAGAGAGAGAGAGAGAGAGAGACAGGAATAAAACCAAGTGGGTCTGACTTTTCATGCTCCTGCAACCATAAGAACATTCCAGAAAAAACAAGAGCTTTATCTATAAATCATTATTCTTATTATAATACATATTTATGAGACTGTGAGATTCTGCAAATGATTTGAATTAGAGTCATTAGTTATCATTTTTAAATTAAATTTGAAGATGAATTAGAGTGGCCAAAATTTCCTAGCTAACCTCAAGTTAAACAAAGGAAAATAAATTTTAAATGACTCAATTTCTTGGTCAATCCATTTGTCTTAACCCTGGAGAAAAGCCATGACCTAGAAAACCAGAATCAATTTGTGACATTAGTTGAAAGGACAAAGAATAAATACTCTTCTTAATTTTTAATGATTTTTCCTATTTATTTTAAATGAACACCTTGAGATATTCTAGAATAGGAACTATAGAATATATAGAATTATTATCTAACTCTATTTCATCTTGTACTGTAGATGAAAAGATCTGTTAGGAGAGTGTATGGTTTGACCTTTTATATTCTTATATGCTCAAAAAATGATGATTGTTTGTATGTGTGAGGTAAGAGCTAAAGTATTACTAGGATAATATGAAGGATAAAAACAAATGGCAATGGCTGAGTGGTACTGGCTATCCATGTAGCACTGCAGATTCTAACCCTGGACAAAGTTAATTTTCACTACAATATGAACACAACATTTTCTCTAATATAATAGTTAGTTCTCAGAATTACAGCTCTTGCTAACGGCCTGTCTGTTCTCTACTGTCAAGGCTAAGCCTTGTATGAAGCTACCCATAAGTGAGCCAAGTCAAATTCAATCTACTTCTTTTTTTCTAGAAGGTCACCAAGTGCCTCCCAAACAAACAGCTGGGTAACACAGTAAGATCGTGTCTCTAAAAAATTTTTAAAAATTAGCTGAGTGTGGTGGCCTGTGCCTTTGGTACAAGAGATTTGGGAGGCTAAGGCAGGAGGATTCTTGAACCCAGGAGTTTGTTGCTGCAGTGAGCTATGATTGTGCCACTGTACTCCAGACGGGGCAACAAAGTGAGACCTTGTCTCTTAAAAAAAAAAAAAAAAAAAGAAGGAAGGGAGGGAAGGAGAGAAGGAGGGAGGGAGAGAAGAAGGGAAGGAGAGAGAGAGGAAAAAGAATATAGGGTGAAGGGGCCTTGTGGGTTTTTCTGTTTGTTTTTAATAGGCTTTTGTTTTTACTCAGAAAAAGATGCCTTCCTTAGGGACTTTTGCCTACAGCCCAACCATGGTCACATGCCCCCCAAACTGCAAAGGAGCCTGAGACATCAAGTATTAGCTTCTACCCTTAATAACAGAAAAATTCCAGGAGGACAGGATTTGGGGCAGTTGTAGAACAAGGCAACCCACAGAATCTTCCACATATGAAAAAATAAACTTTAGGTACATTAAACAATTAGATATAAAATGAATTAACAACAAAATCTTATTAAAAATTAGGAGATTACATCTCCATCAAGGAGCAGGGAGACATTTTTAAACAAGATTGAAAAATTATATATAATAAAGGAATAAAACTTACTTAACAGTATAATATTTTGATTTATAGAAACACAAGCAGATTTAAACAAATAAAATATTCAGAAAAAATTGTTATGCAGATAGTAAACACAGACTCATATACAAACACACACGTGCACATGCACATACACCCAACACAAAGAATTTTTATAAATTTGTAAGAAAGATAAAAAGCTCATGTGAATAAATAAGCATAGGATATTGGTTGAATAATTCATAGAACAGTAAATTGAAAAAGCAAAATCACATGAAAAGATGCTCAATTTCCCTAGTCATCAGCAAAATGCAAATGAGATTAACAATAAAATATCACTTTATATTTATTAGGCCTGCAAACATATGCTAAAGAGAGAAAGAGAAATATACTTTTTATGATGAGAACCCTGAAAAAGGACATTTTCCCCCAGTCATGGAAATGTCAAGTTTTATAGCCTTTTCAGAAAGCAATCTGGCAGCATCTTTTAAAATCTGAAGTGAATATACCCTTGACTTTAGAAATAGCCTTCCTGGGAGTCTATCCCATAAGAATAAAAGCACTAGTACATAAAAATATAACTACAACAACGTTAATGACAATATTGTTCATAGCAGCAAAACGCTGGGGGAAAGTGTAATCAATCAATAGGAAAACGGTTGGCTGAATTCTATTATATTCACATTCTGGAATAATATGTAGCCCACTATAAAAAATATTCAACTTTTACCAATTTTTATAGAATTTTACCAAAAATTTTATAAAATTTTACTAATTTTTATAGAATTTTACCAAAAATTATAGAATTTCTATGGGAGGAAAAAATTCACAAGAAACATATATAGTCATCTCATTTTGAGCAATAACATATATGTGCATTTATAGAGAGAGAGATGACAGGCATTTGTGTGTGTACATGCATGTTTATATATGATTATAAAAACTTGGAAAAAGATGTAAGAATATACACCGGGTTTTTAAGATATGTAACAGAGTTGGGGAGTTTCCTAGGGGGAGGGTGGGAAGAGATGGAGTTTAGTTAACCATGTAAAAAAGAAAAAGAAAAGAGCATACTAATAACAACAGTATAAAAGCAGATATACTCTGCTAATTGTGCATTCATGTAAATATATATTTGCACAAATATTTATGAATACATTTTTAATTAAAATGGCAACATGGCCACTTTGGTGTAGAATAATACCAAATTATTCTAATTTGGAATAATAATTATGACCATACCTGGAATATTGTGTCCAGTTCCAAGCAAATATCAGAGACATTTTTAAACATGGAAGAGGATCATTAAAAAGCAACTCGAATCATCAGTGCATGGAGAAGCTTCAATTTGAAGATTCTAGGAAAATAAGGATTAAGATGGACTAGTTTCCTCCTTCTTCAACAAACTCCACCTTCTCTTCCCCTTCATCTTTAAGGCATGACTTTATTACCTGCTCAATAGAAAATGGAAATCAATGGACTAAAATTCCTCAACTTCCCACTGCCATGCCTATAAACTTGAACACATCTGCTTCTACACATTCCTCCTTTCCTTCCCCTATCTATAGTTAAGCACTCTTTGCAAGCTCTGGGATTCCATATACAGCCCCCTTCTCAGAAAAATACCTTTTATTTACTGTGCCTCTTTTCTCTTTCACTTCTGCAACTTCTCCCTCTTTAGGCTTTTTTTTTTTTTTAAATAGAACCTAAATATAAATCTTAAAAAAAAAAGTCATCTCATATGTGGGCTGGAGAATGTAGAAAATGAGTCCGTAACATTTTGCATGTTTGAAATCAAGAAAGTCATCTAAGACTGTTGACAGCTTGTCAAAATGACTCAGTAACTTTAAGAGGTTTCCATGGATCACACATAGTACACCTTGAGCATCAATAAGAATAATCACTGCAATGGGTAGAAACCGGTCAAGTAATTTTGAAATCTTGTTTTCTCAGTGATCATTTTTAAAAAATTAAAAATACTCCCATCATCTTTGAGGATGTCTGGTAATTAACTCATAATTGTAACAATAGTCAATAAAGGAAAGCAATCAAACATTGTATCACCTTTTTATACAAATTGTATCTCAGAATTACCAACCAGTTAAGGAGGGAAAACCTCTATAGACTTATTCCAGCTACTGATTGAAAATGGGAATATAGAACTGGAATGTTACATTTTGTAACTCATAACGAATTAACAGATACTGGCAATGATGCTCAGTGGATGCGAATTTCACAATTAAAGAGACAATCAGATATTTTGGGCCTCCAGATGAAAGAAGGAACCGCTATCTATGAAGTAGTCTTCAAAAAAAAAAAAATCAAATTAGAATAAAATAAAGATTCCAGATCTGCAGAAAATTCCAATTTACAGAAAATAATGCGAGATATAAGAACACATTGTACAGCACTGTTCACCAACCAGATAAAAGGAGAAACGATCCAGTTTTATGAATGAATCAATTTAAAGGGAAAAAAAGAGTGGTTGGAGAAGAAACCTGTACTGTAGTTTAAGAGATACGAAGTATAGTAATCACACTATTTCATTTCAATTGCAATGAAAGGGCTTTATATCAATCCTTGAATAATGGAATAAATTAATGATAAAAATAGCTATGAGACAACTGTAAAAATTTAAACACTGAATATTTAGTAATAATAAAATTATTAATTTTTAGGTAGGATAATGGTATTGCTTAAAAAGCAGATAACAGTATTAGTTTACAAAGCAGTTTCATTATTTTTTAGGGATACATGTGAAAATAATACAGTGATTAAATTGCATGGTATTTAGTATTTGCTTCAATATAATAGAGAGGAAGGGAGGATCTGGTTTGGGTACAAGTGAAACAGTATCAGAAATTGATAACTGATTGAGCTGAATGACAAGTATATTGGGTTCATTGTATTATTTTCTCTTTTTTATTTATGGTTGAAATTTATCATCTTTTTAAAAAAATCTTCCCTTGATTCCCCCTTACACCTTCAACAAATGTTCTATCTCCCTCCTTTCATCAAAACAAATTATCAAACGTTATTCAGACTATTATTATCATTTCCCCACCTCCATTCTCTCTTCAACCCATCACCACCTGGCTCTTACTGTCACACTTAGATGACACTTTCCAAGCTTAGCAAAGACCTGCATTTACCTAAATTTTAGTCCTTATTATGTTTAACTCTTTGCCTCATTCACTGCTGTTATTCGTTCCCTTCTATCCAACATTTTCTTCCCTTAGCTCTGTGACATTCTACTCTCCCAGCTCTTCTCCTCCTGCTCAGGGGGTTCGTTTTTAACTATCTGTGGACTTTCTGGTCCAGACCCAGGATTTCTCTTTGTATTCTGTATCTACAGTGGAAAGTTCCCACAGCATATATTTTTACCACCTCCCATCAGTCTTTGAAATCAGAACCTTACCTCGGGGCATTATAATACTCCTGTCTTTCCTTAAAACTTTGTTTCTGATCCTCCCACCTACCCACGTTTACTTGTGGGCTCCCACATCTTATCCAGGTCCTTCTTATTAATCAAACCTCTCTTCCTTCAGGGAGTCTTCCCTTCTCTGAACTAAATTAAGTCTGGCTGCTTTGTTCCCATAAGAGACTGTACTTTCTCTAGTAATAAAACTCATTATGCACTGTTTGATTGGTTATCTTTTTCTCTAAAAGATTATAAATTCCCTGAAAGAAGGAATCTTTTCTATCTTATTAATATTTTTTGCAGTATTCTAAGCTCCTTGCAGTACCTGGCTCAGAACAGAACAGAACCCCAAAACAATGGTTAAATGAAATATTTGACTCACTACTTGGTGGCCTAAAATGACTTTTCATATGTGTGTGTTTTAGTCTTTATTTCAATATCCATGGGATATCTCTTCCTTGCACCAAAACTCCTGGCTTGAACTCAGTAAGTGCTTTAAAAAAAACCAAAAATTTGTTTAAAGAACAAATCACAGCAGTGTTTTCAAATTGCAGGCATGCTCCTACATATTAGAGTGTATTAAAATGAATTTAGAATTTTTAATGAAATAGAATAAAATGGAATGGAAAAAATGAGGTCTATTGTGCCAAGAATAAGCATTAGTTTGAATTTTTCAAATTAAATATGTAAATATGTAATACATACATGTACACGTATGTATCTGCATCTATGCGTGTATTGCTTTAAAATGTAAAATGTATCTTTTTTTTCTGTAAGTTTCAAGTGGAACAGCCAACTACTTAGGATCTAAGCAACCAGGAACATTAAAGTAAGTGTGATTTCATAGCCAGCAGCAATACCCCCAGTGATGGCAAATAACTGCAGCAGAAAAAGTAAGTCCCTTTTAAATATGGATTTTATTTTAAAAGATAGTGTCACAGTAAGCCAGTGGAAATAGGTGACTTTCCCAGTTAAAACCCACGAAGGAAAATTTAACATGCAATTTCCTTACAAGCACTTTGACGCTAAAACACTTCATTTCTTACTTGAGGCCAAATTAACCATAGAAAAGAAACCATCTGCAAGGCTATGCCAAAATGCCAGTGAGGATTTCTACCCTGGTTATATTTGTAGAATTTTTCCAGAAAGGAATTTTTACACTGCTCTGTTAAGCTTTTCATAAGTATGTGAAATTTTTCTACCCCATTCTCCTCACTACTTCCTGTTTCCCCAACACTATTAATTTAATCCTCATTCCTTCTCTTCCCCAAACCCAGCTTCTATGTACAGACATGTTAGTCCATGGCCTTTTCTTTGCTATGGATCCCTCCTACTCTGTTTTTCAAATTCTGACATCACTCTCTCTCACATTTGAATATAATTATGGTAGAATCCTCTTTCTGGGGTCCCAATCAAACATGGACTGACATCAAAGGACAGATAAAGAAAAAAAAAACATAACATTGACATACCCTGCCCATGGTAACTATTTTACTAAGGTTATTCCTTAGTTATTTTTAAGAATGCGAAAGAATCACAGTGACACTGAATTGCAAGGCACTCATAAGGTTACAAGTTCAAGTCCTTCTTTTGACTATGATAATTATGCAAACGCTGCCTTCTTGCCTGGCCCATTCAAACAGCAGTTTGTTGAAAGGAAAATGATGGCTCATGAGAACTATTTTGATGTTATTTGTTGAGGGAAAAAAATGACCCCTCTCCGAAAAGCGGTTCAAATGTGTATTGCATCTTTGTAGCTTAAGAAAAATAGCTGGCACTTGCCTGTTTAAAATGTCACCTTGGTACTTCCTTGAAGTTCTTCTTTGGGCTTCTGGTTGACACCATTTCGACACCTGACATTAGTTGACCCAATGAGCAGAAGGCACTGACCTGAATTCTTTTTTTAGAGGGTCATTTTTTGTAAGGTGAATATGAAGAACAGAAGCAAATTAACCTTAGTTTCTTCACACATTTGATATCCTAGCACAGAAACTCAATTGCTAATGTTTTGAAAATCTCTAACAGAGAAATGGAGATCAGAAAGCCGTGTTTCATAACCAAAAGTTATAAAATCCACAATGTAGGTAGCAATTGTTTTTTATATGAACTAAAAAAGATACAATAATGATCACTCTATGTTTTCATAGCATGAATCTTCATGCCATAACATTGAAACCTAAGAAATAAAATACACATACTGGAAATGCGTCAATGATGAAATCACCATTTTGTATTGTCAAAGAGAAGTGATTTCCTTGGCTTCAAATGCTTTTTACTATAACCAGTTTTCCCTTTATGGACATGTTTTTTAAATGTGTCTGCCTTGCTGGCCTCTGACCCTGGAAGGCTTGCTGCTATTAAAACAAATTCACAGTTTTATTACTGAAACAAATCCTTATTAGAGAGCCCTTTCTCTTTTTAGTGTCTGATTGTCAAAGCCTCAATGTTCTTGGAGCATACTGGACACTCTCCTCATATTACATCTTGATTCCTAGCCAAAGGGATCACAAGAAATAACAGAATCATAAAGGATGGATACATCAAAGAATTAGTTCAGCATTTCAAGAAATAGAAAACACATCTGACATATCGCATAGTCACTGTCTCATGGGCACTAAATAATCTTCATTTTGTATCCTTCATAACATATTTGATTTATACTTCTGATTCAGTATGATCCCCATTAATGATTCCTATTGGAGAAATTTTTATCTTTTAAAAATAATTTATGATATGAAACCTATCAATATTTTAATTAATATCTTATAAATAATGCATTTATCTATATAATATAGTATTAGTCTTTCTTGTGGAACTTTTCTTGTGGAACTGTAAATTTTCTGAGAACATCACAAATACACATAACAATCATACATAAGGGTCACATGGCTACTTTGAGGTTAAAATGTGCCATATTTACCCTTCAATACATAGAAGCAATGTTGTCAACTTGTGTTAATGTTCCTTGTGGTGGGTTCTAGTGGAAAGTGCCCTAGAATGAGGATCAAGAAAGCAGCAGGCCAAGTATTAGCTTTGCCACTAAATGGCTCTGGGTCTTCAGGCAAATCACTTACTCTCTAAATCGTGATATATCATCTGAAAATAGCAAGGATTGGGCTAGCTAATGTTTCAGATTTTTTTTCCAGCTGTGGAAGCTGTGATTCTATCAGTCAAATGTTCTCTTGTTCACAGGGAAAAGAAATGTGGTATGTTCACTTCTTGACTATGGTCAATGGTAAAACAAAGGTACTCATTTTACTTTTGACTGAATTGGACATAACATAGAACCCCCCTAAAAAAAAAAACTGCAGAATTTTTGATAGCATTTTTAAAAAAGGAAATTATTTTTGACATTTTGTACATAATGATTTCTTCTTGTTATCTTGTCCACATGCAAAATTTATAATGTGGATTTTAACTTGAATATGATTTGCTCACACTTGTACATTTCCTAGACTACTTACATTAAGATGACTGTTGTTTTATGAACTGTTAAAATATATAAAACATTATCAATTAATGACTTTTCCTATGTACACAACATCTTTATGATTTAATGACAAATCATACTATGATTTTTTAAAAACATGTTCAGTGTCAGTTAAACTCAACCAATAGTCCACAAAACCTGATTTTTGTCACTTTGGTATTGACAATATGAATACCAATTGACTAAATGTGTGTATGCACAGATAACCTCACCATGATTGCACTTGGCTGGTAGTAACTTAGATATATCCTGATATCAGAAATGCTCAAATGTGAGTCTGTAAAGGAAAAACTACCCTGTATTCCACATAACTCTTTTTATATGCAATTGGATATAACTACCCACATGTTATGAAGGCACCTCAAATTTAAAGGGTCCCAACTGAACTCATTTCCTTCGCTTCCAAATCTCCTCTCTTCGTGTGTCTTCCTGCTCAGTTAATGATATCGCCATCTGCACAGCTGCTATTGTCAGAAATTTTAGAAACAACCATTTATAATCTCACTCTTAACATTTTACCAGTACCCAAGTCTTAAATATTCTACCTCCAAAAGAATCTTCTTAACTCCATCCCTTTTCTGTTCCTATCTACGAAGTCATTGCATTAATTCAGTGCACACCAAGTCTTACTATATTATTCAATTTTAAGGCACATTTTTCACACATTAATGTTTCTGAAATCTGTGCATTTAAAGGCTGTGGTTTTCTCCCCTTTCATCCAAGAATCTGTAATGAAAACAATAGCACATTTTACAATCCATAAATCTTAGAACTAAATAAACATCATTGTCCAAAGCCAGGAACAACTCCTGACTCTTTTGTCATCCCACTCTAGGCTTTTATTACTATTGGGAGAATCATTGTTCCAAAATAAACATTTCATTGTGTTATCCTATAATTAAAAAGATGCAATAACTGCACAGTGCCCAAAGAAAATAAGGCCAATCTATTTGCTGTAGCTTTCCATGATCTGTTCAATACCAGTCTCAATTACAGCTACAATTCCAGTCTCACTTATTTCACTTCCCATGTCTCCTTACCTGAAATTTTAACCACATTAATCTGTGTACATTTTTTCCAGAATATATCATGTTCTTTAATATCTCTTTTGCATTTGCAATTATTGGTCTTTTATCTTAAATAATCTTTGCATATACAGCTAATGAACTGCTTCAAAGAACCAGTTAAGTGTCATATCAACTCCTTTTAACAAAGATTTATTGTCTATGTAAAAAACATTACCAAATAAGAAAAAGGTCTTTCATACAGAAAATTTTTAACACAATAAGTTCTGCAAACATAAGGTGAATATTAAAGAACAAAATGAATTAAACAGAAAAAGAAGCAGGGGAGTTCAAGGCAGCATGGAAAACACGAACAAAAATACAGTAATAGTTTAGAAAGTGTTGGAATTAAATATTCTTTGAGAGAAAACTCATCAGTGAAATCTTGTCATCCAGTTTTCTTGTTAACAACAAATTTTAATCTCAAATCTCTATATTTCAAATATCTTCTAGTTTATTTAAGTGTTTTCATTTGTTAGTAGTTTATGTTTGAAAGAAAATAATCCATGTCTTTCAGGTTTCAGATTTGCTGTTGCCTAGTTGCATATAATCAATTTATTATTATTATATTAATTAATTCTGTACCTGTTATGTTATGCTCTATTATTTCTTATTTGATTTTTCAAGCTATTTTCTTTAATTGTCTTCTTTTATCCTTACTATTGGAGACCTTAAAATTTATTACTTTATTATTTTTTTCCTTATATTGAAAATCTGGTTTGATGGGTTCTCCTTTACTTTGACAAGAAAATAGTGATTTTTCTTTTAATTTTCTCTTGTATCTAACTCTCATTTAAGAATATTTAATATGCCAATATTTTGGATATTTTGGTTATCTTCAAATTATTTATTTTTCTTTATAAATTTATGATCAATGAAATGTCTATCTTTATATTTATTTAGAACGTCTTTGTGTCAATTCTACAATTGATTTATTTTTAGAGATGCTGCAAACAAATTATATATCTTCTATTTGAGGGATAAAATGTACTCTGTATATCTAGTACTCTTTTTATCTGTCATTTGTGCCTAATTATGATATAAAGTTCTTATAGCTATATTTTTATCAAGATCTCCATTCATCTTTAATAGTTTTTATATTGGGCAATCAGCTATGATGTTGTTTAGCACATATACACCCTTTTTTCAGTTTGGCCTCTTACCATTGTACAATATCTTTCATCTTGTTTAGTGTTCTTACACTTAAATTCTTTCTTTTCTGATTATTTATATCATCATTCCTACTTTCATTTTATTTTTATTTATGGGTATCCTTTTATCTATTCCATTAGTTTTAACATTTAAAACTAAAAGTCACAATTAAGTGTGTATGTGCTTGCCTGTGTATGTGCACACACATTTAAACAACTTAGATTAGTTCCCCTTTTTTGAACCCAATATAACAACCCCTTTTTTTAATACCAGTTATAATGATACATGTATATGATTTTATTTCTCCCTTCCTTACATTATTTTCCAATTCACTTTATATTGCTTTTTAATCAGAACGAATTTAATATTTTATAAACAAGATACCCACTCTTTCTTGAATTGAGACTTACTATTTTTTCCTAGTAATGCTGGATCCTCTTCAATTTTTCTTAATTTTTTTTCAATAGGATTAGATTTTTAGAATATTTTCTTATACCTTCTCTCTTTCTTTGTCCCACTCCCAGTAAAGACCTTTCAATACTTCTTTCCTCCCTACCCACATTTCTCAAATTCCTAAGTTTTTGGGGATAATTTTGTACTTACTAGAATTTTTGCTTCTATTTAAACAAGACTTAATTGGCATTCATATTACATATTCCAGGTGAATTTATTATTTTCTGCAAATTACTGAAGTCACAAGGCTCATTTCACAAGATTATTTACTTTTTTCTTCATCTTTCCCTACTTAAGTTGTCTCTACTTATTTGTTTAAGTAGAGTTTTTCACATGTTTTCTATACATGGAAAATATGGGTAATATTGTCTCAGATTTCTTGCACATCCTTAATATCTTTTTTGCAGAACAGGTGAATGATATCTTGGCTGAGTATAGAACACCTGAGTCACAGTCAATTTTTCTGTGCAGTCTTTTAACACTTTTCTAGGAGCTATTTGTTACACTTAAACTTTTTACAGTGTCTATCTCTTATAATTAATCCCAAAAAATCATGATTTTGATTCCCAATCTGTCTTATTTTGCATTACTTTGGGTTTTTCTTATGTGCTTTTATTTTTTTATCTTTATTTCATCTCTTTCCTCTGACAGATGTATTTGATTGTTCTTATATTCTAATTATTTAATATGGACCTCCTTCTTAGACAGAAGGACCCCTTTAGATGGGAGACTTGTATTTCTATGTACTAATCAGGCCTGTGTCTGGTAGTTGAGATACCTTCATAAACAGATTAACGCAGGTGGAGGAAGGCAACGTGCTTTCTAGTTTTGTGCACTATTAGCCCTGTCTCCTCAAGGCCTTCCAGCTTTCTCTCATAATCACCTTTAGGCTTTTCCAGCCTTTCCTACCACCTTGTCCCATGCCAATGTGACATACTTTAGTTATGTGTTGCAGCAGCACCCCACTTTTACGGCAGTACCCCAGATTCTGTCCCATTTATGTAGTCCAGTTATCTACTGCTATATGACAAACTACTCTAAACTTAGTGGCTTAAATCAGAAGCAATATTTTTAAAAATTTTTTTGCTCACACGTCTGCAGTTTTGGCAAGCTCAATGAGGAGGACTTAGCTGTACAGTGGGGATGACTTCAAGTGTCTGGACGCTAGAACAACTGGGAGTTTTTCGGAGTTTACATTTCTCTTTTTCAATATTCCAGCTCCTCTCTTCTTTCATTTATATTTTTCTCTAAGGGAATCTCTCTCTCTTTTCATGTTTCAAAGCCTTTCATGGTCTCTCCACGTGGTGTTTCCAGCCTGCCAACTTAGAGTAATTTAACTTCTTCTGTGGCCACTCTCGGATCTGAGAACAAGTATTCAAAGAAACCAAGCGATATTCTGTAAGTTCTTCATGAAGTATCCTTTGTTACACAGGACCATCCCTAATTCGGTGAGAAAAGGGGACTCCAGGAGGACACAAATACCAGGAGACAAGGGTCATTGAAGATGAAGAATGACCTAGAGGCTAACTACCACAGTCAGCTTTTCGACTTCCACACTCTACACAAGTCTTTATTTTAGCAGTTATTCCATAGCATTGTAAATATTCACCATTTTATTTCCTGTTTTCTGCCGACAACCTTTCGAGAGACTCTTTTTTTTTTTAAATTTAGGTGGCCATAATCCCAGTTTACATTTATTATTCAGGTGTAATTATTTATATAATTTTAAAAATTATATAATTATGTATAACATTTATAATCATAAAATATATATTAATTATATTAATAATATAGTGATTATTAATTATAGTAGTTATTATTCCTGTGTATTTAATTATAACACCACTTTCTAAGGTATCTCATTCTGGTAATGAGTTACTTGGTCACCTTTCTCAGTATTATGATACCTCCAGCAACTCAAACAATATCTGGAACATATTTGGTGACTAATAAGTATCTGTTAAAAGTTTGTTTTTATTTTTTTCAATTTCTTCGACAATAGACAGTGGCATTAAAAAAGAACAAGTAGCATATCACCATTGCAGCATTAAAACAGGAGAGGGTCATCCTTTTGTATGAAGGATTCGCTTTGATGTTCTGAGGTTACTAATTGCTTGGGTTTGGAAGTCAAATCAATCTGCGTGTCTGCTGAGTAGGGTCACCAGTTTCTAAAACAGTCAGCTTTTCACTTATAACATTCAAAAAGCATTGACCTTAAAGTCTCCTAAAATAAACACAGATAGATATTTTTCTATTTTCCAAACTACTTCCATAAGTCGTTTTTTTCTACTGATCCTTGTCAGATCTTCCTTGCACTTTTCCCTTTAGAGAACAAAGGATCAAATGTGAGAGTCCAGAATTTCTAATGGAATATGTTTTCAATTCCCTTTTAATATGCCCATAAAAAGTGTTCTTTTGAAAAATGTTAGTACTTCACAAAGGGAACAAAAATATCGTGATCTATTTTTGATGACATTTACCTTTTCTTATATATTCCTTGAAAATGAAGAAAGGCAAACTTCAGGGAAAAAGAGAGACACACAAGGTCACACTTGAGATTCTATCTTATCTGTATCTCCAGTATCAGGAGTTTCCAGTTTACATTTTGCTTCTAAGTATACACAGGCATATAAATGTTAACACACTCCCCAATTATAATTCTCATCATGATCTCTTTTAGATAGCTGCAGATCAATGAGTATTTGTTAAACAATTGTCTAAGTACTATCAGCTATCATACTGCCAAGGCTCTTAATGAATTTTGTTTACCAATTCCCCATATTCTTGCTGTATTCTAATTCCTAAGTGTCATAGATACTAGCAGTGATGTTTATTTATAACAAATAGATTTTGACATTCCTGTAGTGCTCACTGAGCACAGACAGCAATCTAAATAGCTAGGGTGTATAATACAAACAATGAAATAAGACCTATTTGATTTACTACTGTTTAATGTGATTAGACTAAAAAACAGTTCAATGAATTTAAACCACTCTATTGCATAAAATAATGCCTTTATAACAGTATTTTCCAAAATGTTTCATACTACACCCTCTCTGCCATAGCAAAATATTAATAAGACCTCACTACTGGTAATATTACTTTTCTTTTTTCATTTTTTTTTTGTTCAGAATATTACAAGGGTACAAATGTTTTGCTTACATGAAATACTTTTGTACAGCTTGAGTCAAAGTTATAAGTGTGTCCATCACCCAGATAGTGTGCATTGTACCCGTTAGCTGTGAATTTACCCATCCCCTCCTCCTCCCTCCCACGTGCTTGATTTTCATTGAATTTTACTACCATATGTACACGTAAATGTTGATCATTTAGTTCTAACTTAAAAGTGAGTTCATGTGGTGGTTGTTTTCCCATTCTTGTGATACTTTACTTAGGAAGATGGTCTCCAGTTCCACCCACATTGTTACAAAAGGCATTAGTTCTGCATATTTTTAAGGCTGAGTAATATTGGATGGTATACATATACCACGTTTTATTAATCCATTCAAGTATTGATGGGCACTTGGGTTGTTTCCACATCTTTGCAATTGTGCTGCTATAAACATTCTAGTGCAAGTGTATTTTTCATAATATGTCTTTCTTTTCTTTGGGTATATTACCCAGTAGTGGGATTGCTGGATCAAATGATAGTTCTACTTTTAGTTCTTTGAGGTATCTCCATATTACTTCCCATAGAGGTTGTACTAGTTTGCAGTCCCACCAACAGTGTATAAGTGTTCCTTTTTCTCCACATCCACGCTGGCATTTGTTGTTTTGGGAGTTTTTGATAAAAGCCATTCTCACTGGAGTTACTTGATTTCTCATTCTGGTTTTGATTTGTATTTCCCTGATGATTAGAGGCATTGAACATTCTTTCATATGTTTCTTGGCAATTAGTCTATCTTCTTTTGAAAAGCTTCTGTGCATGCCTTTTGCCTACTTTTTAATAGGTTGTTTGAGGTTTTCTTGCTGATTTGTTTGAGTTCTTTATAGATTCTGGTTATTATCCGTTTATCAGATATCTAGTGTACAGATATTTTCTCCCATTCTGTAGGTTGTCTATTTGCTCTATTGATTGTTTCCTTGGCTATGCAGAAGCTTTTTAATTTAATTAGCTCCCATTTATTTCTTTGTATTGTTGCTGTAATTGCCTTTGAGGTCTTCTAGCTATCTAGATTTCTAGCAAGACTAGGGAAATTTTCCTCAATTATTCCCTCAAATAAGTTTTCCAACCTTTGTGCATTTTCTTCCTCACCCACAGGGATGCCTATGATTCTTATGTTAGGCCTCTTTACATGATCCCATATTTTTTATAGGTTTTGTTCATTCCTCTTGTTTCTGAGTTCTTTCTCTTTGACTGACTTGTTTAATTCGAAGGTGTTGTCTTGAAGCTCTGAGATTCTTTCTTCTGCCTTATCTAGCACATTCTTAAGGCTTTCTATGGTGTTTTGTATTTCTTTGAAAGAATTTTTCATTTCCAGAAGTTCTGTTTGATTTTTTTTTTAATAATTCACTTTCCTTAGTAAATTTTTCATTCATTTCCTCCATTGTTTTTGTGTTGGGTTTCTCTTATTATATTTCATTGAATTTCCTTACAATTCCATATTCAAAATTCTTCATCTGTCATTTCAACCTTTTTGTTTTGGTTGGTATCCATTGGTAAGGAGTTATTGTTTTCTTTTGGGGGGTGTCCTTTCACTCTGATTTTTCATGTTTCCAGAGTTCTTTCAATGATTCCTTGTCATCTGGCCTCTTGGTTGATACCTGGGGTTGTTAGGCCTGGTTTACAGGCCTGTCTCTGGGTCCCTGAAGATCAATCCCTGAGCATGCCAGGGAGAGGAGTACTGGTCCTGAGTTGCCTATGGGGTGTTCTAGCAGGTTTGGTGTACCTCTTGGGTTACGAGTGACTAACCTGCTGTCTTCACTTCTTCCCAACAGAGTGTAGTGACTCAGGTCCCCTCACTTATTCTCGGTGATGGTGGATGCTGAGTACAAATCAGCCGCTCCCTGTTTGCTTGAGTTGGGAGGCTCTATGCTTAGTTGTGAGGTTGTTTCCCCTGTCATTGATTGATGTTTGCATGGAATAGCCAGCTGCCATGCTTGTGGTAAGCTCTGGTCCCCCTGATAAGCTTTAGGAGGGACCCTATAGCTCCCAGGGTGTTTCTTAATTTCCACCACCACTGAGCTTGGGGAGAGGAGGAAGGCAGTTTCTGGCTAGGCTGCAGGAGCCTGAAAGGCTTTGCAAAGCCTTGGTAGAGCTCGGAAATTGCTTTTCCCAGCCACTAGGGGGAGCCACTGATGGGAGGGTCAGGGCAAGCTTTCCAAACTGAGAAAGCTGTCCATGGGGGGAGAAGCCTAAACACTTTTATGCTAAGGCCCCAGGCTGGGATCTTTCTACCCTTGTCTACTAGCACAGTTTTTCTGTGAGGAGGAGTGGGCATGCCCCAAATTGTCACTCCTTAGAACCCTACACATCCTATAAAATTGAATCAGTAAATTCTGTAAAGGGTGTGCAAATCGACCTCCCTGTCTGCAGGTGGCACTTGCTGGAAGGAACAAGCTGCAGTGTTGTTTTGGGGACCTGTGACCAGCTCTAGTCCCTTTGAAGAAGCACTGGGATGCCCAGGTGGTGGATACCATCCTGGCACTTCCAGATGAGTCCTTATTCTCTGCCACAGGAGAGGCAGGTGGAGGAGTGCAGCTGGGCAGGACTGGGTTGGGTGAGCTTGCCCTTACCCTCTACAAAAGCTGACAAGGTAGCTGTTTTGGCAAGGGGCAAAGGTCTGCTCCCAACTTTTGGGCAAAGATGTCAGGAAGAGTCTGATGTGGCCCCACCCAACCAGAAATCTGCTTATGGAGGAAGGTCCATCTGAGATTCACAATCTGGAAGCCTGGCCCCAGGAACACAAACAGGCTTGCCAGCTACATTACTTCAGGAGAAGACCCTACCCTGACTTCATGATTGAATATGCTCAATATTACTTTTCTAACCATAGAAGTAATGCATAGAATAAGCAACAAAAGTGTATCAATTCGGGCTTCGGATTAAAAGAATCAGAATCCAATTCGGATATTTCCCCAAATGTTATCACTTATGCTATAACAACCAAAAAACACCACATAATCTTTTTAAAAACCATAATTTTCATTAAAGTCATTGAAGAAAATAATAAGCAGAGAACAGTAGCACCTTTTTCCTGAAGTTAATGTCCCAGTCTGGGTATTGGCACTTGGATGAGGTTAAGAGACTTTACTGTAATAAGCAAAATTAGCTGAATTTTTTAAATAGTGTGGATTGGCATGATAAATGAAAATTAAGAGAAGCCCCAAATACAAAGATAATTCTCTGAAGCTGGAGAGAGAATTAGTATGTAAAGGAATTAGGAGCAAGTTTGAAGGCACTCCCAATGACCAAGTCTGGATCAATTTGAGCAAAATTATAAATAATAATCGTAACAGATTATAAATCATAGAATAAAATAAACATTCATGAGTCTATGCCAATATAAATATATCATTGAATAAGTAACTGAATGGGGGGAAATAGGAAGCTCTTCTTACAGCAAAATTCCAATTAATAAATGCAGAAGGAATGATTGGAAATAAAAATCACCATTTGACAAACATCACAGGAAAAATTGTTGTAAACAAGATTCACCAATGGTCACTAAAATTAGGGGACAAGAGTGTGATGAGAAACCGAATATTTAACAGTATCTCCTCACAAGATGTCTACTAATTACAAAGGAAAATAATAGTAGCTTTACAATGGAGAAACTTGTTAGACACCACATTAACCAATTACCAAAGTTGCATCACTATTAATGACACATATCAACACCATCTGCCTCCTGATATGACACGCTGAGGACACAGCATCATTTTCATGATGTTCTTGCAAAGAGTGCATGAACTGAATGTAATCATTAAGAAACATCAAACAAATTGCAATTGGGAGACATTCTACAAAATAATTGGCCTTTTCACTTCAAATGTGTAAAGGTCATGAAAAACAAAGAAATATTGAGTAACTATTTCAGATTGGAGGAGACTTATGGATATGACAACTTAATACAATGTGGGATCCTGGACTTGCAATTGGGATAATGGCAAGCTTTGTATATTGTCTGTAGATTATTTAATAGTATTGTATCAGTATTAATTTCCTGATTTTGGTAATTATACTTTGGTTAAATAAACTATTAAAAACATTCCACTCTCTTTTTACAAATTTTTTTACATCTAAAATTATTTCAAAAGTAAAAAATAAAAAAGCATTTTACAACTAATCAAAACACTTTTAAATTAATATAAAGCTATAAAATAGTGAGACATCTTAATAAGCAAACCAGAAATTACATATTAAATTATGTTTTTTACTTCCCAGAAGTATTTTATTTGTATAGTATTTTAGTGATGATTCTTTATTCAAAATATCATTCAAATACATTTTCTGGAATTGCTACAAAAATAGATACTGTGCCACCAAGAATGCTAATTTCCTTATTTAAAAATTTGGAATTTTCTTTACTATTTATCGAGATAGGATCGATGAATGGATGGATAAATAGATAGATAGATAGAGGTAGATGAACATATACATATATTCAGATATTAAAGAGAATATATTTGTATATTCAGTCTAACCATCTTGACTTCAGTATAATTATATCTGTTTTAAATATCATGATCATCTAAAAAAATTTTCCATCAATGCAAATATTTAAAATAAAGTCCATGGAAATAATTCTTAAATAAAAGTCATAAAACATTTTTGGGCAATAACGGATGTGTTAGAATTGATGCACAATCTTCTAAAATTACAGCTGTAAAGTGTGAAAGCATCCATAATTTCTGCTATGTTTATAAAATTGATCTCATTCGAGGATTCATGATAGACATTTTAAGGACCCAGAGGTGCAGTCTGAAAGCTATAATTTGACAGTGCCAGGCTAAAAGTGCTTGACTGACTTGTCAAATAGGACTTGCCCTGGTATAATTGCTATGATTATGACATAAATCAGTATAACCAAAACCAATTTATATTAGTTGGTTACATTTGAAAAGGACATAGGAGTTATGGATAACAGCAGCAACTCTGAATATCCCTATAAAAATCTACATTATGGCTTCCTCTACCCAATAAAATGGGAATGACTGGCTTTTGCATTTCAATTATTGTACAAAAGCATTTCTAGGGTATCAGCAACCAGCCAATGATGGCCTTTTTTTATTTCATGGCATAACACTGTTTAATTTTAGAAATTTGTACCCCCATAATATGCTGAAATACAAAAATAAAAAAAATAAAAAGTTTAGAAAAATAATCATGTTTTATGTCCCCTTTCACCATTAGTTTTTCCCTCTTGCCTTCATCAATCTCGGTAATTCTTATGTAAAAATGTACTTAAAATAGTAGCATAATTGTGTGAAACATCAACTTATTTACATATTAGAAAACATAAACATAATTATTAATTACCTGGATTAATTTAAGTAATCCAAAATAATAGCATATTAGAACAATATTTTCATTATTTTTTCCTTTTTATGTATTTATTTTGTTCTGTGTAAAATTTATAATGATTATATTATTCCAAACACAAAAAGCCAGGGATGTCATTAATGTTATATATCATGTCTTCTCTCATTTGATATTTGGCTTCATTTCAAGTCTGTCCTAGAACTTAGGACTTAGACGTAGAGTCCACTATTTTTGACTCTACACATAACTTAAAATATTTGAACCAATCTGTGAATGAAAATATGTCATTTTTAAATTTTATTGTATATTATTTAATTTTTTTATTTTTAACTATTGTGGATACATAATTGTTATCTACATGTATAGGGTACATGTGATGTTCTGATACAGGCATTCAATGTGTTATGATCAAATCAGGTGTCAAATTGCAGTATGCATCAACTCAAGTATTTTTATTATTTCTTTGTGTTAGGAACATTCAAATTCCACTCTTAGTTATTTTAAAATATACAATAAATTATTATTGACTATGATCACCCTGTTGTGCTGTCAAATACTAGATCTTATTTATTTTATCTAACTGTATTTTTGTACCCATTAACCATTCCCACTTTATCCCCTGCTTCCTGCTACCATTCCCAGCCTCTGGTAACCATTTTTCTATTCTCTATCTCCATGAGTTCAATTTTTTTAGCTCCCACATATGAGTGTGAACACACAATATTTGTCTTTCTATGCCTGGCTTATTTCACTTAACATGATGTCCTCCCCCTCTACCCACAATGTTGCAAAGAAAAGAATTTCATTCTTTTATGGCTGAATAATATTCCATTGTGTAAATATACCACATTTTCTTTATTCATTCATCTGTTGATGGACATTTACATTGATTCCATATCTTGATTATTGTGACTAGGACTGGAATATACAGGGTATGCAGACATCTCTTTGATACACTGTTTTCCTATTTTTTTTAATATAAACCCAGAAGTGGGATTGCTGGGTCATATGGTAGTTCAATTTTTTTTAGAGAAATCTCTATACTGTTCTCCATAGTGACTGTACTAATTTACATTCCCACCAACAGTGTGTGAGAGTTCCCTTTCTCCACACCCTCACAAGCATTTGTTAAATCTATAGAAATTTTCCTGTATAACATCAAGGTCATGAAATAAGTTTAAATTTTTTCTTAGAAATATCATTAGCTAAGATGTTGCATTTTCCTATCTTAAATCTCCAAAGTTATTCTAGTTTTCACAGCTATTTCATAGTCCACTGATTTCAGTCTTTTCAGCATATAAAATGTTCAAACCATAAAATCATATTTGCTAATACAGAGGAAAACCATATATTTGCTAACTGCGATAGGCACTGTACTGAGTATTTTGCATATTAATTCTTTTAACTTATGTCTTGCACCAAAGCCTACACTTGCCTTGAAACATGTGGCATTCTATTAATAATTTGCTTCCAGCTTGGATATAAGTTATAATATCTCTGAGTGCTTCTAAGCAGGGACAACAATTGCTCTTGTATCTGATATCTTATCTGTCAAATTGCTGGAACACTCATCCCTGCCAATACAATCACAGGGTGGTTCGTAACTTTTCTGTTGTGTTTTGAAAGATTTTTCCCTAATCCAACCAGCACCCTCCACCATGTTACCTCCTAATGCCTGTAGATGCTGCTGTCCTGCTATTTCTTTTAATTATATGAGCTAACCTTGGAGTGACTTTGGGGTTTGCTGTATTGACATCATCTTTCTGTCTTTAATTTCACAAATGCATGTCCTGCTTGTCCTTTGAGAACATGGTTTTTCCCCAATGGTGCTAAAATTATTTTAAATTTCAAAACACAATAATCTTATTCTGTTATATTTTTACATCACGTGTGGTATTATTAGCATTGTATTTGACCAACATTTTTAGTTTCTTGAAGAAATTTTGAAAAAAATTTGAAAAAAATCCTCACATCTTTCATTAAAATCACTATCTGACTATAAAATAGCCTCTTCTGATGAAAATTAACTGATATTTTAAAATACAGAATCATTAACTTGGTAGGTGTTAGTGGAACTTAACTTCTACTTCATGATCCTGTATTTATTACAAGGGCGTTTCTTGGGCCTATAGGGAACATATTTTACCCCTCCTTAATTTAGTGTCAAAATTTAGTCATTTGGAGGCTGATTGGTAATTATAAAAGTTTTTCAATTTTTTTTCCATAGGGTCCCTCAAGTCCTTATGCAAACACAACCTCTGGAGGCTAAAATGTCCATTCACTGCTAGAGTTATTGCAACTGATAGTTAACTCAGAGTTTACCAAGGATATTTGCTATGCCCTTATCTATAATAAGCAGTTCCAAGGAACGATGATATCAAACTTTTAGGTTAATATGGATGCTCTAGGAAGACCAAAGGATCAGGCAAACAGGCTATGGAGCCAGAAACGTCCCCCAAATTACTCCACAATGGATTCAAATGTAGATGCCAAAACTTGTACCACTGATACTGGGCACCATTATATTAATAACTCAGGCTGTCTCTAAAAGCTGAATTGTATATCCTTGACCCTTACTCCCATCTATAAATGTAATATATTTTTATATTAATTCCTATATCGAGGAAATTTATGGTGGGCTTAGATCCAAACGTAAGCAGGCATGGAAAGTGGAAACTCAGAGTTAGTTCAAATGGGGAGCAGAAAGCAGATGAGGAAGGAAGCACAGCTCTGTCACTGACATCTACTCACGTCTCTTACAAAAGAGAGTGGAGGATCCCAGATTCCTTGACCTCACCACCACTGATGAACTATCCTGCCATTAAAGTCCATAGCTCACTAAAGAGCATACATCATTGCCTAGCAAACTTATATATTTCTCTAGTATGCTTGATTTTCCACTGTCCAAAATGACTATTTCACACTTTCTTTTCTGTGGACCATTCTACCTATTGAACTCCACCAGCAAACGGCTTTATCTGTTGCTTTATTAAGAAAATAGAGGCACCACAACTAGTGACCACACATCTAGCAGCCCATTTGCATCTCTTTTCATGTAGCAGCTCTGCTCTGTACTGCAGTGATGCGTACAGGGCCTTTGCCCCTCTCAAAGGCCCACACATCCTCTCTAATTAGAATCCCATCCCTTTCTCAGGGCCTCTCTCCTTCGATTTTCTTCCTTATAACCAGCAACACCAATTTATGTCTCTAATGGATCATTCTCAACAGCAGCATAGGAACTTATTAACCTTTACCTTGAAAAATTAAATAAGTAAATCCTTCTTCCATATCACATTCCACTACCATACCAATTTTTCAAAACAATTTTTCATTATAATAAATGAATATAAACCAAAAAGAAAATGTTCTTCTCATGTCAGATTTAACACCATCTCTGTTGGTTCTCATACTGCATATTTTGCTTTCTTTGCCACCTCCTCTGCTTGACATCTTATTGTTTGGGCATGTCTAAACTTATCTTGGGCCTCCTTTTCTTCTCTATACATATTATCTCTCCAAGGAAGCCTATCTACTTATTTTAAACGGCATCCACATGTCAATGAACCCCAAATTATTCTCTCTAGAATAGCCCTCTCACCTATGTGTCATAATCTTTATAAAACTTCCTACTTGACACTTTTCTTGAATGTCTCATAGGTATTGCTAACTTCACATGGCCAAAGAAGTATCACTTTCTATCACCAACAATCAGTATTCCTGCTCAATAAATGCTATACCTTACCTGTAGCATTTTAAGCCAAATATGCATGAGTTGTTCTTGATTTTTCTTTTTTCTTTACCTCATTTGTATGGTAGGCACTTGGTTAACTGAACTAGACTACAGAAAAACTCCATGGACAGTTTTTGGTAAAGCTAGAGGCAAGCATTAAGCTTAAATTAAAATCAGGCTGAATAATATCCTTGGCCTCTATTCTAGGCCATTCCTCTAGCACAAAATTTTCAATACTGATATCATGACATTAGGAAGAGTCAATAAATGAATATTGCAAGGAATATTTCACTAAGTGGAGAAGGAGAGTTCATTTCTTCCGTTACAGGCTTATTCGCTATAATATATACCATTGCTAACTAATATATTATTTACAATTCAGTTAATGCTTCATGTGGATGTCTGCAAGCCATACGGCTCTGGCCACGCTGTTCTGGGAGGTGGAATGAAAAGTCTGAGATTACCCTAGAGGATAGAGTATGCCACTACTATTAGAACTCCCCAAATAGACACACACACACCCACACACACACACACACTCAAACACATGCACACATTCACTTTTTTTTCTTATTCACTTTTTAATGGGTATTCACTTTGTTTCTAGGTTGTTTTGCGTGTTGGGCAGGGTGTGGGGAGTGCACATGTTGTTGCTGCCACCATATTGCAATAAACTAAAAATTTTAGTTTGTTGGTTTTGATTGTTCTGTGTTCTAATATGTGCTTATTTTCTATTATTTTTTATTCTTCTTTTACATTCAAAACTATGTGTCAACTTTCATTTAGGCTATACAATGCACAGTGGAAAGAGAACCCACTGGAAGGTAGAAAGTCGTATTTCTGCCCCTGTATAGCACCAAATACTTTAAAGAATGCAGTCATGTTTCCATGTCTCAGTTTTCTCATGTCTGCCTCAACTTTCACAAGGCAAATGTGAAATAAAATGGAAAATGTACCAACATAAAGATTTGTATTAAGATTGCCATAGTAAAGGGCAACCTTTGTTTCCCTATCTTCCCTGACTCCAAGAAGCCCAGACCCATCCTAATTCTTCATAACTAGGTCTAATTTGGGGAAAATTTTCCAGAGTAGAATGAAGAAGAGGGTGGAAATCATGGGGACTTCTAGTGTCGCTCCATATATAGGCTTCCGGTTCACCATCTTAGCTATTATAAACTTACTTATTATGAATGTAGAAAATTCTTAAGACATGCACAGGAGGAAAGAAATAAAAACAGAACTGCATTTATTTATTCAAAATCTACTATGGTCCAAACCATATTTGGTGGCTTGGTATATGTTATACGTTATATGTGTTCCCATTTTAATATAGCAGAAAAAGCATGGGCTCTGTGGAAGGTACACCTGTGTTTGCCCCATTGCATCACTTCCTTGTTGAGAAGCATTGTGCACATTGTTTAACTTCTTTGAGCTATAATTTCCTTGTTGGTATGGACGGTTAGTAATAGTTTCTACTATTATTTTATTAATCAATCTCACAATGCATGGGGAAAGGTATGCACTCTTAGGCTTCAAATATTCCCAGATGTAAAATATTAGTCTTCATTATATTGAAATAGGGCAATTTATAGGTCCTTTCAACTTCATGTCTTTTCAATGAAAGCCATTCAAATTTCAATATTTTTTTTCTTTTCCTTATCTAATTTCTTTTTGCGTACACTGCAATTTTTCAAGTTTTTCAACCTCAGGAGATTAATGCTATATAACAATGTCTGTCAGACTAAAAGTGATAATGTCCTTTGGCTTATTTGTAGCAATCATAGTGAGCTATTTTGAGACCCAGTGTCATCTGTAAAAACAAAAGGCTGAACACTCAAGAGAGGATGTATTTTTAATGCACTCTATGAATAATGATGACTGATTATAAACCCACTCAATATGTCAGAGGGGGAAAGTGAAAATCTCAGCATTCCCTTCCTCATGTTGTTTGTCTTTGATGTTATCGTATTTACATAATTTTTAAAAGAAGAATGTTAAACACCATGTTTGATTTTAAGAGTAAATTACAACCACTTGAAATGCCCAATTTTTAGCAATTTTGATATCACAGCAACATAGAAAAAACTAAGAGCAATGACTTAGTGGTAACTGCACAGATAACTGCTTGACTCTTTTATTTTCTGTCTCAAGAAAAGCTAAATTTGATCTGAAAAATAAGTGTAATATTATTAAATTATCTCTTCACATATATGTTTCTTGAATAGTAAACTTTAGTCAGAATTCTAACAGCTGAATTTGGAAGAGATCTAAATCATAGACTACTTTGAGGAGCAACTCAGGAAATTACATGCTTCTGCTTAGTTCATGTTATATTCCAGAGATTTAAACATTGAATTAAATCTGATTTAAACCTGAGCCATTTAGACTCATACATTTTAATCTCAAATATATAAGAATTTAGAAACATTTTCTATATACAAAAGATCAGCTCATGACCAGGTCTACAGAACTACTAACTGATATTTAAATTAAGATAATATGTAACTCCTATGAAATCCCTATAGGGGAAAAAAAATATGCCCCTGTAACAAATGTCTAAAAAATTCAATTACCACATCAGGAAAATGTAGATAACTTTTAAACACTAAATTAGCTGTGACCAGAGTAGTTAACTATCTTCTGCATACAAAGAAAAAATATAAACCCACTGTTGGCCAATAAAAACTGTTTCAGGAGAAGGGATGGAATAATATGACCGAATAGAACCCTCTGGCAATCATCCTTCTGCACAAACACCAAATTCTAGCAAGCACCTTAGGAAGAACCAAAATTCAGGTGAGTGATCATACTACCTGGGTTTAACATTCTGTAAAGGGAAGAGGCATGAGGGAGGGCAGAAAAGACAGTTTTGCATTGCCTATAGCCCCACCCATCCTCCCTCTCACCTCCCCACAGTGCTGCACCAGCATGCCTAGTCAAGAGAGAATATGTATGCCAGGGAGGAGGAGTGAGTGATCATGGGGCTTTGCATTGAAACTCAGAGCCATCCAGGCATAGGGGAATCCAACACCGGGCAGAATTCTGCCAGTGCCTAAAGAGGGAGAATTTTTACCAGCCCAGCCAGAGGAAAATAATCTTCCCCAAAACCTGAGTTCCAGCTAGCCCCACCGCCAGCTGACAAAAAGCACCCCTGGGCATGGACTAAGTTCCTAAGACAGTTGGGCCTCAAAGGCTGCAGTTCTTGGGCAATTCCTGCTGCTGTGCTGGCATGGAGCCAATGGACTTGGAGTGCACATGACCCAAGGAGACATTAGCAGCTACAGCCAAGCCAGTGCCTGTGTCATCCCTTCCCCAATACAAAAAGTGTGGCTCAGAGAGTGACTTCTTCCACTTTGGGAAAGAAAAGGGAAGAGCTCAGAAGACTTTGTTTTGTAACTTGGGTACCAGCCAGCCACAGTGAAATGCAGTACCATGCAGACTCCTGAAGCCCCTGACTTCAGGTCTTAGTTCCTGGATGGCATTTCCGGAACTGCCGTGGGCCAGAACGAAACATGGTACCCTGAAGGGAAGTACCCAGTCCTGGCAGGATTCACCACCTGCTGACTAAAGAGCCCTTGGGCTTTGAATAAATATTAAAGGTAGCCAGGCAACAGTCACCACTGGCTTTGGGTCAGGCTGGGCTGGTTTCAGCTGTGACCCACTGCTGGTGGCCACAAGGGAGTGCCAATGTCACTCCTCTGTGAACTCCAGCAGCACAGCACAGAAAGTGAGGGAAGAGAGTGCGAGAAATTTCCTAGTCATCCAGGAAATTCTCCCATATTTCAATTAAGTCCACCATGGTGTAACTACTAGGAGTCTGCAAGAGTCACAGCATTACTGGGCTGGGGGACACCCCTGATGCTGCAGTGACCAAAGACTTAGACTACAAGAATCAATTCCGTTTGAATATCTGGAAAGCCTTCTCAAGTAGGATAGGTTCAAACAAGCCAGACTGTGAAAGTTAAAATACATATCTAATTCTTCAGTGCCCAGATATTGACAAGCATATACAAGCATCAAGAACATCAGGAAAACACAACCTTATTAAACAAACTAAATAAGGTACCAATAACCAATCTTGGAGTGATGGAGATGGGTGATCTTTCAGACAAAGAATTCAAAGTAGCTGTCCTGAAGCTTAGAAGACAATACAGAGAAGAAATTCAGAAGCCTATCAGAGAAATTTAGCAAAGAGAATGAAATAATACTTAAAAAAATCAAGTAGAAATCCTAGGACTTAAGAATTCAATTGACAAATTGAGAAACGCATCAGAGTCTCTCAACAGCATAATTGACCAAGCAGGAAGAAAGAATTAGTGAGCTTGAAGACAGGCTATTTGAAAATACATAGTCAGAAGAGAAAAATGAATAAATAAGAATAAAGCATGCCTACAAGATCTAGAAAATAGCCTCCAAGACCAAATCTAAGAGTTATTTACCTTAAAGAGGTGGTAGAGACAGAGACTGGGGTAGAAAGATTATTCAAAGAAATAATACCAGAGAACTTTCCAAACTTAGATAAAGATATCAATATTCAGGCATAAGATGGCCATAGAACACCAAGCAGATTTAATCCAAACAAGATTACCTCAGCACATTTAATAATCCAGCTCCCAAAAATCACCTCAGTTAAAATGGCTTTTATCTAAAGGACAGGCAATAACAAATTCTGGCGAGGAGGTAGAGAAAGGTGAGCCCTCATACATCGTTGGTAGAAACGTAAATTAGTGCAACCACTATGGAGAATGGTATCGAGGTTCCTCAAAAAACCAAAAATAGAACTACCATATGACCCAGCAATCCCACTGCTGAGTGTATATCCAAAGGGGAGAAATCAGTATATTGAAAAGTTATCTGCACCCCCGTGTTTATTGCAGCACTATTCACAATAGCCAAGATACGAAATCAATCTGTGTCCATCAATGGTTGAATGGATAAAGAAACTATAGTACATATACATAGTGGAATATTATACAGCCACAAAAAGAACAAAATCCTGCCATTTGCAACAACATGGATGGAACTGGAGAACATTATGTTAATTGAAATAAGCCAAGCAGAGAAAGACAAATTTTGCATCTTCTCATTCATATGTGGGAGCTAAATATTAAAAACAATTGATCTCCTGGAGACAGAGATTAGAATGATGGTTACCAGAGGCTGGGACAGGTAGTGGAGGGGTGGGGGATAAAGTGAGGATGGTTAATGGGTGCAAAATTATAGTCAGATATATAGAATGAACAATATTTGATGGCACAACAAAGTGACTATAATTAACAATAAGTTAGGGTATACCCTAAAATAACTAAAAGAGTGGAATTGGAATGTTTCTAACACAAGGAAATGTTAAATACCTGAGATGATGGATACCCCAATTACCCTGACTTGATTAATTCATATTGTATGCCTGTACCAAAACATCACATGTACCCTATAAAGGTATACAACTACATACCCATAATAATTAAATATAAAATAAAAATAAATAAATGAAGACCAAGAAGCTGTGCTGGGTGTAAGGGCTCAAAGCTGCAAAGCCTGTTCCTATTTAAAAAAAAAAAACTGTTTCAGAAATTATTCCAGTTACAAGTTAGTCATAGAGCTAAAACCGATTTGGACACTAAATTTTAAAATGGGAAAATTTATTAAAATTTTATCTCTAAACTGATTGTTGTGCATATGCCTTTTTGAAGTGTTCTAATAAAGCATTTTGCCAAATATGTTCAACTTAAGGAACATTACATTGAGTTCTCTGCATTTCGATATTGTGTCCCAGGAAGAGCACTGTATTTGTAGTCCAAAGGCCTAAGCTTGTGTTTAGATTCTATTTACTAAGTCCATGAACTTAAATAAGCCACTTAATCCCTCTGAACACCTGTTTACTCATTGATAAAATCAGGATAATTCATGCTTTACAGGCTTGCTGAAAGGTAAAATATGAGTATATGTTAAGGTACACTGCAAATGAAAGTATCATATAAATGGAAAGTTATTGTTAGCACCTTGCCAGCAGCTTACAAACATGACTAAGACATAGTCCTTGACCACCACTGGACATGTGTAAAATGATATGTAATTGAGTGACACAGCAAAAATTGTGGTAGAAGATGTCCATACAAATGAGAGATTCGACCTGAACAATAAGAAGAGATATTTTGTGAAGAGAATCAAGTTAATCTTAGCCCTGTTTTTCTCTGTTCTCTTAGCTTCCTTTCTTCTGGTTCTTTGCCCTTCTCTTCCATTTCTGCTTCTATGGAAACAGCATAAACAAAAACCCAGGAGAAAATGGATAAAGCAAAGACAGAAGATGAGCTGGAACCTTGAAAGACTGATAGGATCTTTTATAAGGTTTCTAGTCATCATCTCTGATTAAGTGACTCACAAGTTCATAGAGCTCATACTAGTGAGTGAGTTTCGTTGGCTGTTTTTTTGGTTTTTTTTTTTTTTTTGATGGTGGGGAGGTAAGGAAAGATTTAAAAGACGGTATGCTATGAGGAAGAAAATATCACAGAACAGAATGAGCTATTATTAAAACTTATTTATTTAAAGAATCCTGTGGTCACAGATCAAAATCAAACAATTCATTTTCCTACAGGAATTCTCAAAGCCTTTTAATACGTCAATGTGCTTTGTAAACCTTCAAGATACAAACCTATTTGCAAAGATTAGAAAACTTATTTGGCTCTAGAAAACTATTTGTATTTTGAAAGTTTGTGGGACTAAAATTCTGTGGAAAACATGGAGAAATGATTTAATGTTAACAGGATCTGGGAAGAGGATGCATGGGGAATGTTGATAGAACAATGTGTTAGGATGTTAAATGAAAGGCTGAGTCTCTGGCACTGTATAATTTCTCCAAGTAGTCTGTGAGACTCTTCCTCTCAGGGTGTTTTGTGGCTTTTTCAGAAACATCCCCCACCCCATTGCTAGTGCTCTCTTACTTGCAAATATTTAAAAGGATTGCTTTACTCTCTAAGTGAACATTTATGGCACCTGATTCTTGGTAGTCCATCACTGTACACACTCTTTATCATGGCCCTGTTCTCCACCAGGCAGCCGTTTGGGATGAAACCTCTTTAAGATGGCTACAGGGCTGCTCTGACACACAATAATCTTCTAACCTCTTCAACCACAACCATTTAATATTATCAACTAGAAGCTCCCAACTTTGGTTTTAAGCCACTCCCTTGGAAAAGAGCTTAAGTAGCCTTCCACCTTGCTTTCAATATGGGAATTCTTAACATTAATTATTTGGTTTTCAGTATTTGGAACCTTGGCCAAAGTGAGACAAAGACTCCCAAATTAGCCTCCAGTTAAAAATGCAAAAAAGAATGCATTTATTCACACATACATTTGTTCATTCAACTTAATTTATTGAAGGTCAACTATTATTAGAGATTTAGAGCACAGAAAGAGGAGCTGGCCTTGGTAATAAGAAAGAGAACTTCTTCCCACATAATAATAAGAAAGAATTTCCATAAAAGTGGTGAAGGTGGGCATCCTTGTCTTGTTCCAAATCATAAAAGAAAGCTTTCAGCTTCTCTCTCTGTTCAAAATGATGTTAGCTGTGAGTTTGTCATGCATGGCCTTTATTGTGGTTGAGGTATATTCCCTCCTTTCCTAGTTTGTTGAGGGTTTTTACCACGAACGGTTGTTGAACTATCCTTGCATCTCTAGGATTACTCTCTCTTGATTATGGTGAACGATCTTTTTAATATGTTGTTGAATTCAGTTTGCTAGTTTTTTTTCCAGGATTTTTGCATTTATGTTCATCAGGGATATTGGCCTGTAGTTCTCTTTTTTCATTGCTGTTGTGTTCTTGTTTGGTTTTAGTATCAGGGTAATGCTGGCCTCACAGGATGAGTTTGGAAGTATACTGACCTTTTCAATGTTTTGTAATAGTTTGACTAAAGTTAGTTCTTTAAAAGTTTGGTAGAATTCAGCAATGAATTCATCAGGTCTTGAGCTTTTCTTTGATGGGAGACTTTTCTGCATTGATCTTTTTACTCATTATTGGTCTTTTCAGGTTTTCTATCTCTTCATGATTCAATCCTGGTAAGTTGTATATATCCAGAAATGTATTCATTTATTCTAGGCTTACAAATTTGCTGGCATATAGCTCTCCATAGTAGTCTCTTATGATTCTTTGTATTTCTGTGGTATCAGCTGTAATGTCTACTTTTTCATTACATCTATATTTATTCTAGTGCAATTCCTAATAACCAAGATACAGAATCAACCTAAATGCCCATCTACAGATGAATAAAGAAAATGCAGTATATGTGTGTATGTGTGTGTGTTTATATATATAATGGAATACTATTCAACCATAAAACTGAATGAAACTGTGTACTTTGCAGCAGCATAGATGAATCTGAATAACATTATGTTAAATAAAATAAGCTAGACAGAGAAAGACAAATACTGAATCTAAAAAAATTGATTTCATGGAAGTAGAAAGTGGAATAGTGGTTACCAGAGGCTGTGGAGTGTAAGGGAGAGGGTGACCAGAATAGGTTGGTCAATGGGTACAAAGTTACAGTTAGACAAGAATAGGTTTTGATGTTCTATCACATTAGGATGACTATAGCAAATATTAGTAACAAAGCAGTATTTTATTTCAAGATAGCTAGAAGAAAATATTTTGCATGTTGTCACTACAAAGAAATGATTAATTTGAAAGTGATATGGTAATTATAATACCTCAACTTGATCATTATACTATGTACACATATGTTGAAACATGACACTGTCCCCCATAAATATGTACAATTACTATGTGTCAATTATAAATCAAAAATTAAATTAAAAAATAAAGTCAGGAACAATACAAAAAAAGAAGGAAGGAGTAAAACATGGCTACAGATGGAGATAGTTTGTAAATTTGCTGACAGTTTAGGCTTATTTTTTACTCACATCCAAGTGATATTCGCTTCAAACTGCATACAAAATAGGAAGTTAAAATATTATTATGCACCTATGATGAGATCTTGGCAGGAAAGCTTCAGGAAATAGAAACAAAGCTATCATAACAATTATTGATGAAAGGGTAAATGCTCTTACTTTAACATTGCATGAGATCAAATGTATTATAATCCTACCAGCACAATCATTAACCAAGACTTTTTATTATTGTAATACAGAAATAAATTTAGAAAAATTAGATTAAATGCTACAATTTCCTACGTTTGCTGAAGAGCCAGCATTTCAGATGCTATAAATTTATTATCCTCAACGAACAGCTGTAGAACTCTAAACTGATGGTTTTAGGTCAGATGTGCTCTAATTTTTATTAAAGTTCTCTAGCAAAGTCCTTTATTAAAGTAATTGAGGAACAATTAAGAGAAAACATTTGCAGTGTCAATTGATGTGTTGTACATTGTACAATTAGATCAACAGAGATCCATTACTTATTCAACACTGTCTAGAATGTATAACTTTATGTCTTGCTATGCTTTATTTTTGTTTGGCTAAAAATGGAAAGAATAAAATTAGCTGCATTGTGTATCCTGCAAAAAGGAATATTCAATATTCTCAGAGCATCTTGTAGCTGTACAGATGCATGAGATATCCCAGAAAGAAAAACTGTTACCTTATGTCTCTGGCATGTGAATGACAAAGGGAAAATTGCTTTCTTCTCCAAAGAAAAAAAAAATCATAGAATTATAGAATGTAAAACTTTAAGGTGTCATTTAAACTCTTTTCTTATCAGATGATGTCTAAGACTTTAGATTTCAGGAAAGCAATCATTTAAACTTCGCACCACACACTGATGTCTCAAATCCTAACTCCAACACACAGATATGACTAAACATTCCAGGGTCTTCTGTGTCTCCTTCCTCTTTGATGAGCTGTAGTACCTATTTTTCATATTAGTCAAAGGCAGAAATGCAATTAAGAACACAGACCCAGGAGGAGCAGTCCCTAGGTTGGCATTCTGCACCGGAAATTCATAGCTGTAAGATATTTCTGTGCCTCTGTTCTTTCATATGTCAAATAGAGATATTAGTGTATTTATCTCAGAGGGTTGCTGAGGATTAAATTGAAACAGTGACTGATATATAGCAAATGCTTTTTGTAGAATTTAACCATTATTATTAATCATGACTCATCATCAATTTCCTTGTGCCAACTTTTGCATTTTCTTGTATTTATATTTTTATGCTAAGTCATCTCGCACATCCTCAGTTGAGATATTCTCTTTTTTAACCCATTCAAGTTCAATGCACATAATGAGCACTCAGGAAAACTTTTTAAAACAAATACATTTATGTTTAGAAATCATACTATGTCTTCATCAAATTGAGAAAAAAACCACTTTTTTCACAGAGCCAGGTTCACTATGAAATAGACTATAAAATGTTTCAAGGAATATTGTTTAAGTCAATAATGAGGTAAACACTCATTTCAAAATCCAAAAGCTAAGGGAGACAAGTCACAGATCAAAGAAAACTAAGTGTGGGAATTTTTCCAGAATCACAACATTAAAATGTAACATGATATTTTTCTTTAACTTTCTACTTGGCCCCAAGTTCAGGGAAAAGGAACTTGAAGCAAAAAGCAAGCCATTTACACTGATAAATTTCTATGTCAAGAATAATTTAATATTTTCTGGAAGAAAAAGAGAATTAGTCAATTGCTTTTAAATAACTTTTGAAAAAGTTTGCCCTAAATCTCTGGAAACTGTTATGGTTATGAATGTGTAAATGCAGAACCAGCACAACCTGGCTCAACTTTGTGTGATAAAATGGCGAGTTGTTTTTCAGTTGCCATGGGCCCCCCAGGTTGCAAGTTATGTAAGCTAAATATGCCCAGAAGAACAAATCATGTAATCACAGGTGGAACCTAAGTGCTGGACCCAAAGAATGGGACCAAATTAAGAAGTAGACATCTCATGGCATTATCAATGATCCAGTCAGACCACGCCCTGGCATCACCAATCAGATCTACCTCCTGTCATCACCTGAGATCACACCTCATCACCCACTGCCTATAAAACCTGCCCCAGCCCCCAGCTTGAGGAGACAGATTTAAGCATTGCCTCCTGTCTCCTTGCCAGTCAACTCACAATAAAGCCTTTCTTTTGTCAAAAGCTGGTGCCATGGTATTGGCTTCTGTGCATATCCAGAAGTGAGCCCCTTGATTACTTGGTAATAGATGAATGTGAATATATTTCCTTTTTAAGGTAAAAGATTTAAAGTCAGTTAAGTTTAGGGGCTATATGTTGGAAAATAGGATTAGGAGACATGGAAAAGTTTCAGGAGTTTGCAGGACTTTTGCCTTGAAGGAATTTGTAGGTGTGTTAGTTCACAGACCAGAAGCTGCTTAGCAACAAGGGAGACATTCCACCAATCAGGAGCGACTACAAAGTGGCCTACAAGGTGGTGCTGATCTCAAGGCCTGCAAGCCAGCACCTGGAGCTTGCGCAAGGCAGAGCTCGGCATGGGACCCAAGGTCAAGAGACTGCTCTAGGGATGTCAGCCTGGAGACAACCTGCAGCTGGGACTATCATAAACCTCAAGGCTATTCCTGTTTCACTCCTGACCACATGTCTTGGTATATAGAGAAATAGATTAGAAAAGTATGTAGGTTATCTGTTCCTGTTTTATACATTTTTATCTTTAACATGTATGCTCAGCTAGGTCTATTCTTAACTTAGGGCTTGAAATGTTTATCTTGGAAAAATTTTGTAACTGTTTACTCTTGTAGATAGAATTAGACAAGGGATATCTTGAAACCTTTGGGGAGCCTTGAAACCTAAATGACAAATAAATCTATGACCAAAGACAGCTACTTGCTGTACCAATAAATACTGATGTGGGACTTCACTCAGTGTCTCACGGGAATGCTGGAGGACCCCTGACTTCCCCATCACTTTAAACTACACTTTGTCTCTGTCTCTATTATTTCCAAATCTCTTGCAACAATCCTGTCTGGGACCAGTTTTCTTGGAGGAGTAGCTAACTCCTGGCAGCTATAGGATTGCTTCTAGCTTTGTTTGTATAGCAAATTGTTCTTCTTACTTACCTATAATGACTCAGATCATCCTTAATCTTCTTTTCATAACTACCACAACCAGTAGCTCAGGAAATCCTGTTGACTCTACTTTAAAAATATATCCAATTTGGAATGTGCCCCCAAGCCAACCATCACCACTGACCCACACCACTAACATCTCTGCTTGGATAAGTGCAATAGCTTCCTGAATGGTTTCTGTGCTCTTTCTACCTTTATCTCTCTGCAGTCATTTCCACAAGTCATCAGAGTATGCTCCTTTTTAAAATATAAATCAGATTCTCTTTCTTCAGAAATCTCCAAAAGCTCCTTATATCTCTCAAAAAAAAATCTTAATAAATAACAAAAACTCAAATCACATAAAGTGTCCTTTCTGACCACAATGATATGAAACTAGAAATGAATAACAGGAGGAAAACTGGAAAATTCACAAATAAGAGGAAATTAAGCAACTAATGGGTCAGAAAAGAAATCAAAAGGGAAATCAAAAAATATTGTGAGACAAACAAAAATGGAAACACAAAATACCAGAACCTATGAGATGCAACAAAATAGTTCCAAGAGGGAAGTTTATAGCAATAAATGCCTACATTAAGAAAAAAGAGAGATCTCTAATAAACCACCTAACTATACAACTCAAGGAACTAGAAAAAGAACAAATTAAAAGCATAGTTAGCAGAAGGAAGTAACAAACTCATTTTAAAAAAGAAAATGTGGTATATATGCAAAGTGGAATACTATTCAGTCTTTAAAAAGGAGACACTATCATTTATGACAACTTGGATGAACTTAGAGGACATTATGTTAAATGAAATAAGCAAGGCACAGGGAGACAAATACCACATGATCTCACTTATATGTGGAATCTAGAAATATTGGATTCATAGAAGCAGAAAGTATAGTAGAATGATGGTTACTAAAGGCTGAGAATAGTAGTGGGGGATGGGGAGACGTTGGCCAAAGGATACAAAATTTCAGTCAGACCAGAATATAAGTTCAAAAAATCTATTGTACAACACGGTAACTATAGTTATGATAATGTTCATATCCTTGAAAATTACTAAGAGAGTAGATTTTAAGTGTTCTCACCACAAATGAACATACAAGATAATGCTTATGATAATTAGCTTGATTTAGCCATTCTACAATGAATACATATTTCAAAACATGTTATACACCATAAATATATATAATTTTTATTTGTCAATTAAAAATAAATAAGAAGAAAAAAGAAATGTATTGCCTTCAAATAATTTTAATAACCGGATCTAATATAAGCAAGTGTTATCTACTATATGTTACAAAGGGTCCTGATTTAATAAATAAATATGATAGCATAGTCACAAAAAATAATGGGAATTTAAGCTATGGGAGTGGATAGATTTCCCCAATATATATAGGTAGAAATAACAAACAAAAAGTTTTAGGCAGAACCCTGGGCATAAGCCTGAATATAAAGACAAAGACTTGATTATTTCTAAATTTATATTTCCAGGCTTAACTATTTCCTCAGCTCCAACTAAAAACGTTCATCTGTATTTCTGCTGGTGTATCAAGGAAATTATTTCCCTAATTTAATTAATTTTCTTACATACCAGATGAATCCTCTTTCTCTGTGCCCTATTTCAAGGTGTCGTACAGAGGCTTCCTTACTCCCTAACTTCCTGTTGGGTTTAATCAACAGGATTCTCCCGAAGGAGATCACAGCATGGGGAAGAGAGGGGTTGCATGTTTACTGACCTGCATCCCATCCCACTCCTAGCTTAACTCTGGCAATGACTACTGCAACTTCAGCTCCTTCCTGCATAGCAATTGTAATCACCTCTGTTGTTGGCAGTGTCTGGCTGCCTCACAATCCCTTGCTGGTTCCCTTTACTGTGGACACACCTTTGTACCTATCTTTTATTAAATTAATTTTGGGTAGACTCTTTTTAATACACCACCTGTTTCCTGCTGGGGTCCTGACTGATCCATCACCCATACATTCCAAATTTAATTCTGAGACAAATGCAAAAGTAGTCATGAACCTCTAATAAATAGAAGCTGTCAGCCAGTCTTGAAAAATATAAGCATAATATGTATGGAAAACCAGGGGAGTTTCCTCACTGAGCAGCATAAATAACCCAAGAATTATCATCCATCCCTGAATAGGCAAGTGCTCAGCGGCATACTGCCATTTATATTCTCTTGATTTTTTTCATACAAGTTTCAAAAGAATAGTGTTGCCTAGTCTCTTTTATGTGAAGTCTAAGTACAAGATAAAATAGTAAAATAGTCTCCTGATGTTTACAGTATTCTCATTTCATCTCTAAAAGATGTGTATCTTTGAATAGCAATTGTGAACACCGAAGCTTTTTTCCATGGAGTTTTATTTCTTATAGACAATTTCTTCAATTTTTTATTCTTTATGTTGTTCATTTCTCTTTCTTGGTGGGAAACCTCCAGTGCCATTTCTTTTTGACAAATAATTTATTTCTAGTCTGCTGTCATGATCCTTATTATCTTTTGAGTGAAATCCATGCCTCTCATAAATCAACTTGACTTAAACTTTCCCTCTAGCTCTCTTTGCTTCTTTCCTCGTTCTTTCTCTAATCCTCCCCTCCCTACTGTCCTATCTCCTTTTGACTATTGATGGAACAGATATTTGATCTGGCCATAAAGTTATGGGCTAAGGATAATGTTTCCAGCTTCATTATCTTAGCCATTCAATGTGATATTACTGAAGTTCGAACAAGGCAATACCCACCAAATACTTGTTCACTGGCTCTATCAATAGAAATGTAGTGCAATTGGGTAAAAGTGGCCGATTTCTGTTTCGTTGGAAGATGAGGATAATCAGGGCAGTTTGGGGAGGTTAAGGTAAGTTGGCTCTGATTACAACCTGCCAATAGGAAAATGTTGAAAGGCCAGAATTGAATTGAGCCAGTGCCTGACTCCTAGTTCCAGAAAGACAGGAGAAACCCAGAAAAACACTGGGAATATTTAGAGGTATCTTTTGTCTTCCCTCTAAGGAGAAAGGATTTTTATATCATTTAGAAGTATTCATAATGTGAATGCACAGAAGAGTCACTTTTAAATACGCACACCTGAAAATGTAACACAAACAGAAGAGCAGTCTACCTAAAACTCACAATTCCTCTGTCAATTAAATATGCCAAAAAGACAAAATAGATCATTTTTACTGCCTAGGATTTTCACAGTAAGGCAATATATGAACAACAACAACAAAAAATTCCAGTGCTTTAGAGTTCAAGCTTTTACTAAAGCGATTAGTCCTTTAGATTTGTAGAAGAAATATACTCCAGAGGATGCCATCATAATACCACAATTTGTAACAAAAGCCTTTTCAGTAGCCACAGCCTCAATCATTAAATCTGTTCCAAGTGATTTGCACTTCTCAGTGATTTCTCATTCTGAGATTACAAAGGACATTATTATTAGTCAGTGAAACAGTGAGACTCTCAACTATGCAAAGTCATATTTTTTGCATTTCACTAACAGTCTCATACTGTTTCCCACTTTCTGAATGTAATTTGTAATTTTCTCACTTAAACAAATTCACCTGTCTTATGTCTTCCTCATTTCCACTGCAACCTTGGAAAATATAATTGCAATGATACGGATCTTGTTAATAGTAATTTGAGGCTTTAGTCACCCACTAGAGAAATCAATAGAAACAAAGCCTTTTTCATCTCACCCTGCAACAGCCCTCCTGTCCTGCCAGAGGCTCGAGGTTGGCACAGCCAGTCTCCTGGGTGGATACTGAAATCTTCCACTGTTGCTGTGGAGGCTGACGTCCTCTCCCTATTTCCCTTGGACCCTAAGCTCTGCTATTCTGTGATGGCTCCAGCGTGATGTGGACTGACATTGGCATGGTTTTGATTTATGTAATGATTTATCCAAGGCATTCATATGATTTATTCAAGATTTTTACTCTGGCCATATGCCATTTTTCTTCCCTTGTTCCCACCTATTTTATTCTAGCTGAGTTGTCTTGACATTATAATAGGTTTTGTCACAAGTTTGCAAAACGGACTCTCAATCTCTTAAGGTACAACTTTTTTTTACTCAGTCTTCCAGTTCCCAGGCAGCTAGGAATTGCAGACAAACGTACAAGGACTGGGCCAAAAATCAAAGCACAGTGGCTCTTTAAAGAGTACCATTTTCTACTTACAATCAAGGAGTCATTCTGGTTGGACCTCTTCCCTATCCCATAGCCTTCTAATGATGATCAACTAAGGTAAAAATAAAACACTTGACACTTAACATATAGTCCAGGTGCAATAAATATTATCATTATGTATATATATAATTATACTCCTATTACAAAGAGCTTGTTGTAAAGATAAGAATATTGGATTTAAATCAAGATTTTAACTCTATTACCTATGAAACAATATATAAGCCACTTACCCTCTTTTTTGTCACCCTGACCCTAATCAAGATCACCTACATAACCTTAATAGCTCCCCCTGCCACCACAATAAAAGTCCAAATTCCTATGTAAGGTGTATAAGGCCCTGACTTCCTGGTCTCACACCACTGTGACATACCCCCACAAACTCACCATGCATGCTAAACTGTAACCTCAATGCTGTTTCAGCTCTGTGACTCTTGCTATGACGTCCCCCACTTAAAATGCTCTTTTGTCTCTCCTTTTCAAAAGGAGACTCAGTTAAAATATTCTGTAAAACTCTATCAGAATCCTCCAGTAAGTTCCTACTCCAAATATGCTCACATATAATTTTGTACACATTTATATTTTAGTACTTTTGTTGCTTCGGGCTTGTTTATTTACTGTTTATATCCCTATCACTGCTAAAGCTTTCACTTAAGGGCAGATTTTATCTTGCTATTTTTATAACTTCAGCAACTAGTGCTTCTTTTAGCACAAAATCTGTCCTCAAACACTGGTAGAAAAATGAGTGAGAGAACAAAATGCATTATTCTAGGCCTCAAAACTCTTATTTGTAAAATTAGAGTTTACTTAAATTATAATTTAAGTAAACTTGATGATGTCATTATTCACAATTAAGTTTTGTTTTAAAAGATAAATGTTTCAATTTGATTAGAATCCATGCTTTATTGAACCTAAATAGTTTGCTAACACAATATACTAATTTTGTTACACATCCATAGTGTTATTGCTGCACAGCAAAAAGTATTGAGAAAAATTTTTATAAAGGTGGTGATTTAAATAGTGTGATCTAGAGAACTTCCACTTCCAAGTGGGATAAAGCAGTCTGCAGCAGACTAACATTCCCACCAGGAACAACAAAGAAATCCAGCTATAATTTAAAGAAGTCATCAGTTTCAAGGCATCACTGAGCTGCAGAAGCAGTAAGTACTAGAGGGTCTAAAATTGCAGAAGAGCTTTAAAGAAATTATCTTATGGGCAGCCACCTACCTTTTCCCTGTGAACATTTGCCAGTTCTGAGAATGAACTAAAGCCTGAGAATTTAGACTTTGCTGGGAATAGGACTGTCTATAGGGAGACATAAAAACCAACAAAACTTTGGTGATCATGTGGAGCCAGAGTGATTTAACTGTAGAATCGAGAGATCTTAACACATGGCATTCTTCTCAAATTTGCTGAGTGCTTCAACTAAGCAGAACAAGAATTAAAGAACTGAGCTAAACAAAAAAAAAAAAGAAAAAAAAATCTTGAAAAGTGGAATGGAATTTTCTACAGTCTCGTGGGGCTAAGACAAAAACTTTCTAGAAAAATGAGCCTCAGTAAACACACCAGATTATCAGCTGGATCCCCTGAAGGGCTATGCTCTGGGAATGTGGAATGGAAAAGGTGTCGGTTGAGTCTTACTAAAACTGCAGTCTTGACTCAATTCAGCACAGTCTCTGATTGAATTAAGGTAGGCAGGCTCCCTCCTTTCTATCAGAGGCCTGGTGAGTTCTCTCTGGTAGAAGATACCATCTAGATTTTTTACAGTATTTTATACTCATTGTCCAGCATCCAATAAAAAGTTACCACCCATGATTTAGAAAAAAGATAAAGTTAGATATCCACCATATATGCAGGTTATTTGGATATTGACACTAGCAGACAAAGATAGTGTGATTGCTAAGGCGAAGAAAATAGAGAAAAAATGGGAAAATGGGCAAAAAATGGACAATTTAAGAGAGAATTAAAATCTATAAGAAGAAAAAAGTGGAAGTTCTAAAGCTGAATTTAAAAATATCTTGATTTAAAAAAATCAATGGATGAGATTAACAGCAGATTAGACATAGCAGATTAGATAAAAGAAAGATTAGTGTCAGGGAAAATTAATAATTAAAAAATATCAAAGCGGAGGACAGAAATACAAAAATGAATAATAGATAAAATAGTCAGGCCAGGTGTGGTGGCTCACACCTGTAATCCCAGCACTTTGGAAGGCCAAGCGGGAGGACTGCTGGAGGCCAGGAGTTTGAGGTTGCTGTGAGCTACAATGGTGCCACTGCACTCTAGCCAGGGTGACAGAGTGAGTCTCTGTCTCAAAAACAAACAAAAAAAGAAATATAGTTTTAAACCCTGGGGTGGTAGCCACAGCTTTTTCTCTTCTGAGGCTGAATTACGGATCCTTCACATCTCATCTGAAATACAATTTTACTGTTCTTTATTCTCTCCTCTCTTTCTAATATTATACTATTTACTTCAGTTAAGTATGTTATTGTTGATAGGCTATATTTCTCAGTTCATCTTGACCCAGGGTCATGGAAAGTTTTCCTTACATTGTTATTTTATAAAGCACTTACTCTGTTCTGTACACTGTGCTCACCCAGTACTATGTATAATATATAAACAAAGCTCAGTCCTTGCCCAGAGAGGTCAAATCTACTGGAGAAAATAGACATGTGCATACATAATGCTAATGCTGGGATATCAATTTCCTAAGAGAAACAGAGCAAGAGCTCAGAGTTTTCTCCCATATATTCTTATTTTCTTCTCTTCAATATTTATAATACTACCCTTGATGGTACCGAACTTCATTCTACATTTCAAACTTCCTTGCTTATTTCAGAATCAAAGATTCACATAAAATGACCATAAATAAAAACCAAGTGACATTTTTAATATTTTACTTCTTAGCCACACTAGATTAATCTTTATCCCCATAAGGATATTACAGAAAGAAAGAGAGAAAAGGTTTGCCACATACACATCACACTCAAACTTCAAGAATAATTTTAATTAAAGAAATTCTGTTATCTCATAAGCCCAGCCACTTAAACTCTACCAAAGAGTCTTGGCATTGTTTTGCCTAATAAATGCAGTTCCTAAAATATGTGCAAATTAATTAAGTGAATTTCGTTCATACATATGTTGCTGTAATGGTACTTCAGAGTGATGAATATAATTAACAAGACAATACCAGCAAGGCAAAGCGTAACCTACAGTTTCTACCCACTGGTTATTATAACCCATAGGAAACACCTCGGAAGTTCATTATCTCAAGTTTTCATGAAACTAAGTGATTATAATTAAGGGCTCAACAGCTCCTCCATTTGTTTGTTAAGCAAGCTCTCACAGCCTCACTGAAGGAGGTATGATTTAAGAAGTATTTTAATTAGGGAAAATACCAGGCTGAGCAGAGTTTTATACCATAAGTGTCCAGAAAACATAACAAACCACACACAAAAGATAAATAAATTAAAAATTAAAACGATAGTAATGTTTCTCTTGTTCTGACTTCATTGACTATTAACTGCCACTATTACCTAGGATGTTCCTCCCTTTGAAATATATGAGGGTTATTTTCAAAAGAGGTCTGGACTCATCAAAACTCAGCACTGAATGACATTTGAGCTAAAAAAAAGGTTTATAAAACGGTCTGAAAATTTTACAAAGTAAAAATCCAAGGCTGAAATTCAGCTATAGTACAATGGTCTTATTGGAGATTCGTGACTAAAATACTTCAAAATGTGTACGATCTCCCCTCATAACTTATCTTGGGTCCCAAATGCCTTGTCAGTTGCTCCCGGATTGTTCCCATACTCAGTAGATACCACAGTCTCCATAGTGTGATTGTTGTTAGGCCAAAGACATATCAGTCAAAGAAGAGACAGATTGGTTAGAGAAATATTTGGGAAAGTACATAGTTAGAAATCATAGCTGAGAAGCAAAGAGGTAAAAACGACCTCTTTAAGGGTGAGCATACACACACACAAACATACATACAACTGGTAAATGGAAAAACTAAGGCTCAAAGCTAGTAATCTGAATCCAAAATCCACAGCCTTGCCCAAGATGGCACCCAAAGATCTTTGCCACCTAGTATTTACATCCTTGTTTAATCCTTGCTCACACTGCAGCAAAGCTGGCCTTTGTGATCAATAGAATATGGCAGAAAGTATAGTATGTCGCTTCTGATACTAGGTTTTAAAAGACAGCTGGCTTCCATCTTGGTGGTTCTCTCTCTTTCAGATCATTTGCACCGGGAGAAGCTGGCTGTCATGTTATGAGCAGCATAATGGAGAGGCCCATGTTGTGAGAAACTGAAGTCTTTTGCCAACAACTGCATAAGTGATCCTAAAAGCTGATCCTCCAGGTCCAGTCAAGCCTTCAGATGACTGCAGCCCTAGTCAGCAGCTCGACTAGAACTTCATCAGAGAGCCTGAGCTAAAACTATCCTGCAGCCACTCCTATATTCCTGACCTGCAGAAAGTGTGAGATAATAAATAATACATGTTCTTTTAAATTTCTAAGTTGTGGGATAATTTTTTATGCAGCAAAATATTACTAATAAAATGATCGTGTGCCTAATTTTAATAACTAGCTCTAATAAATGTGTTGGGGGAGGTTAATATTATATACTAGTATCTGAAAAACAAGTCTGAAAGGTAAATCTAAGTAAGATCGGCATCCATGATACTGAGCCAAGTAGAAGAATGTGGGCAAAAACCAGTATTTGCAACCTTAAGGTCAAGCTGGGCAAGCGAATTTGTTAATAAGTGGATTCTGATTGTAAGAAAACAGATCTAAGTTTTATGTTCATAGGAGATGAGGAACAAGGTTAGTATTGACTAACACTTTTGGAATAGAATGATCTGGGCTCATCTGATGCCAGTCTCCGTCAGCTCATCTGATGCCAGTCTCCGTCAGCTCATCGTGTTATAGTCATGTTGGCTTTCTATCAGTTCTTAGGGAAGGTCAAACCCATTCCTGACTCAGGATTATTGAAACATTCTTCAACCAGCTCCTAACAATTCTCTTTCTTGATCTTACCCCGTAAGTAGACCCACATTGTGATACTCCTCTCCTGAAACTTATCACAATCTGCAATCATTTATATATTTACTTTCTTCTTAACTGTTCTCATTAAAAATTAATGAGGGCAAATATTTTCCTTTCTGTTCACTTTTATATTCACTAAGCCTAACCTATTTTCTGGCACATAGTAGCTACTCATAAAATAACTATAACTTATTAGAATCCAGAACAGGTGATTCCTCACAACCAGAGGTACAACAATTGCTAATCTCATAAATGGGGCTCTTTGCCCTTAGCCTGCATTTTAAGAATTTGTAGGGGCAAACAAGTTTAGCAGATAAACGTGTTTTCCAAATTAGTTAGATTCTCCTCTGCTCAGGATTTCAGTAGAGTGCTATTTTCTCGAAGATAAGGTAGTGGTTCTCAAGCAGTACAGTGTATCAATATCACCTGAAAGGCTTGTTGAAATACAAATAACTAAGTACCATCCCACCATTTCTGACTCAGTTGGTCTGGAATGGGGGCCCATGAATTTGTATTGCTAACAATTTCCCAGGTAATGCTGATGCTGCTGGAGTGATATTTACAAATATCCTTTACTGCTCCCATATTTGTTAAAATGGTGATAAGCAGATACTAACATTTACATAGCCACAATTTAGGATCTCTCCTTGTTGGAAACTTGGAAAAATTAATGGATCTCTGAAAAAGGAATAAATAGAAAAAATAATTTTAAGCCAGGAAAAATAAATGTTTACAGACTATTTCATCTCTCAGCAAAAGAAATAATACTCTATGCTCCAAGAAAGCAACATAGATAGATTTGATGCTATGGCTCTTGGAAATATCAACAACAACAAAAGACATCATGTAGTTTTTCCGTGAGCAAACTGTGTGTGGGATTCAAGGTTTGGGTAGACTCATATGTTACAGAAAATTCTACACAAGAGCACATTTCTTTAAAACCTACATTTCTATGCTTTACAATTCAAAAATCTGTGTTAATTGTTATGGAGATTTTACCCTTATTAAAATTAAAACATTAAAATTACAAAATTACAATTATACTAGGACGGAGCATTGGGCACATTACAAATGTGATGAGGACCCAATTTCTCCTCCGGTTTCAGGTCGCCTCATCATGAAACTGCAGAAAAGGCTGATCAGGGAAAAAGCATTGACTTTCCCCAGGCTGAAACATCTTTGTGAACCCTTACACGGCAGAGTGCTACATCTCTTCAAAATAATAGATTTATACATAGTCTTCATGTTAGCCCTAATCTTATGAAACTAAATGACTGCAGCAAGCTCCAAAAACCAGCAGTGGAAAGTATCTATGAACTGTGTGGTTCTGCATACTTACTATGGACTAATTATCATAAAAATGTATCTCAGCTAAGTCTCAAGTTCTAGTTGGAACTTTCTGAAGTTAAAGTTTCGGAGGATAGTTCTTTTTTTTTAATTTAATTTAATTTAATATTTTTTATTTCAGAATATTACAGGGGTACAAATGTTTTGGTTACATGATTTCCTTTTGTGCTGTTTATTCAAAATTATAAGTGTGCCCAACACAAATACGGCATGCATTGTACCCATTAGGTGTGAATTTACCCATCCTCACCTCCCTGCTTCCACCTGCTTGGTTTCTGTTAAGTTTTACTACCATATGGGCACGTGGGTATTGATCAGTTAGCTCCAATTTAATAGTGAGTATATGTGGTATTTGTTTTTCCATTCTTGTGATACTTTGCTTAGAAGAATGGTCTCCAGTTCCATCCAAGTTGTTACAGAAGGTATTAGTTCACCATTTTTATTTCTATGGCTGAGTAGTGCTCCAAAGTATACATATACCACATTTTATTAATCCACTCATGTATTGATGGGCACTTAGGTTGATTCCACATCTTTGTGATTGTGAATTGTGCTACAATAAACATTCAAGTGCAAGTGTCTTTTTTATAAAATGACTTTCTTTCCTTTGGGAAATACCCAGTAGTGGGATTGCTGGATCAAATGGTAGGTCTACTTTTAGTTCTTAGAGGTATCTCCATACTATTTTCCATGGAGAGGTTGTACTAGTTTGCAGTCCCACCAACAGTGTATACGTGTTCCTTTCTCTCCACATCCATGCCAGCATTGGTTGTTTAGGGACTTCTTGATAAAAGCTATTGTCACTGGTATTAGGTGATATCTCATTGTGGTTTTGATTTGCATTTCTCTGATGATTAGAGACTTTGAGCATTCTGATCTTTGACAAAGCAGACAAAAACATACACTGGGGAAAAGAATCCCTATTCAATTAATGATGCTGGGAAAATTGGATAGCCACATATAGAAGACTGAAACACCACTGCACCTCTCACTGATCACAAAAATTAATTCACAATCACTAACAGTCTTAAACCTAAGACATGAAACTGTAAGAATTATAGAAGAAAACATTGGAAAAACTCTTCTAGATACTGGCCTAGGCAAAGAATGTATGAAGAAGACCCCAAAGCCAATATCAGCAACAACAAAAATTAACAAATGTGACCTGATTAAATTGAAAAGCTTCAATTTAATAGAGTGAATAGAAAACCTACAGAACAGGAGAAAATATTTGCATGTTATACAACCAATAAAGGGCTGATAACCAGAATCTATAAAGAACTCAAACAAATCAGCAAGAAAAATCAAATAACCCCATAAAAAAGTGGGCAAAGGACATGAACAGAAGTTTTCCAAAATATAGACTAATGGCCAATAAATATTGAAAAAATGCTCAACGTGTCTAATCATCAGGGAAATGGAAGATGGTCCTTGACAATCTCTTTTAAATTGAGTCAGCCAGCTAACCAAGTTTTCATTTCCCAGAATTGTTCTAATAAGCCAAATCTAAGATACTAATAGACTTTGCAGCCAGACATATATATTACCATCTCACAGGCTCACAGTGTAGATCTTTAAAGTTTTGACTAATGCTTAAAAATGTCACTAAAACACTAAAATTATTTTTATTACTTATATTTCTCAAAAGTATATTGATACCATAAAGGAGCTTTTCATTAAAGCATTTTCATTGAGAAATATTTATCAAATAATGCCTTATAAATGGTATATTTTAGATAAAAAAAAAAGTTTATCCAGGATATTGGAAATAGTCAATACCGACATACTCAACCTTTTAAATATCTGTAACACCTAGCTAAAAATTGGAAAAGATACTCAAAATATTCTAGACCCAGAATATGATTGATTAAAATTTAAGATCAATATAATTAGTGACCTGTTGTACCATGAGGCCAATTGGGATGCTTAATAAAGTAATAACAATGGCTCCAGAGAAAGAAATCTTGCTATTGGTGAGATACTAGAATCTATTACTTCTTGAAGCAATAAAAGTGAATGATTTTAGCTAACTTTTAAGTTAATAAAGACAGAACTACAACATATTGCTATACAATGATGAAGGAGTTGGTAAACTGCTTATTGAATAATAAATACACAAGGACATATAATGCAAAGCATGCTCTGGAAAACTTCAGGCAAAAAAAAAAAGTTAATGACCAATGAAGAGTTCAGAAAACGTTTGCATAATCAATCAAATTTAGGGAAGTTGGGAATTTACCTGGACCTCTTATAATTAAGGTTAAATTTATTCCAGAAGGCTGAGTAGTATGAAATATGTATTTCTTTCTGTTTAGAAAGACTATCCTCTTTTTATTTGGAAATATATTCTATTAACTTTTTTAGATTAATGATCCCAATTTATGTATTTGACACTAATATAATTGATCTTTTCAAATATCTGGTGTATTTGAATGATCATATTCATTATTACACACAAATTTGAGATATATAAAATATATTAATAGTTGATTCTCCTAGTCATATGTGAAATTTAATGTTTGTTTTTAATACTCCCTTGTCCTTTTTAACATCCTAGATTTGTACACATACAATTTCTTTCCCTCATTCTAGTGCCCTACCTTATCCTATATTTCTAGGACAGTTCCTCTGACATTAGGGCATTCTGAATCCCAATCACAAATATACAAGCCCTATATTGTCTTCTAGCACCATAAAGTATTAGAATTAGATAGAACCTTATGGGTCATCTAGCCCAACAATTTACAGATGAGGAAGACCATTTACTCTGGGGTATGATTCAGTGATGATTAAGAGTTTAATTTTCTTTTCTCTCATGTTCTACCTTTGATTACAAAAAAATTATACCTCCTGCCAAATGAGGTGCATGTTTCCTAAAGGAATCCAAATATAAATAATGGACATATCTATGTACATTGAAGGGAGCCAGGCAACCATTTAAAGTCTTCATATTCTACCACACAGGTAGTTACATACTTTAATGTTGAGTCTAGTCAGTTTTTGCTAAAATCCCATCATAAATCAGCACAAATAATATTAGGAAAATACTGTTCATGCACTGGTAAAAAAAAAACTATTTTAGGTATTTAGAGGCAGTTAGATTTTTAACTCTTGTTAGCATGTGCTAGCAAGAAATATAATTCATCAGTGGGAGAATCTCAGTCTTCTTCTGAACTAGAACAAAAAATCCTAAAAAATATTAATATTAATTCAGTTCTTAGTAATTCAATCTACCTGTATGTTTAGCTCCTGCTGTATGCAAGTTGTGATATGCTATAAGTCACATTTTCCCTCCACTCAAAGAGCTTACAATGCATTTGGAATATAAATCATGAAAAGCGAGCTAACAGTACCAGACTGTAATACCAATGCTTCTCTACTATTATAATGTGTGATGAAGCATACTAATCTTATCGACATAAAGGCAGCTCCACAACATTAGCCCATTCCCTGATTTTCCAGTTTCCAGCTTCTCATGGCCTACATATTGCACAATTATTTCATGAGTTCTGCCTTATAATATCATCCTTTGTAATTTTAACATAGTTTGAAATATATAATGTAATCCTCAAATCAAACAAGACCAAAATTCATATTCTCTTCAAGTGTACATGGAATATTCTCTAAGATATATTATCTTCTGGGCCATAAAACAAACTTTACCAAAGATAAAAGAAATTGAAATCAAACAACATATGCTCTGTGACCATATCAGTATTAAATAACAACAGAAAAATATCAGGAACATTCTCAAATATTTGGAAATTTTAGAAGAAACCAACTTCTAAGTAACCTATGGTTCAAAGATTAAGAGTCTGGGAAAATGAGAAAATATTTTTAACTGAGTAATAAAAAAAAGCAAACAACATATCAAAATGTGTGAGGAGCAGGAGCAGATGGAGAAGTACTTAGCTAAGAGAAATTTATAGCATTAAATGTTTATATTAAAAACAAGAAGGATCTCAAACAATTAATAAACTAGAAAAAGAAGAACAAATTAAACCCAAAGCAAGCATCAATAATAATACCAGTAGTCGTAATAATAACAATAATAATTAGAGGGGAAATCAATAAAATAGAAAACAGAAAACAATAGAGAGAATCAATAAAACTGAGAGCTGGTTTTTGAAAAAATTAAGAAAACTGAAAAGCTGCTAGCCAGAATAACTAAGAAAAAAAAATACAAAAACACAATTACCATTATCAGAAACAAAAAAAGGACTATCACTACATACTACATAGACATTAAAAGAACAATAAGGAATAAATACTCTAAACAACCTAATGCTCATAGATTTAACAACTTGGATGAAATGTACCAATTCCTTTAAAATTGCAAACTACCAAAATAGTCATGAAGAAATAAGTAACCTGAATTTTTCAATATCTATGAAATAAATTGAATTGCTAATAAATAAGTTTCCACAGGAAAACTTTAGGCCCAGATGATTTTAATGGTCAGTTATATAAGACAAATAAGAAGGAAATAATACTAACCCTACATAATATCTTCCAGAAAACAGAAGAAGGGGGAACACTTGCCAATTCATCAGGCCAGGAGAGCCATGATACCAAGGCCACACAAAGGCACCATTAGGAATAAAACTACAGGTCTATATCACTCGTGAGCATATATGTAAAAACTTCAACAGATACTATCGAGTTGAATCCAGTAATATATAGAAGTTAAAATATCATGACCAAATTGGATATATCTTAGAAATGCAAGCCTAGTTCAGTAGTTCTAAATCAAAAATACAATTTGTCATATTAACAGACTAACAAAGAAAAACCATAGTCATCAGGAAACAGAAAAAGCATTTCACAAAAGTCAACATCCATTTATGAGAAAAACTCTTCACAAGCTAGGGATAGAAGGCAACTTCCTTAACCTGATAAAGGAAGTCCAAAATTAACTACAGACATCGTATTTAATGCTGTAAGATTAAATGTTTTTCCCTAAGATTGGGAACAAGACAATGATGTCTCCCTTCAATTCTCCTAGTCATCAGCATACTGAAAGTCCTCATCAATGCATTAAGGCAAGAAAAAGAAATAAAAGACATGTATATTGAAGAGGAAAAAATAAATCTGTCTTTTTTATATATAAAAAATATTTGTCCAGGTAATATACCCAGAAGAACAAAAGTCATTCTTTAACAAAGACACCTGTACCCGAATGTTTATAGCAGCACAATTTACAATCGCAAGGATGTGGAAACAACCCAAGTGCCCATCAATCCACGAATGGATTAGTAAACTGTGGTATATGTATACCATGGAGTACTACTCAGCTATAAGAAATAACAATGATACGACATCTCTTTGGTTCTCCTGGAGAGAGCTGGAACCCATTATACTAAGTGAAGTATCCAAAGAATGGAAAAACAAGCATCACATGTACTCACCAGAAAACTGGTTTCCCTGATCATCACCTAAATGTACATCAGGGAAGGATACCAATTGGATATCAGACTGGGATGGGGGGTGGGGGGAGGGGATGGGTGTATGCCTACATGATGAGTGCGTTGCACACCCTCTGGGGAATGGTCATGCTTGAAGGTGCAGACCCGGGGAGGTGGGGGGGGGAGGGGATGGAGGTATGACTACATGATGAGTGCCAGGTGCACTGTCTGGAGAATGAGAACGGACGCGCTTGGGACTCTGACTCGGGGGGATGGGTGGGACATGGAAAATGTATATAACCTAAACTTATGTACCCCCATGATGAGCTGAAATAAAAAAATATATATATATTAAAAAAAAAAAAAAGAATTTTTTAACCTTCTGAAACAAATGAGTATCGTTTCAAGATCACAGGATACTAGATCAGTATATAAATTAGCTGTATTTCTATATGCTAATAATGAATGACTGGAAATCCAAAATTTTTTAAAGTACTATTTATAATAGCACTCAAAAATTTAACAGGTAAATATCTAACAATATATGTGAAGGTTCTCTAAGCTAAAAATTACAAAACACTGAAGAAAGAAATCAAAGAAGAACTAAATAAATGAAGCCATATATAATTTTCATTGACTGGAGATCTCAATATTGTTAAGATGCCAAATATTCCCAAGTTGATCTACAGATTCAACGCAATCTCAGTCAACATCTTAGGAGGATTCTTTGTAGAAATCTACAAGCTGATTCTAAAGCATATTGGACAAGCAAAGGAATTAAAATACAAAAGCAATTCTGGAAAAAAAAATATAGTAGAAAGACTAGTATAACCTAACTTCAACGCATACTATAAAGCTTCAGCAGTCAAGACAGTATGGTATTTGTGACAGACATATGGATCAGGGGACCCGAATAGAGGGTGCAGAAACAGACCACATGAATATCAACAAGGTTCCTTTGACAGAGTTAAAAGATAATTCAATAGAAAAAGAATAATCTTTGCAACATATGGTACTGAAACAACTGAACATTCATAAGCAAGAAAAGAAAAAGAAAAACTTTAACCTATACCTCACAACTTATACAAAAATTAACTCAAAATGGATCACAGGCTTAAATACAAAACATAGAAATATAAAACTTTTAGGAAGAGAACATAGAGAAAATCTTTGTGATCTTGGTTAGGCAAAGTATTCTTAAGTACAACATCAAAACACAGTTCATAAAAGAAAAAACTTGATGCATTGAACATCATAAAAAATTAACACTTTTTGTTCTGTGAACAACCCTATTTAGACAAGGTAAAGACAAGCTATAGATTAGTAAAAAAATACATTCAAATCACATATCTGAAAAAGCACTCATATCCAGAATATGTAAAGAATTCTCAAAACTCAGTAATAAGAAAACATGCCATATTTTTTTAAACGGGCAAAATATTGAAAAGCCACTTCAGGAATTAAAATATCTGAAATGTCAAAAAATGCATAAAAAGATGATCAACATCATTAGTCATGAGATAAAATGAAAATTAAAATCACAGGATACCGCTCTACATACATTAGAATGCCTAAAATTAACAACTATAAAATTATAATACCAAATTTGGTGAAGGTGAAGAGTGACTGGAACACTCGAGACGTCCCTGGTGGGGACGCGGAAGGGAGCATCCACTTTGAAAAGCAGCCCAGCAGTGTCTTGTGACATTACATAAGGAAGCTCAGAACTCAGTACCTATTTGAATAGTGAAAGAAAGAAAACTAAAAAAATAACTGAGAAATTAAAAACTCAAAAATATTTGAGTCACAGGTTACTGTTAAGAAGCAGCAAACTGTAATGGAAGGAACACAAATTCGAGTCCTGCAGGCCCCTTCTGCCTACGATGTCCTTGGCCACACTCTTTATGCCTAAGTTTTCAGGTCTACAAAATAGTACTAATAATACACGCCAATAGAGACTGTTATAAGATTCAAATAAGCTAGTAAATTTTAAATACTCTTGTAGGTTTTTTGAGCAAATATAGACATAATGCACGTATGATCATACTGAAAAAGTTGACACTGGCTTTCCTACGATCCAAAGAGAGTCGGTCTGCACCTCTGAAATAAGAAAGTGATTTATTTTAAAACATACCAAAAAGCAAAATGGATACAGGCTTTGTTTTCTCCAGAAATGTTACCTTATATCCATTTTAGTGGAGAAAGGCACTTATGTAAGGAAACATAAATTAAAATTGGCCACCAAAACAGGATATTACAGTATTGAAATGAGCGGAATGAAATGATCATTTTGAATTAAGTGATTATAAAACAAGGAGAAAAGTATGTATGCACTCCCTAACAATTCTGGATAACATAATGTCTGCTATTATACCTTCGTTTTGATGCCTTTTTGTGGACATTAATGTATAAAAAGCTAAAACTGAGAAAAGTATAAAGTTGTATGTCATCAATAACTTCACTGAGGTATCATGAGGCATTCTTCATCATGACACATAATTCCTTAATTCTATTCAATTTCACATCGTGTTTTTACCTGCTAAGTTTTCTTTTTTTTAATTTAGTGTGTGTGTGCATATGTGTGTTCGTATGCTTGTGTGTGTGTGTTTGTGTGTCTGTGTGTGTGTTTGTCTTTCAATGCCCCTTTAGTCATAACATGGCTGCTAAAAAAAAAAGCAGCTGGATACTCCGCATACTGTGAAACTATGAAACTGGATGTGCATATACTTCGCATCTACCTTTTCTGAAAATAAAACAGATTTGCTATATTTAGGCTACAGAATAAAAATATAATGAAAGCTAAATTTTTTACAGAAATTCAGCGCATAAAGTAGAAGAAAAGAAAGAAACGTAGTTTACATAGATCATGAGAGTGGCAAAGATGAAGGCACAGGATAGCAAGGTTCATTACTGATAAGTCAAAAGAAGAAAGATATTTAGCCAAATAACATAGCTTATGAAAAAGATTATTATATAATATTTGCAAAGAGAAAATTTAATTAAATCTTAATGTCTTTCTAATAAAATCTATGAATAATTAATGTAACATTTTTAAAGTTCTTTAAATGCTATCTCAATTAGAAAATGTAAAAAACATTATAGATTTGACAAATAATTGGAAATGAATCATGAAGACAAATCCTACATTCGACTTCAAGATTTTGTCCCCTCTGAAGGTTACTTTATGGTAACTGCTTCTCAGTTAGCAAAGCTAAGCTACAAGCTTTCCTCATCAATGGTTAAATTAACATATATGCTTGATCCTAGCTTTAATATAAATTCAAAGTTTCCTCCCCAAAAGTCTTCTTTTTTATCTTGTTTTAGCTAAAGAGTACATTCTCAGATGAAATTAATGTTTTCTTCTCATTTCACAGTGAGAAATAGCTTTCTCATAGTTTACTCAGTTTCTTGATTTCAAGATTATTCTCATTTGTCTAAACCTAAATTAGTTTAAAATTAATCACTGCATATAATACGAAGTGTAATTAAAAAGCAAATTTAGCAAGTTCTCCAAGAACAAATTTTTCATTAAAATCCCTAGGCTAGATTTCGCACTATAATACCATAAAATTGGTTGGTGACACTAAAGTAAAATTATACTTCGGTGTATCTAAAAATAAAAATTGAGCAGCAATACATCTGCTTAATAACAAATATAACTTCAAGGTATTTAAACTCTAAGTAAGAGTTCAAATTATTTTAATCAATAGACATTTACTCTAGGTCCATATCTGACCATATATCCCACCCAAGTCCCTCTTTTCTTTTTTTAACAAATGCTATATCTGTTTTCAGTGTTCAGCAAGGTATGAGCTATGAATAAATTTCTACCCTAAAGGAGTTTATAATTTGGGAGATAAAACCTACATATGAAAATTCAAATAAGAGCAAAATTAACATTAAAGAAATAGGAAAGGCAGTCTTGTCAAATAAATGGTATAGACAACAAACACATTTGAGCTCAAAGGAGAGATCCAACTGAGCTAGAGTGTTACAGGGGTACCTATGTTATGTGCTATTTGCTGAGAACACAAAAGAATAAGATACATCCTTGTCGTCTAGAAGCTTGTAGTCTAGTTAACGGACTAGCAAAATGTAATCACAAAACAATGTGAACTGAGTCTAAAAATATATGCACAGTTTAAATATTTATGAAAAAGAGAGAGAGCCATTGCAAACATAAAAGAATGGGGAAGGAGAGTAGTGTGTTGAAACAACAACTGTGGGCTAGAAAATTGACATATATCACTTTTACCCCCACGATATTGCAAAAGAATTACTATTAATATTCCCTTTTTCCCAACAAGGAGACAAATTAAAACAAGTGAAAGAACTTGCGGCCGGGCGTAGTGGCTCACACCTGTAATCCTAGCACTCTGGGAGGGCAAGGAGGGAGGATCACGAGAGGTCAGGAGTTCGAGACCAGCCTGAGCAAGAACGAGACCCTGTCTCTACTAAAAAACTAGAAAGAAATTAGCCAGACAACTAAAAATATATATGGAAAAAATTAGCCCGGCATGGTGGCGCATGCCTGTAGTCCCAGCTACTCAGGAGGCTGAGGCAGGAGGATCGCTTGAGCCCAGGAGTTTGAGGTTGCTGTGAGCTAGGCTGATGCCACAGCACTCTAGCCCGGGCAACAGAGTGAGACTCTGTCTCAAAAAAAAAAAAACAAAAAAAAAACAGAACTTGCCCCAAATTATTAATATTTAGCTAGTTAAGTAGCAGGGCTGAGATCATAATTTAAGCCTCCCTGGCTACAAATATCTTCTTATAGGTATAAATATTAACAGCAGAGTCCTTCTTCACATGTTTTACGTGAGCAGAAAGTTTGTGCTCACCTCTCATTGGGTACAGGTCTACGAGCATAAAATCCCAAGCCTCCTATATTACTTTTATATTAGTTTTTTTATGGTTGCATAAAAAATACCACAAATTTAGCAGTATAAAATATGCATTTATCTAGTTTATGTGGATAAGGAATCTGGAAAAAACTTAACTAGGTTATCTGCGGAGGGTCTTACTAGCTGCAATTCATATATCAACCAGGGCTACACTCTCCTCTGACACTAGGGGCACTCTTCCAAGCTCAGGCGGTTGTTGGCAGAACTCTTGCAATCGTAATGCTGAGGCCCTCAGCTCCTGGAAGCTGCCTTCGTTTCCCTGCCACCCGGACCTCTTCACAGGCAGTTCACATGTTAGCAGCTTGCTTCTTCAAGGCCAGCAGGAGAGTTTGTCACTCAGGGACTGCCCAGTCCTTTTGTCAAGGGCTGTCACCTGATTTCACCTGATAAACTCCCTTTGATTATTTCACAATCACTAATTTTGGGACTTTCATTATATATGCAAAATTTCTTCACCTTTGCCACATAACATAACCTAATCAAGGGGTGACATCACATTGTTTTCTCCTGTTCTATTGATTGGCCACAAGTCACAGGTCCTGCCCACGTTTAAGAGAAAGACATAAATACTAGAAGGCAGGGGTAACGGGAGGTCACCTGGGCTTCTGTCTGCCACACCTTCCTTCACCACTTTGTGCATGTTACCCTTCAACATCCTCTTCAGATTAAATACAAGAAAAAGTGCAATAAAGGGTCATTCTGGGTGCATAACTCCTGCTTGTGAACCTCTAGCTAAAAAGCAGGGATAGGAGAAGGAAATAGGAAGCCTTTAGCAAGGGCATATGTCAGGTAATAGCTATATGTTAATTCCTACGCTTGAGACTTGGGCACTGAGCAGATACCAGACACCATTTTATGAAGCTCTTATCACACAAGTACCATAGCATATTACTTGAGCATGATTTGAGCAGCAGAAGTAAGACTGCCACTAGACACAAGGCTATGTGGATTCAGAAACAGTAATAATGAAAAACAGTTTGAACTCGCTGCCTCTACTAGAAGAGACAGCAAATGTGTAGCCATTCTCTAGATAACTTGTGATTGATCCATGTGGGAGAGAAGTTTGGAAAGGTTGATTGATTTGGAAAGAAAATGCGTACACTAGATAATTGAGTCATATGAAGCTCATATGCTCTGTACGATGTTTAACTTTCTACTTTGCCTAATGAAGAACCCTAGAGGGTATTTTCTACCATTTTCTGGCTCAGTGCATGTTCATCACTATAGCTTAAGTGAATACAAACAAACCAGTGAGCCACTAGACTCGTAATTGTGGAAGCCTGTTCCATGCAACTCACAGATCTCATTCTGAAAGCAAGAGCTCTCTCAATTTCTCTCTCCAGCCACATATCTAATATTGTAATGACATTCTGCACCAAAGAGAGTTTAATCTGTACCGAGATTTTTTCATGCCACAAGCATCAATTTTGCAGTGTTCAGAGAATTGACTCAAATACCCTACAGGCTTTCTTAAACCTAATTTAAAACACTAAAATTAAAACGCACCCCTTCTGGCCTTCTATATATACTTAATGCCCTGTCCAATGGAATCCTCTTATTAAAAAATTAATAGGCTTATAGTCTATGAAAGAAATTTTGCCATAGGGAGTCTCACTGCTATGACTTAGTTGTTCTGAAAAAATGCTCTTTTTATGTATTTCACTACTCCTGAAATATTCCTCTTATAAATCACACTGAGCATCACTGGCTTTTATTAGGGAATGGAAATGTACTGCTAACCTCCAGGCATAATAGAAAATAACCACCTTTTCCCACCTGAATGTCTTCAACAAATCAACCCAAAATTTTAAAATGTGAAAGCTATGCCTTTTGTATTATGCCACAATCATAGGCCAACTTTTAGGGTGTATTTTCTCTCAGAATCCTCTCTGATGCTTGAAGTTTCATTATCATAGATTTATAACCTGAAAGTTTGATTATGGTTAAAATGCAAATAACCCTAGGAGAAGAAACACTTTATTCTCATCGTTCTTTTTTTTTAATGTCTTATAGGAGCAGAGAGAAGTTTCCGAAGGTGAATAAAAGTAGAGAACAGGAAGACAAAGGGTACAGGATGAGAAAGCTATTTATACCAAAGTTGGCACTTCTTAAATACATTTACAGATGGAATTTACAAATTCAAAGTAATTCATCATCATCATTGATATTTGCATTACAGGAAATACATTCATTGAGTCCACACTGTTTAAAATAAGCCCTGGTGAGAAACTATAATCCTGAGGACCATGATGATGATCCTGTGGACTCTGAGGCCACCTGTCAGAGGGCCTGCCACCCAGCAGGTACGTGGTGCTCCCAGCCTTCCTCCAGGCTCCCTTACTACTGGAATGTGGACACAGACTTTGTGTCCTGGCTCTCCCCACATGACCCCAATTCCGTCATTAACAAATCTGCCAAGAAGCTCAGGAGCAGTAATGCAGGTGCTGAGAAGTCCGACCACAGCCCTGACAAGACAGATCGGGGCCATGACTAGTCTGACAGAGATCGAGAGAGTGGCTATGACAAGGTGGACAGAGAGGGAGCAGGACGGGGAATGGGATCAGGACCATGGATGTGACAAGGCAGACTAGGAAAAGGCCAAAGAATGGCGCCACAGTAGCCAGGAGGAGCTGGCTCCCTATCCCAAGAGCAAGAAGGTGGCGAGCACAAAGGATGACAAGTCAGACCCAATGGACCCCAACTCATACTCGGATGTGCCCTGGGGCACATGGCCAACAGAACTCGCCAAGCAGAATGAGGCCAGGACTGGGGCCGACACAACAGCAGCCGGGCCTCTCTTCCAGCAGCGCCCTACCCATCCCTCCCATCCCCGGCCACACTCCAAGCCAACACCAAGGCCTCCCGAACCAAGCAGCAAGACTGAGTCTTTGCCCCCCGCCACCCTAGGGTTTTTAATAAAAGCTTTTCTGTGATCTTGTAAAAAAAAAATATATATATATATATCCATATATCAAATGAATAAGTAAACTTAAGTCCATTTGACTTCTCTTTGCCTTAAATGTTTAGAAAATATCTAAGAAAAATATTCCAGAGAGACAAAGAGAAATCTTAGAGAGAGAGTTGCTGAGTCATTAATTCATGAGGGTAACCTAACGAGAGGTTAATTCACTAGAGAAGGTCCTCGGAACAGTATCCGTTTCACATCAAAACCACAAATCAATTTAAAAAAACAATCAATCAAAACTTCTATTTGTAGCAAGTGAGGTCAGCTACAGGTATAAAAAACAATCCTCCACATGGAAAATATTTATTATGCTGTATAAAATACTAAAATAACATACCTTTTGTGAATCAATTCATGTTAAAATAAGGAATAACATCAGAGGTTTAAAAAAAAACAGCAAAGAAAAATTGATTCCAGAGAGCTATGTAAAACACTGAAGTAGACATTTGCCCTGGGCCAGAGCTTTAGGGGACCTTAAATACAGGAGCTAAAGCCTAGAGATCAGGTAGGGTGGAAGAGCAAGATGAACATCTCCACGTAAACGAAGGATTCCTGAAGGGAAGGGTAATAATACCTTCTTCAAAAGGCCTGTTAGTTAAAAACTGTTCCTAGAAGAGGAGGATAAATATATTTGCCTGTCTAGACTTTTGCTGTCGGTGGAGCTGGAAAAATAAGTTCTACTGGCTAGTTCTAATTCTGGGTAAGAAGGAGTAAGCACACTATACAACCTCCCACTGAATGCAGCTGTAAAACTTGGACAGAATGCATGGGCTCTGAAGAGGAAATGATAGCAGATGAATTGGAAAAGAAGCCGGAATTAATATATCACCAAACTAATGGGGAGTTTCTCCATTTTGTCCCAAAGTTTCACCCAACCTGGACCCAAGACAGCCCAAAACACTGAAATGGCAACCAGGAGTTCTAGAAACCCTCCAGTTCTGTCCTGAGGGATGGGAAACGAATTTCCTAACACCCAGAGAAAGTGGGAGGAAATTCTCCCATTTGTCTCAATTTTTTTCTTTTCTCTCCTGCCCATGCCCTTAAGTAATCTCAAAGCAGTGGTGCAAACAACAGGAACATTGGCAACAGCACAGCCCAGAGGTGCCTAAAATTTGAGGGAAAGGAAGCTTTCTCTCCAATCAGAGGAGTGGTGGTCCAGCAGGATGAAGCAAGAAAGCCCCCTAGCTCGTGTCCTCTCTGTGTCTTGCTATCGCTTGACCCCAGGCACAGCACAGTCCCAGGAAGGGAGCAGCAGAGCAGAATGACTAAACCCCCAGCCTTAGCCAAGAGGACTGACAAGAAGAGTGCCAGAGAATCTTTTAGGAAACTAAGGAATTAAGGGGGTTTTTTTAGCCTGAAAAAGAGAATCCATCTTTAAAAAGAAAAGGCAATTACAGTAAAATCACACACAAAAAAAGTGAAATGTTGAAAGCATTACATTTAAGTTGAAAAGCTAGATATACTGCTACCATCACTTGTCTTTCTTAAGCTCCACAGTAGGGACATTGGTGTTTGCTACCTTACTGCTACTATTGTTATGATTGTTACTGCTATTTAATCTAGACATTGTGTTGTGCACACTTTTATGCTTATGATACACTGTACCCAAAAGTGTCAAAAATATTATAAAGCAAACAAAATGTACATTCATTGTTATACATATAAAGTCCATCTTGTACTCAGGGAAATACACTATATAGGAAATTTAAAATCAAGGTTTTTAGCTCTGCTGTCACTAACTGTCTGCATGTCTTATATGTGTCATTAAATACTTCAGAGCCTCGATTTATTTTCTAAAATATTAACTAAGTTGAACCCAATATCCTTTAAGACATGGTCACACCGTCTATTTAATATGTCTTTTAAACTAGCTGATGATCAAGCTCTGGATTTTCAACCTAACCTGAATATTTCTGTGTATGTAGGGTAAGATTTTCCATTCTTGCAAAGAATGAAAAAATGAAAATTATATAAGATTCAAATTTGTGTCCACAAATAAAGCTTTATTGAAACACAACAATGTTTTTTAATTTGTTTATTGTCTATGGCTGCCTTTGTGCTATAACAGCAGAGTTGAGGACATGCAACAAGGACCTCGTGTGGTACTCTCATTATTTTTCACTGCTATTCAATGCACAAATAACAGTAACATAGTTATAACTTGTCAGCTATTCATATATTAATATCATGTGTAGCTCCATGTCACAATCTTATTTTTTATTACCACTACCTATCCATCATGTAAAAACAAGAAAAGTGGACTTTGCACTTCAAAGATACAGCCAAGTGTGGATTTTGTTATTAGATTAGATCACAAAGAATTGTATTCATTACACTAAATGAATGCAATATATATGTATATCTTTTAGCTGTGCTAAAAGTTTACAATATATGTTGATATTACCAGATTAAGCATTTATCATAATATTGATTGCTACAGAAAAGAAAATATGTCTAGAGAAAATAAACTTCTTTAGTACTATTAACCTTTCTAAGAGAACAGTTGTTCAAAGAGTTGAGGGTTTTAGGAAAAAAAAATCAAATAGTCAATTTTTTAAGAAGGAAAATGATTTGGAGTGTTTTTCCTTGGTTCTTGACAAATTGAGAGATGTTACCAATAAAATTAGCCCTCCGTATCCATGGGCTCTGCACCAATGGATTCAACCAACAGCCATGGAAAATATTTGGGAAAAAACAATTTAAAATAACAATATAACAATAAAATATATATAAATAAAACAATACAGTATAATAATTATTTATATAGCATTTACATTGCATTGGGTATTATAAGTAAGTATACATGAGGACGTGCATAGGTTATATGCAAACACTGCACCATTTTATATAGGGGACTTGAGCATCCATGGATTTTGGTATCTGAGGGGGTCCTGGAACCAATCCCCAGAAGACACCAAAAGACAACGCTACCACTCAGTTGTTTAAAGTGTCAATGCTGAGTTTGAACTGTCTGAAAAATTAAGTTCGGTAAATAAACTGAGTGGAATAATAGCAAGTAAGAATATTTTTTTAAAAGTTAAGAAAATGCTAATTTAGCACAAACTAAAGTGGAATTTGTTAAGTATCTGCTAAGATATTTTATAATTTATGTTGGTAAAAATACATTTGGAGCATAAAAGTATTTAGTTGGACAAATTAAAAAGTTGTAAAAATGTAAGATTTTGAAGCCTGTGGTTATTTATTATGTTATTTGTCATTTTTCACTGCTGTTCAATGCACAAATCACAGTAACATAATTATAAGTTGACAGCTCTCCAAATACCGTATCGCCATGTACTTTGTAGAATTTGTTACTGAACCAGGAGTATTAACCAGTGAACTTCATCACATTCAGTTCTAAGAATTTTTGCCATAAATAAAAGCTAAATATCCTTAAATGCCCTACTATACAACAATTTGATGGCTTAAACTTTTATTGCGATTTTTTTAGTTCAGGCCAAGAATGAACTTGAATTCATTGAACTTGAATGAACTTGAGTAAGAATTTTTTCTAAATGAAAAGAATTGCCTTCAACCACTAGTATTGAACACTGAATGGCTTTGTAAATTAGCTTTTGCTACAGATTTGATCATTTTTCTTAATGAGAAAACCTAAAATTTCAAGGCAAAACAATACATACGCAAAACTTATGGCAAAATCATTTCAGGGACAGCTAATGTTGTTGGAATCACATGAAATGTTAAGCTACTTTATACACTTTTCCATGCTGTCAAATTTTAGAATAAAAAGTGAAATTTCCATTCACAAACATACAGTGGGTATATTTTATGAGATTAAACTACAGTTCCAGTAGTGTCTTGGGAACCTCGATGCAAATGCAAAGGAAATATCTGTATTTCAAAATCTCCTTTACTGTGTAATTGCAGAGTTTCCACCTAACTTTCAATTAAGTATGATTAATCTGCAATAAAATGACATACTAAAAAGCAAATATAAGCAGAAGAATCTTATAGAAATATATGAATGCCTTCCAAGCATTGCATATGCTCAATTAAAATCATATGCTCATGGATTTATATCAGTATTCAGCAGGAACTATTTGTGTGAAAAGATGTTTTCAAAGATGAAATACACGAAATCTATTACAGGTTAGCATTAATACAGGAACATTTTTAATCAATTTTGAGATGGAGCCACTAACTTTGAACATCAAATAAGCAAAATATCCCCCAAAATAAAATAAAATTCTACTCTTCTCTTTACTAGACTACATTAAAAAACAATTGCACTCAATTTTATTATTTTCTTTTGATTTCACCAATAAAAATATTATATAAATTTGTTTTATCTCTTACTAAATAAGTTATTTAATATCCTTGGGTTATTTAATATCCTTGGTTTATCTTCTTGGCTTGCAAAACCTAATATATTTTTACTATCTGATTCTCTACAGAAAAAATTTGCCAGCTCTTAACCCAAATTATAAAATTAACCATATCCAACATAACCTGCATAGAGTTTACTCATACCCTCTTTTACACAGGTGTTTTATCAGTGCATCTTGCTATGTTCTGCTCACCAGGAAACTAACAGTATGATACATCCATATAACTGATAAATATGATAATCCTCAGCAGAATGGTGAAATGATTACATTCCCTCCACAGTATAATCAGCAGAGTTGGAAAGTTGCTGTAACCCTAAAGCAGGATGAAGGAAGCGTACTTCTGTGCCAATAAGGTGAAAGCAAACTGCTTCTTAACTCAGAGAAAAATTTCACATCAAGTTACCTAGATACCATTGGCTATATTTATTTTTTTATTTATTTTTTGCTAAATATACCACATCTGGAATAGCAGCTGCAATTGCACTAATCCCCTAATTAAGTTTATTATAATCCACTAATCTACAAAATCTATCAAATTGCCAATTTAAATGGGTGTATAAAAGTATCATCATTTTTGCATGCATCTTTAAAGACTTTGATGGTGCCACTAATCTCTCTGATTCTCCCAAGGATCAGGCTTTGACTTTGATTTATTTTTTGAGTAAAATGGGATATTCCAGGAGGTCCCACATGCCCTTTCTTACCATAAGAGCCTTCACTAGTTGGAGAGGCAATGTGGTAATGCTGTCAGATGCTGAACGTGTTTATTCCCAATATTAACTCAGGAACTGAGGAAATAACCACAGAAACTTCTCACAGATCTACTGGGCTCACTGTGAAACATGGATTTCAGCTAAAACTCTATTTACCTGAATACTTTAATTTCCCCACTCTGTTCTGACTGGTGATCCTCAATGGTATCCTGAAGCTGTTAGTTTAGGGGAAAAAAATGTCAAATATATATATATGAAGGTCTGGGTATATCACTTTACCCAGTCCAATATTATTTCAGCTAATGGTTACAGGTTTATGGAAAGACAAGAGGAAGATTTGAAATGCATGTATGTAATAAGTCCTCCCCAAGTATACTTAGCCACTTCTCCATTTGAGAGGTCAGAGTCTATGAACTGACTCTCATTTTAGTTTAAAGAAACACTATAGGTTCCCATGGAGTCTACTTTAGAGTCTTTTGTTTAAACAGATCAGTAGGAAAAATGTGGGCTGCCCATCTTTTTCAGTCCTAGGTATTCCACGATCAGTTAACTATCTTCAAAAATTGGTTAAATTCTAACCATTCTGATTCCTCAGTTCATGCCCTATCTTGGTAACCATGCCCACTTAGCCTGTAGTAATGAAGGTATCTTCTTTATTGAAATCAGTTCATTTTATTGGCAACATCTCCTACCTTTTTCCTTTATTCAAGTATAGAGAATACAACAACCACTACCGAACTCTTCAAGGAAGGTGGTTTCTTCTTCCTCCATCTAGCTCTTGGTGTTTTGGTGAAGGGAAAGTCTGAGCCTTCTCTTCCTAAATATTTATATTCCTTCCCCTACATTATGTGTAGTTATTTCTGGAATCCCAAATTTCATTCAGTATAGGTTCCCATTTAGTCCAGTTTCAGCTAACAAAGCTTATCTCAGCTACTCAAGCACAGGGAAGAGCCTCTTTTAAGAGCTTCAGATTAGTAAATTTAGCCTTATTTAAAATCATGTTTCCCTCTCCCTGGTATAGCATCCTCAGAGTCTATTGCAACACAAACTCTCCAGATACTGGCTGGCACAAGTTTTAAAAGTCTTATGAAACTTTCTGTGTATAAGAGTCTTATGAAACTTTTTCCTCTGGGGTCTGAGTTTACAATGGCTTTGCTTACTATAGGGCATTCTAACTAGTTATCAGAGAAGTCAGTGAGGGGATATTGGAAAAGAGAATTAGCATCTGCCTAAAAGATAACAAGCTTGGAATTTAATGCAGGGTCCTTGAGCAATGCACACTAGGTCATCAGACCAATGAAGAGGAATGACTTCTACTGATATATAAAGTTCTGTGAAATTTTGGAGTTTGAGGCACTTGGATGTATCTGAAGTCTTCAAAATAATCTATTTCATATCTCAATGTCCCACTCTTTCCAAATAAATCCTAACTTTCACAAGAAACATGTCGAGACTGTAAACTTAATCTATGTTTAAATTTAGGAAATGACAAAATTAGATTCTGCATCTGAGAATTATCTACATAAACCCTGTGGCTATAAGAGATTATTTTAGTGCAGCCATAGAAAATCTCTGGTATAGTGCCTTAAAACTCAAGTTCTATCAGTTTTCTCTCTAGCAGAGTCTGCAGTAACTCTCTCACTTTATAGTCCTTGCATAACTTATGCCCAGCATAATATGCTACAGCAACCTTCACTTGGTCTGTCCTCAATATTTGAATGACTGGTATCATGGATTAAAAATATGTCATTCTCTACAGGTAACCTGCTCCTCATTGCCTTCCAATCCAACTGGCTCAAATAATAAATTCTTAATTACCAACCTTGAGGTCTGTTGCTTGTAACGTCCTTTGGTACCAAATACTGTACTGGTTCACTATAACAGAAAACACTCTAGCTATTTTAAACAGCAAGGAGTTTAATATTAGGGAATTGGAGTTTAATGTTACAAAACTGATGGAAGGATTAGAGGAGTTCACTAGGAAGTACTTCCAGAAATTACTTCCGAAATAACACTGCAAAACCAGCCCACTGAGGGGACTTCTACTTCTGCTGTGATCAGCCAGCCTCTCTCCCAGCTTCTGGATTCAAGATCCCATAATCTTGTTATAACTGAAGGTTAGGAAACTGCCCCCACAATCATTTATTCAGTTAATCTTTATGAAATGTCTGCTAGGAAGAGACTCTACTGAGGGGGTCACTTGGTAGGCAGAAGGTAGAAGAAGTTATAAGATCACAGTGTGATAGGAACCCTCAAAGATGGTGGGAGTATTAAGTTAGGACAGAAAGAGATCAGAGAAACACTAAACACAAACTTTATAAAATGTTTTATTTTATGAGGAAAAACTATAATTGAGTGATAAATGATTAAGTGGGAATGCTTATACCTCGTACATAAATATAATCCCATCAATTTATCTCATAGTGACATTTCATTTTTTTCATAACAATTGCTAGTAAAATTCTCAGATTAGACAATATGCAAAATAGAAAAAAATGAAAATATTAGAGACTTTTCATTTTGTTTTACTTCTTAATGGGCATTGACCCAAATTCCCATATTTTTTTCCCACTGAGTAGAAAATGGATGTATAGACAAATATTGCACTGGAACTCTAAGACCAAAACAAAGAATTGATTTAAGTGAATTATTCTGGGAAAACAAACAATACAAACATGGCAGTCAGAAAGAAGTTAAAAACCTACAATATTTTTTTCTGTGAAAGTCAAGTAATTGAGATTAAATGGGATGGCATGTTTTAAGTGGGGCTCTCCCACAAAAAGACCCTGTGACAAGAATTTGAGGGCAAGTAGTTTATTTGTGAGTTAATCTTAGGAAGCACCAATATGGGAGAGTTTGGAATGTAAGACCAGGAAAGGAAGGGAGCCAGTACAACTGGTGCTAATGAACTGGTCACTGAGGCTGGTGGCTGGGGCTCCATCTTCCTCTATGGACCTCTGGGAGAAAGTATAGAACTTACTTTGGAATTATTCCATCCAAGGAAACTGGGGTGTTTACCCTTCAACTTCCATTGTCGTTGATGAAGTCTGCTTCCAGGGCCTTTGCTCCCCAGAACTTCCAACATGAGCACACAGAGCACATGGGAGAAAACCCTTCCATACAGAGTCACAGGTCCCTGTTCAACAAGGTTAGTGCCAAGGGCAGAGGCATTTTTTACAGTGTTTCTCTGTCTGTCCTAATTATCTCAAGAGGTACTTCAATCACTTATGTCCTTTTGACAATGAAGACTTTATCTCCAATAAAAAGTCTTAATTGACAAGTTACTTTGATGCCCTTAATTAAAACATCTATTAGACCATAAATGAATTAAATAGCTGTTGAGGGAGGTAGAAATTAATTGGTTAATTTCGTTTAATTCTAAGTTCCCTAGGAAATATGATTTTCTAACTTATTCCTTTTCTAAGAAATTTTCCAGCATAAAATATGTTGTTCCTAAATATCAGTCTTTTCCCTCAGTTTAATACCTTGCCATTCAATAACAAGAAATGACTGAGAAAAAAATCTAGGTGAATTTAAATTGCTTATTAAGCACAATGTAAATCAAAATTCACCTAAGATGTCTTTTTTCTCTATCTTCTGATGTGCTACTATTCTTCTGTACTTTTAAATACTTTACTTAATAACAACAAAACAACAACAAAAATTCTAAAGTCTTAGGTTTAAAGAAAAATCGACCACATTGTAATTTTCTACTGCTAAAATGTCCATTAGGACATATCCAAAACTTTTCCACTTAATTAATAGTAACAAAATTTTTTTAATTAGGTTACTACATTTGCAACAATACTTTGCATCAACATTTTTTTTGGTAAATAAATCAATAACAGTCTCATCTTTGAATATGAGAGTGCCATGAGTTTCCATATGATTTTTTTCACATTTTTATCTGTGACAGGAGGAGTTGATGACGGCAGTAAACAAATATTGAACTTCTTTTCAAGTTGTCTCCTTCTCAGAGGACTCCTTTTTTAATGAAATTTAGCCATCTGGGAAGTTTGTCCTCTGTAACTTTCCTCTTTAGGAAGAGCATGCCAGCAAAATTAAGAAAGGAATTAAGTCATAAAAAGAGCAAGTAATTAATTCTATTGGTAATGAAGCCAGAGATATCACTTTTGTAATTGAAATACAGAGGAATGAAAATTGCCCTCACCTTCCTGAATTTTATCAAGTGCAAAAAAAAAATCATAATTTAAAAAAAGTTAGCCATAGAACTATATATGGTAAACATGATTCTCTGGTCTAAGGAATGATTTTATTTGCATTACACTGATGAGTTTTCAAGGTTAGTTAATTGGTCATCATGCTTAATATAATAATTTTCTCCATCTTGAAATATTATTATACATTTGGCAGTACTATGAAAGAGACAATTTGGCAACCTCTTCACTAAAAATGGTTTCTCTCATAAAAAATGGACATGCAGAAAGACATTTACACTTACTCTAATATCATTTTATTTGCAAAGAATTACTCTAGAGAACTACATCACCAATTTTTGAGTCTTTAAGTAGATAATGATGTAAGTCCACAAAATCCAGCAATAGTGAGCATAGTTTGGGGAAGAAAAATAAAATAGCAGTGACATTCTTAGAAGTGAAACCCATTTTGTGGCCAGAAGCTACAAGAGATTCCGTGGGAAGAAATTGCAGAACAGAACAAGGAGGAGCAAGATATTGGCAGAAGTCAACCCCCAAGAGGCTTGGAGCTGAGCAAAAAGGGTGACGGGGGATGGGAGGGGTTGTTTCTCTCTCCCTCACATCTCAGATAGTCAGCAGGCTCCAGAGTTGCTGGAGAACCTTTCTACCCTTACAAACCCAAAACTGCTGCTGCCAGTGAACTTCTTGAAGACAAAGAATCAGGCTGCCAGCCCCCTTGGAGAGCTTCCCATCACTACAGACCCAAGCCAAGACAGCAGGTGCCATATTGCTTCTCCACCCACCATGTGCCTTTGTCCTCCCGGGGGCTTCAGCCCCCTCAGTTTCTGTCTTGCTCATTCCCACACAAACACTGCCCAACTCTGGGCCAGACTGCGGGAGCCACGGAACACTGGAGGTTCCTGGGGGACCTGCGTGACCCCAGAGCCTGGACATTCCAGGCATGCTGCCTTCCAAAGAGAGGGACAGAGATGAGCAGGGTGCTAGCTTTCCTCCATTCAGACAATTTTTCTCTCCTTCCCCTCCTCCCCCTGAGACCGCTTAGAGAGACAATTGAGCTGGGGCTCTCAGGAGCAGCTGCCTCCCCTGTGTTGGTACATTTATAAACACCAGACCTTCCACAGAAAATGGGGCTCAAACCTTTCCCCTTAAAGAACTGCAGCAGACTAAGGGGTGGTAAGACTGTGAACTCCTTGCTCATTGAGCCTCCCTGGTGCTGATGGCCCAGCTGCTTCATCAGAGCAGGACACACCCTGAAGCAGAGGGACATCAAACCTGCCTGACCACTCAAAAGGCAACTTGGAACTAGCACACTTCTCCCTAGCATGGTCAGGAATTGATTTTTGAGCACGTGGGGACAGATCCATAGGACAGATCCCATATTGCTAGGATTTGATTGTGTCACTCAAGGGCACAGAGGAAAGATTTGTGAACTAATCTTGGGAAGTGAGGGAGTTCACATGGGCAGAACTGAAAAGAGAACACTGTACGAGCCCTAGCTGCAGCGCATTCCTAGAGCACCCCTCTCCCCAAAGGAAGGCCAAACTCTCAGATCAGGGCAGGATCCTGGACAGGGAAGCCCCCAACCCACAGTGCCATTGGAGAGGAGTTCAGATAGTTTGAGCTCCTGCCTTCTGGCAGACACTGGAGGCAGACGGTGGAGCAGAGGAGGGTGGAGAAGAGAGTGAAAGCCACTCCTGACAGTTGGATTGTGAATCTCAGATGGTCCCACCTCCCCAAGCAGACTTTCTGGCTGGGTGGGGACACTTCACCCTCTCCCTGGAGACTTTCCCCAGAAGCCTGGAAGAAGACCTTTGACCCACACCAAAACAGCTGCCTTACCAGCTTTTGTGGAGCCTTAGGGTAAACTCATCCAACCCTGCCCCTCCCTGCCTCACTCACCCACCCACCTCTCTTGTGGCAGAGAATAAGCACTCATCTGGAAGTTCCAGGGCCCCCACTCACCACCTTGAGCATTCCAGTGCTACTCAAGGAGCTAGAGGCAGTCACAGGTCCCAAAAACAACACTGCAGCTTGTTCCTTCCAGCAAGAGCCACCTACTGACAGGGAGGCCAGTTTTCACAGCCCTTTATAGCATTTACTGACTCAAACACATAGGGTGTCGTGGATTCTCACCCACAAGCACCACCTACTATCTCAGAGATTTAACTGGGTGTGCCAGTACAATTCACACTGTTAAGAAGACCACAGGGCTAGAGAAAAAGAATAGATTTCAAAGACTTCCATCCTCCCTCATCAGTGAGAGACAGGGAACCTGCCCACACACATAGCTCACCACTGCTACAACCTACAAAAAACTAGCAGTGGAAGAGAAAACCACCACACTAAGGAGATCCATAACCAAGGCATCCATCCAGATCCTAGATTGCCATCAAAGCACCCATAAGCAAAGCCAAAGGTTCTTACCCAACATATGATACAGACATTATGTTATGAGTGGCGGGGGCTGGGGGAAGCCCATCTAAACAAAAGAATATCCAAAAATAAGAGGCAATAGCTGCTCCAGATGAGAAAGAATCAGTGAAAGAACTATAGCAGTATGAAAGATCAGAACAAAAGGACACCCTCAAAAGGGAACACCAGCTCTCTAGCAATGGATACCAATGAAAATAAAAATGTTGAAATGACAGATAAAGAATTCCAAATATGGATTGTAAAAAAGTTCGAGGAAATCCAAGAGAAAACCAACTCAAAGGAACCAAAAAAACAATTCAGGAAATGAATGAAAAATTCACTAAAGAGATCTACATATTAAAAAAAACAATACAGCTTTTGGAAATGAAAAATTCATTCAAGGAAATACAAAACACAGTGGAAATCCTTAAGAATAGACTAAATCAGGCAGAAGAAAGATGCTCAGAGTTTGAAGACAATGCTATCAAATTAACTCAGTCAGTCAAAAATAAAGAACAGAGAATTAAGAAGAATGAACAAACCCTATAATAAATATGAGATTATGTAAAGCAGCAAAATTTAAGAATCATAGGCATCCCTGAGGGTGAAGAAAATGCAAAAGGGCCGTAAAACTTATTTGAGGGAGTAGTTGAGGAAAAATTCCCTGGTCTTGCTGGAGATTTAGGCATCTGGGTACAAGAACCTCAATCAACATCTGGGAGACTCATTGCAAAGAGGCAATTACCAAGACGTATAGTCATCAGACTGGCCAAAGTCAACATGAAGGAGAAACTCCTGTGAGCCATGAGATGAAAACATCAAGTAACTTACAAAGTAAATCCCACCAGGATAGCTGCAGACTTCTCAACTGAGACCTTACAAGCCAGAAGGGATTGGGGCCTCATCTTCAATTTTCTTAAACGGAACAACTGCTAGTCTAGTATTTTGTATCCTGCAAAACTAAGTTTCATACATGAAGGAGAAATGAATAATTGTCCAGACAAGCCAGCACCAAGGGAATTTGTCAAGACCAGACCTGCCCTGCAGGGAATACTCTGAACTATATTATACATGGATCAGCACAATAGAAACCCATCAGTAAAAAATGACCCAAAATCTAAAGTTCACAACTCATATAAAATGACAGAACAAGAGGTAAAAACAAAGCAATAAGGTATACTCAACAGGATGAACAGAACAGCATCCCACATATCAATTTTATCAATCAATGTGAAAGGTCTGAGTGCCCCACTCAAGAGACACGGGCTGGCTGAATGGATGAAAAAATACAGCCCAAATATCTGCTGTTTCCAGGAAAACAAAACTAACCTGCCAGGATTCATACAGAAGGTGAAGGGATGTAAGTAAATATTCCATGCAAAAGGAAACCAAAAGAAGGCAGGTGTAGCCATTCTCAAATCAGATAAAATTTACTTTAAATCAACAATAGAAAAGAATTAAAAGGAGTGTCATTGTATAATGGTAAATGGAACAATCCAGCAAGAAGACATAACAATCCTAAATATTTATGCACCTAACACAGGAGTGCCCAGATTCATAAAGCAAACCCTACCAGACTTAACCAAAAGGATAAGCAGCAGCATTGTAATTGCTGGCGACTTAAATACCCTGCTGACAGAACTGGACAGATCATTCAAGCATAAAATAAATAAAGAAACACTGGATTTAAATAGGACTCTAGAACAAATGGGCCTAAAAGACATTTACAGAACGTTCTACTGAAAAATTACTGCATACACATTCTTCTCATCAGCACATGCAACATTCTCCAAGATTAATCATATCTTAGGCCACAAAAAATGTCTCAAAACATTCAAAAAAATGGAAATCATACCATGTATCTTCTCAGACCACAGTGAAATAAAATTAGAAAACAATTCCAAGTGAAACACTCAATGCTACAAACAGTCATAAAAACTAAACAACCTGCTGCTGAACAATTAATGGATCAGTAATGAAATTAAGACCGAAATTAAAGGATTTCCGGAACTGACCAACAAAGGGGACACAAGCTCTCAAAATCTATAGGATTCAACAAAAGCAATCCTAAGAGGAAACTCACAGTCTTAAATGCCTAAATCAAAAACACAGAAAGATCACAAATTAACAATCTAATGACACATCTCAAGGAACTAGAAAAGGAAAAACAAACCAAACTCAAAGCCAGTAGAAGAAAAGAAATAACTAAGGTCAGAGGAGAACAAAATGAAATGGAAAATAAACAAAAAATACAAAGGATCAATGAAACAAAAATTTGCGTCTTTGAAAAGATAAACAAAATTGATAGACCTTTTGCTAGATTAACCAGGAATAGAAGAGAAAGCACCCAAATAACCTCAATCAGAAATGAAAAAGGAGATATTACAACTGATACCATAGAAATACAAAATATCATCTGTGAATACTGTGAAAATCTCTATTCACATAAATCCAAAAATTTAGAGGAAATGGACAAATTCCTGGAAACAAAAAACTTCCCAAGACTTAATCAGAAAGAAATAAAACCCCTGAACAGACCAATAATGAGCAAAGAGTGCGAAGTAGTAAAAGAAAATCTTCCAACAACAAAAAAAGCCCTGGAACAAAGGATTCACAGATGCATTTTACCAGACCTACAAAGAAGAATTGGTACCCATACTGCAGAAATTATTCCATAACATTGAGAAGCAGGAAATCCTTCCCAACTCATTCTATGAAGACAGTATCACCTTGATACCAAAGCCAGAAAAGGACACAAACCAAAAGGAAACTAGAAATCAATATGCCTTATGAATATAAATGCAAAAATCCTTGATAAAATACTAGCAAACCAAATTCAACAGCACATCAAAAAAATAATCCACCGTGACAAAGTGGGCTTCATCCCAGGGATGCAAAGATGGTTCAACATACAGAAATGATTAAAAATGACTTACCACATAAATAGAAGAAAAACACATATCACATGATCATCTCAATAGATGCAGAAAAAGTATTCAACCAAATTCAACATCATTTTATGATTAAAACCCCTCAAAAAACTGGGCATAGAAGGAACATTTCTCAAAATTATAAAAGCCATATCTGACAGACCCACAGCCAACATCATATTGAATGGGAAAAAGTTGAAAGAATTCCACTAAGAACTGGAGCAAGACAAGGGTGCCCACTGTCACCACTTCTACTCAACGTAGTGATTGAAGTCCTAGCCAGACCAATTAGGCAACAGAAAAAAAATAAAGGGTATCCATTTCAGGAAAGAGGAGGTCAAACTATCACTTCTTCCTAATGATATGATCTTATATCTAGAAAACCCCAAAAACTACACCAAGAGCCTCCTGGAATTGATAAATAAATTCAGCAAAGTCTCAGGTTACAAAATCAATGTACACAAATCAGTTGCATTTCTATACACCGATAGCAGTCAAGCTAAGGGTCAAATCAAAGACTCAATACCATTCACAATAGCTACAAAGAATATAAAATGCCCAGGAATATACTTAACCAAGGAGGTGAAAGATCTCTACAAAAGAACTATGAAACACTGAGAAAAGAAATTGGAGATGCCATAAGCAAATGAAAAATATATCATGCTTATGGACCGGTAGATCCAACATTGTTACAATGTCCACACTACCCAAATAGACTTACAGATTCAATCCAATCCCCATGAAAATACCAGTGCTATATTTTACAGATCTAGAAAAAAATAATGTTATGCTTTGTTTGAACTAGAAAAGAGCCTGAATAGGCAAAGCAATCTTAAGCAAAAAGAACAAATCTGGAGGCATCACATTACCAGAGTTCAAAGTGTACTGCAAAGCTATCCTAACCAAAAGAGCATGGCACTGGTACAAAAATAGGGGCACGACCAATGGAACAGAAGAGAGAACCCAGTTATAAAACTATTCACACACAGCCAACTAGTCTTTGACAAAACAGATGGCAATATATACTGGGGAAAAAAGAAGCCCTATTCCATAAGTGGTGCTGGGAAAATTGGACAGCCACATGCAGAAGAAGGAAACAGGATCATATCTCTCACCACTCAAAAAAAATTAATTCAAGATGGATAAAAGATTTAAATGTAAGGCATGAAACCATAAGAATTCTAGGAGAAAATGTAGGAAAAACTCTTCTAGCATAGGCCTAGACAAAAAATTTATGAAAAAGACCCCAATGGTAATCATAGCAACAAGAAAAATAAATAAATGAGACTTGATTAAATTAAAAGGCACAGCTAAAGAAATAATCAACAGAGCAAATAGACAACCTACAGAATGAGAGAAAATATTTGCAAGCTATACATCCAATAAAGGGATAATAACCAGAATTTACAAAGAACTCAAGCAAATCAGCAAGAAAAACACAAACAACCCCATTAAAAAGTGGGCAAAAGACATGAACAGAAGATTTTCAAAAGAAGATAGACAAATGGCCAAGAAACATATTAAAAAATGTTCAATGTCACTAATCATCACAGAAATGCAAACTGAAAGCACAGTGAGATATCAGCTTACCCCAATTAGAATGGTTTTTATTAAAAAGTCCAAAAACTATAGATGCTGATGTGGATGCAAGGAGAAAGGAATGCTTATACACTGTTGGTGGGACTGAAAATTAGTACAACCTCTGTGGAAAACAGTATGGAGCTTCCTCAAAGAACTAAAAGTCAACCTAACATTTGATTGAGCAATCCCACTACTGGGTATTAATTATTCAAAGAAAAAAGAAGTTATTTTATCAAAAATACACCTGAATTTGAATGTTTATTGCAGCACAATGCACAGTTGCAAAGATGTGGAATCAAATGAAGTGCCCATCTATTCATTAGTGTATTAACAAAATGTGACATATGGACACCATAGAATACTACTTAGCCGTGAAGAAGGATGAATTAACATCTTTTGCAACAATTTTGGTAGAACTGGAGACCATTATCCTAAGCAAAGTATCTAAAGAATGGAAAAACAAACACCACATGTACTCACTATTAAATTGGAGCTAAGCAATGACCACACGTGCACAGAAGGAAGTAAAACTCAATGGAAATCAAACAGGGGAGGAGGGGATGGGCTAAAATCTACCTAATGGGTATAATGAACACTATCCAAGTGACAGGCACACTTATAACCCTGACTCAAGCATTACAAAAGCGATCCATATAACCAAAAGCATTTGTAGCTTAGTAAGATTTTGAAATAAAAAATCTATATAGTGTAAGAAATAAAATAAAACAAATAATTTTGAATAAAAACAATAAATTCACTTAAAAATCAAAAAGAAAACCCTTTTTGTCAGCAAGTGAAATGCCACCCTTTCAATCCTTAATGAGGAATTTTCATGTTTGTCAGTCTAGCAGCCTATTCAGATACAAGGCCTGCCTTTGCTATATGAGGAGTCAGATGGACAGCCAATTGGAATGATTTTGAGGACAAAGAACAATGGAAGCAAATATCATCCTGTTGAGCACAAACTGGTGGACTCCACCCCACATCTATATTTTATTTTTCTGTTGCAATGCCTTGGTTTGAATTTGAATGTCTCTATACTAGACAGGCCCTCTCCACTTTGACACAATACCTGCCATTTCACATTGTTTTATATCCTGATCTAAACAGTGATTCTAAGTACTAGACTACAAAAGTGATCAATTTTGTACAGAAGGTGCTTCAGATTTCAAAAACCCTCTGTCAAAAGTTTAGAGATAATGATATCTAGTTTGGCAAGTGTGCAGAAAAACAGCTACCCTTGTACATTTTAGCTAAGAGAAAACTTTCTGGAAAGGAATGGAGTTTGGTTATAATAGCTGTCACATTTTTAAAATTTATACTTTTGACTCTATAATTCTAATTTCAGGAATCTTTTTTTAAAGAAATACTCACACAGGTGCAAAAATTTTTATGTGTAAGAATATGTTTGGCAGCTTTGCTCAAAGTAACAAAATTTTAGAAACAATTTAGATGTGCATTTATAGGAAGCTGGTTATAAAAATTATGAAATAGTATATACATATGTCTATATCATATATCACATATAACATACATATCATATATATGAATTCATACTTATGAATTCATATATTTGTATGTATTACACATATATGAATGTTATGTCTACATAAAATGGATGAGTAATAACTATACGTACTAGTAAGGAAAGAGCATAAGCCATATTGTTAAGTAAAAAAAGGAAGTTGCAGATGAATGTGCATAGTATGAAACCATTTTATAGAAAATAAATTAAAAGTATTAATATATATATATAATACATATCTAAAATTTGTGTCTAAATTCATAAAAATTTAATAATAATTCCCTTTGAAAAAGTGAGTGACTTTCCACTCTCTCACAGTTATAAAATAGTGTATATAATTATACATTTTACATTATTTTCATGTATTTAATTCTAAGCTGCTTGAGTCATATGTAACTACAAAATTTCCTAGACAACTTGTATGATATTAATACAGATAATTGGTGGGGGAGTGCCCTATTAAAATAAAAACACTCCTCGTAGGAATACAATATTATTTATTAACAACCAATATCTTAACCTGCTTCTCAGCCCCTACTGCTTGTGTCTTCTGTCTAAAACACTGTCCTGCAATTACTACCCAATCAATGCCTGCCTCTCCAACTAGATATTCTCTGCTAATTCTTCAGATCTCACTCAGATGTCACCTTATGAAAGTCTTCCCTAACCAACCAGTCATATGTTCTCAGAGAAACCATATTCCTCAGGGTACTTACCATGGTTTATAATTATATGTTCACTTGGGAAATTGTTCATTTTTTATTCATTTCTGAGACTAAGCTGTGATATCAATGAGGTCAGGAAACATGTCTATTTTGCTATCAAATCTCTGACACCTGAAACAGTGTCAAGCATATGATAGATACTCAAAATATATTTGTTGCATGAATAAATGAGTGAATTTATTATTTAGCTGCTGTTTTCTGAAAGTTTAGGATAAGTTACATAAAATGGATAAGAAGAAAATCAGGCTTTGAAAAAAAGGATGGAGAGACAGCCTAAAAATTTCAACTAGTTTGCAGTCCCATAGGCCTTGACAAACTAACTCTTATAGCTATTTAGAATTATCTACATGTATATTATCTATGTGTATAGAAAGTAGTCATTCATTCATTCATTCAATTTATCCGTTAATACTCATTTGTTAAGCTTTCAGCATTTTCAGGCAAAGAAAATCTTTCAGGCAGTCGTAGATTCAATGCAGTGTTTCCTTTTAAATTCATAATCAGCTACCTAAGATTTTCTTTAAAAGCCTCTTTTCTTCTCGGCTGTTAGAACCATGCTTTTCAGTTCTTATGAGCCTTATTCACATTCTTGTCTTGTTGGTTTTTTTCCACTAATAACTCTACTCTTTCCAAAGGTGTTTTACTCAGCACATTTGCTCAGATTTTATTTTCCCAATTTCATCCTTTTTACTGCTGTTTATTTGAAGATTTTATTTACCTATTTTCAAACTGACTTTTTATTGCTGTTTTCCTGGCCTCAGGTCTCTATTTGATGTTTTAAGAGGGCTGTGTCACTAGATAATGGTTAAATTCTTACCAGTTTTTCTGCTCAATCTCAGGAAATCCGGTGCCATTTTATGATAACTACAATGTCTCATGCTACTCAAGGCAGGTCAATGCATGAATGTCAGGTAAGGTCACTTGACTATTTTGAGACAGAAGCCCCTACTTACTCTCACCCACCTCCCATGAACAAGTAGCCATATATCTGAAATATTGGATAGCTCTCCTTATTAGAAAGGATGTGGCCCAAGGGCCTTGTTTTCACAAAATTAGTTTGTGCCCAATGCTCTGAATTATGCTGGTTTTTTTTTTTTAATTTCTTAGAATATGATAAATGATAAGTATTCATTTTCTGTTACTTTCTAGGTAAATTCTTTGCCAATAGTAGTCTTTTCTCTGACAGGTTGCTGAACTGATAATGATGTTATCTCATACTTGCAAAGCTCTTTACCATTTGCAAAATATTAATACTTTCACACCTGACTTGTGTCATAACTTTTCACCTCTGATCCTAGCTAGACAGTTCAGTTACATAAAATAATCCTGTGATTATTTTTTAAGAGGGTTGTGTCACTAGATAATGGTTAAATTATTACCAGTTTTTCTGCTCAATCTCAGGAAATCCGGTGCCATTTTATGATAACTACAATATCTCATGCTACTCATATGCTACTCAAATATAGGAATCCTCCTATATTTAAGCATTATATCAACTTTTCAGACACTAACAAAAGAGATAACAATTTATTTATTTGCCAACCATTGTGAGCTTGAAATTATGTATTTGAAAGAAAGACTGCTGTAAAAAGATACCACAAATTAATGTAATTAAAAAAAAACAGTGATACTGATATTCAGTGCCAAAGATGATCAAAAAGAATGGATTTATATTTGACTGAAAGTAAGGGAAAATGCTAGAGAAATGTGAATCTGACTGCCTTGCCTTTTGGCTGTAGCCCTAGCTATCTTGTTGACTTATACTGATGATTGCTATATTTAATTCTTGCCTAATATCCTGCTTCCACTTGAACATATTCCCTCACTTAAATCATGATATCAGTTCTTAATATCTATCTTTAATATCTTAATCCCACCTTTCTCAATTGGCTCTTAATACTCAGTGATATGTGATATGGGACAAGATTGCAATGCCAGTAGTATTTTTCCTTCCCAGTATCTGTTCTTCCTTTATCATTTGTTTACACTTTTGTTGAGCCAATTAAATGTGCCCGGCATTTTGCTGAACCTCTAGGGTTATAGAGTTTACACCTTTAAGAAATTTATAGTCAATCAGAGGAGTTTGCAATGTAGACATAATTAATTAGAAACTATTTTCATTGGTTAAAACAATACTGGAATTTTAAGAAATATATTGTAATTTTCTTCTGAAACATTTTTGCAGACTTTGCTATAAGGGAAACAAATACTTACCCTTGTATTAGATATGTATAACCTATCGAAGTATCAGATAAGCCAGTTTACTAGGTGTGCAGTAAATAAAAACTCAAATAAAAGCATCTAATCTTAATTAATCAAAAGCAATCTGAAGATACAGAAAGGTAAAAATTTCTCTGACAAAAAGATAAGACACACCATAAAGCAACATTGAAAACACATGAAGAAGGAAGTTAACTGTCAGCCACAAGATTGTTAGAAGGTTGACATAAGTGTTTTTCCTTTGAGAAATAAAAGTGTAGAGACTTAGAGAAATAAAATTCACTATAACAATCTGGTCACCTTGATTTAAAGTAGATAAATGTACTCAAAGACAATTTCAAACAGATTATGGGTTTTAAAAATCTATGCCACATTTTATTTTTAACACTTTATTAAATTAAGAAGGATATTGAGGAGAAAACTCTTATCCAAACATGGAAAATTTTTATGAAGATCCTAGAAGGGTCATTTTCTTTTTTCTTTTTTAGGTATCACAGGTACCATATTCTTCCTTGGGTTTTGTATACAGAATCAATTTCCCTTGAGCAAAATAACACAAGAGACCATTTTTCATAACTGAAGAGAGTGGAAGTATTCTCTGGGCATCAGCCTTTCCAGTGCAGATGATTAAAGTTGAGATGGACAAATAAGATACATGCAATTTCCAGCTCCAACTTCTTTCTTTGAGAGGAGGATGGAGGGAAGAAGATGCAGATTCATTAATAGTGGATTTTAGCCTATTAATTTCCTACAAGGAAGATGACTCAGATTCACTTTATGAAAATTTAAAGTGCATGGATTTGGAGCAATTGCCATACTGTGGCAGCTAAAGATTAGAAGTGTTGCTGAAACAAAGCAGCCCCAAGATGATTTGATTTGAAAGAAGTTATTTTATCTAACTTTTTTTTAGCTTATTAAAGTTTAGTCTCAGTACTTTCTAGTTGGCGTGTTCCCAAATTGTGCATGGAACATTAGTTTCTGAGTGATGTCAAAATGTATTGTGTAAGTAAAAAGAATTCTGGGGGAAATATATTTGGAAAACTTTGGATTACACAAAGTTAAGTTTATTTCTTCAAGAACTTATGAAGCCTCTAAAATACTACGTGTGTTCTGTCTCCTTCTAAGAAAAAGATATAATCAACAATGTCTCTCAAACATATTTGATTATAGAAAACTTTTCTTAAAGCCACTGCTCCCAAACACATACATGAGGATAATTACTTCTGGTGAATGATCAGAAACAACTGACGACATCTCTGCACTTTTATGTCATATCATTCCTAAAAGACAATTATTTGTGCAAAAATAATGTTGAATCCAAACAGGTTTTTAGAAATCACCTAGAAGTGAATGTCAATGCAGTTGCAAAATGTAGAAAGAGTATGTCTTCCAACATGAAAGAGGATATTTTATTCCTTCTTCACTCTCTCTTTCTCAAAAACAAGAATGTAGGATCTGCAGCAGAGTGTAGGGATTGGGTGTGCTCACGTGAGGGTAGACTCTGATTACATGGTGGTTACCCTGAAATCTACAAACAAACCATAAGACATGGTGAATTTTCCTGTAATATCAATTGTGTTTAATCTGGTTGCAACCACTTTTACATTTAAAAAAAACATAATGTTTTATGCTATAAAATAAGACTTTCACACTGAAAATATTAAACATATAATGAAAAAAATGTATTGAATTTATTCTTCCATCATAAATAACTAGATGGATAAATAAAAGTAGACAAAATACACAAATCAACTATGTTCAGGCACTGAACAACAGACAATGAGGGAATGTTGTCCTTGAGAGAAGGGAAACATCTGAGGTAAGTGAGGTGAGCTCTGTTATAACCCTGGCTTTCTGCCTGGAGGTACTTTCCAAACCACAGCAAAAAGAACCCAAAGAGAAACCAAAAGTTTTACTGGGTGGAAAAACAGATACTAGACATTAGGAATTTCAGAGGCAGTTGGAATTTTAGAAGAATAGCAGTGAGGACAGACCTCCATAGAGAAAACGCTCCAGAAATCTACATAGGAGTACCATTGAGTTTTTAGCCAAATCCAAATATACTTTTGAAAAGGACAAGACTCATTAAGTCTGGAGCAAAAAAAAAAAAAAAAACCTAAAGTAATTGTGAGCTGAATGGAGTTCAGCTGAAAGTTGGACAGTTCTGGGAGAGTTCAAGCCAGATCAGATATTGAGTTAAGATCCCCAAAATAACACATTTTAAGAGTAAGTTACTCTAGGTCTACCCAAACAACCCTAAATATAAAGTCCAACAAGATAAATTTAATCCAGTAGGAAATTAACTGCCTGAGAGAACAAAGCTGAAAAACTGTTTAAATGAAGACAAAAAAATCCAGACTGTAGCGTTTACATGTCTAGCATATCATCAAAAATAGCAAGACATGAAAAGAAACAGAAAATGCAGACCACAAACAAGAGGAAAGAAAAAAACTAGAAACAGAGCCAGAGATGCCACAAATGTTGGCGTTAGCAAACAAGAATTATCAAACAACTACTATGAGTACATTTTTTATGTTTGTCAATTTATTATAAAAGATACAACTCAGGTACAGCCAAATAGAAGAGATGTATAGGGCAAGGAAAAGCCATGAGAGGAAGAAGGGGCAGGTAACTAATCCTGGTAAATCGCTGTGATATAAAAAATTTCTCCATCCTTTGTGTTCTGCCAAAGCAGCTAACTGCAAAGAAACACCCTTTCCATTATGACTTAGATGATATTCCCTTTTTTTCCTATCACAGAACCAGCCACAGGTTCTGTAAATTCCCATTTTGCCTTGTAAACAAATAGCTGAATAATTTTGCCTTCAGTGGTAATAAAAAAATACTTGTTAATCAAACTTTGCTTAAGTTTCTCTCCTTGCCCTAGGACCCTGCACCTTGACCCACCCTCAGCCTGAGCCAACAAACTTCAGGGAGAAACATCCTCCGGCCTACCATGTGATTTTGCCACCCAATTCCCATTCTGCCCTCCCTCTCCCACCTTCTTTCTAATGTTGTTTGCTCCTCCCTGTGATAGAAAGCCCTTGTCTGCCTAATCTTCGACGTGCTTGCAGATCTTACAGTTGGTGCTCTCCCCTACTGCAGTACTTCTTGAGAATAAAGTCACTTCTTACCTAAACCCAAGTTTATTTCTTAATGTCTGGAAACAGCCCCATGACAATAACAATTACACTCTCAAAAGAGCATCACAACCCCACTTCCATCCCAACCCACTGCATCTGCCTGTGGGTCCCCAGCCTTCCCAGGCTCTGCAGCTCCTCTCAGGACGAAGGGCTCTTGCCATGATGGTGTGAGCAGGCTGGGCCACCTGCCGACGAGGCTTCTCAGGAAGAACTAACTGGATCTTCAATGACCTTTTGCTGGATCAGGCTTGACCTTTGTTTGGAGTCACTTGGCTCACAGTTCTGCTTCCCAGTATAGGTTATTCATTTAGTTTTAAATGAAAAAAAAAAAAAAATAACCCAGTGGTTGAAGAATCCAGCAAAATCTCTCAAACTCCATGTTTATGTTTATAGGAGGCAAGAAAATTGTAAGACAATTACATTTCATACCTCAACAGGGAAAGCAAAAGCATCTCTTTCAGAAAATGAATATGTCAGTCCATTATTTCCATAACAAATCATTTAGTAAACAATTAATCATACGTGAACTCTTCTAGGGGTTGCCAAGTCCCTTCTCATGGGCTTTAGCAATAAACTCTGATGTTCAGATAACAGGATATAAAACAGTTATGCTCTGTCAAAATTTCTCCACCCTGAATAAGACAAGAACTGATGTTTTGGTACATGTTTGTCCTTCAACAATTTATCTACCACACTTTCTTGTGGAAAGTATTCATTTTCTGCAGCCATGATGGAAGAAAGATTTTTCCCTATTCTTTTCCCTCATAGCACTCTCAGAGCTAAGCCCTGGGATTCTGTTTGAAATTACCCCCACAAAAAAGAACAGACCTGAAAAACTTAATTCTATATTCACTCTGAAATAAAAAAGGGTCATTTTGAATTTTTAACAAATGAAATATATGACTAGATTTTTTTTTCTGAAATCCACCTCTCTATTGCAGCTTTGAAAATATTTCTTATCTTTCAAGTTCCACTGATAAAATATAATTTATCATTAATGAAAAACTGACACTAAAATAAGTGAATGAATCTTTTCAAGGCAACCAAATCAGGGAAGGAGAGTGCTGACTGGAACACAGACATCTCTGATTAAAGGTTAATTTAGGCCATCCTATCACATCAGACATCGTCCCACCCCTATCCTGCCCGCTGAACTACTTGATGACCATGTTCCCAGGAGACACTTCACTGTAACCCCCTATGTGCCCAAAGTGGACCTTGCTTTGAAGGTTTTTGCATCACCTTGCTGGAGTGAGCTGTCCTTGTCCTTTAAGATGGTTTTTCTCCCTTCACAAAGGAGACTCCAGAGGGCAGGAATTATTTCCGCTTCAACTCTCAGTACCAGCATCCAACTGGCTGACCATCAATGTGTCTACAAGGAATGGAAACTGGGTTTGGGGAAAGAAAATCTTAATGTCCCAAGGGGTTAGATTTTTAGATGAAGGGTGTACCAGCAGACTCCTCTCATCCCCAGGGCATTTAGCTGCTCCTCTGAGAGTCTCCACCCCATGCCTCAGGCTGTCCTCTGGGAGGACATGACCCAGGGCTGATACTCACTGAGCACTCCAAGAGACATGGCCACTGTGGGCATCTTGGGTCATCTCCAGATGGTTCTGAAGCCCAGGACCAGGAACAGACCAGAGTGTGGCTGAGGACACATCACCATGTAAAGTTTCCATAGGGGAAACTCAACCCACAGACATTCTGGTAATGTGCATGCTCCTAGAGAAGTTAAAATGAGGAGAGGCACAAAGATTTTTTTTTTTAATAGCAGAGTGACAGGTGATCATTCTCTGATTTCCTCTCATGTGAAATGTCCAGAAGCAGAAAACAAGCATGTTTAAAAGAGCAACCCACTGCTCTGTGAAAAACTGACCAAAAAAATACTTTGTTTCTTTTCAAAGTACAATGAAAGACAAATGGTTGATAATGTGGATTGGAAAGGGGAAGTTGGCATTGGGGAAGCTGGGGGGACAAACTGGAAATTTAGGATTTTACTGCAAACCTAGAAGAATGAGGCTGAAGGAAAAGGGTGGTAGATTTGAGACCCTGTTTGCTGTACATTTGGCAAATGCAGGGGAAAACCAGTGCCCCTGTGGAGTGTTAAAATTCAGGCAGGTGGGAGGGGGATGAGTATATTCACACCTAATGGGTGCGGTGCGCACCGTCTGGGGGATGGACACACTTGAAGCTCTGACTCTGGTGGGGCAAAGGCAATATATGTAACCTAAACATTTGTACCCACATAATAAGCTGAAATGAAAAAATAAATAAAATAAAATAAAATAAAAATAAATTGCAGCCAGTCCCTGTACTCTAAGGGTGGCACTACAATTTATATTTGGAAAGTCCAGTAAGTGGACTTTTTGCCAGTGCAGAGGTATAGCAGGAGGCAGTGGAGAGGGGCAATCATCAGAGTGGGAGGGGAGCCCCATCATGGGAAGAGATGACTGTGTCTGCAGTGACAGGGGACGGAGGGCTTACAGGGCAGACTTTTGTCTGGGCTTGAGCAAATCCGGAAAGCATGGCTGCCAGCCAGAATCAAGAAGATTGATGGCCACAGGAAGATTCCAGACACAAAGCAAGGTGGAAGGACTTCAGGAATAGCAATATTTGATCTTGAGAGGCTTGTTTTCTGAAGCTTTCTGCTCCTAAGTTGTTGTTAACCCAATGTTCCCCTCAACCTTTAATAAAGTTTCATTAGGGAAAAAAAATAACTAAATTGGAGGCCATTAGACTGAACTGACTCTAGTGCTCTGGGTGCCTACCTAAGAATATCAAAATCTAACTCAAATACCTTTTTTTTTTTGTAAATTACTAACTTAGAAACAAAATTGAGGCTTAACCAACCACAAACAGCCAAATCTCTGATTACATAACCAGGAAATTTCCACCCGAATAGTCCAAATAAAGCTATGACTACATAACTGTAACCAAGCAATTATTGAATTCAGTTTGCTTCCTCATGCAACTTATAAAACCCTTTCCTTCGAACCCCTTCCATGGACCCCCCAATCCACAAGCCATGGCTGGGTGCTCCTGGATTCATAAATCACTGTTTGCTGAAATAAACTCTTTCATGTTTTAACAGTGCTTCAGTTTAATTTTTATTAATAACAGTCCCTCCCATCCACAACTCCACACATCAAGTTGGGATTTTTCCCTAATGACCCTCCTGATGTCATCACACAATCTTGGGGAGACGTGGGGTTGTGGGTGCAGAGCTGCCCAGAGAGGGCTCTGGGTCTGGGCAAAGTCGCCGGCAAGGGCAGGACAGGACGCCCGCCCAAGCTCTGGTTGCCGGCCCAATCCCCTCCCTAAACTGCAGGGGAATGAAGGCTGAACTGTGTCAGCAGGGACTCAGGGTCTACAGACTCCAGAGTCAGCTTGGGGAGGCCCATGTCCTTCCACAGCCAGTTCTGATCAGTTTTAGCCAGTTCCCTCTGAAAGGGCACCCTTGCAAAAATAGCAGGAAAATATCTAATCCCACAATTTCCCCAAGAACAGTTAAAGATCTATGAGTGCTCTTGCTAACAGGCACCCAGTGGGAGTTCTGTTGTGCACAACTTCTGAAAAGAGCTCGGCAGGCAGAAAAGAGATGTAAATCTTTGTGTTTTAAAATTACTTTTGAGAATCTGCTTTTTATAAAGTTCCCGAGTGAACAGCTGGGGTGTGAGCTTCAGGCCTCAGCCATGTCTCAGGGGCAGAGTCACATCTCCAGTGACAAAGCCTGTCTTCAAGAAAGGCAGGGGAGCCAACTCTTGGACTTTGACACCCTGCTTCTGTTATCAGCCTGCCACCAAGAGGAAAGGAAGGAGCAAATGCGGCAATTTCTCAACTGTACCCTGCTAATTTACAAACTCCTCCTTTTAAAAAGTCTGAATAGCTGGTTTTCAAGGGCAGCACAATCTTCCTTTTTCCACCTCCATGCTGGCCCTTTTTCCACCCAGGAAAAAGTAAATAAACTTCTTCTCTCTATCCTAATAGGTATGTATTTTGGAAATCTTAGCCAGTTCAATAAGGCAAGTAAAAAAAGATAAAACACATAAAAGTTCAAGATAAAAACCCAGAAGGATTTCTAGGAGAAATCTTCAAGCTGATTGTAAAATTTATTTGAGAAGAACAGGACAGGCCTGGCATGGTGGCTCACGCCTGTAATCCTCGCACTCTGGGAGGCCGAGGCAGGAGGATCGCTTGAGATCAGGAGTTGGAGACCAGCCTGAGCAAGAGCGAGATTCCGTCTCTACCGAAAATAGAAAAATTAGCCGGGTGTGGTGGTGAGTGCCTGTAGTCCCAGCTACTTGGGAGGCTGAGGCAGGAGAATTGCTTGAGCCCAGATGTTTGAGGTTGCTGTGAGCTAGGCTGACGCCACGGCACTCTAGCCTGGGCAACGGAACGAGACTCTGTCCTAATTCCTAATGTAGTTCTAACTTCTATGTGGGAATCAAAGAGGTTTAAGTGACCTTCCTTGTTTACTACGTCTGGCCTTCAGAGGCCCTTTGAGTTATGTACTGTGCAAAAGAATATTCTCTTTGGCATTTAAAACCTTGATATGTCAATATTTTCAACCAAAATATACTATATCCCCTCTGAGGACCATACAATCAGAGAAACAAAAAAGGAATCAAAGAATCAGATCCTTGCTTTTAAAGAAGCTCTTAATCCAAATACAGACAAGTCTGGAAAGATCCTTCATCAATAAGGTAATGCAAGTCAAAGAGAATCCCAAAAGAGAAAGAATGGAAATAGAGAAAGAAAGGAAGGTCCTTTTCGATCTTCCACTACCAGAGAGTAACAGAAAGGTGTGGGATTGCATCTGACAATACAAATAAAAGTGATTTGATGATTAAGTTTACTTAAGAAAGTCAGGACAACTGAAAGCAACAGCGTGTCAGTTACTTGAACTGCTTTGTAAAATAATTGGGAAAATAAAAGATTGGAAAGTAAGCTGCTATCCAACTTAGTGTCTGAAATATCCCTGATAATTAAAGCCAAGAAAGAGGATCATCTTCCCTTATCCCTAAATCCAAACCTCTCCAAGTCTATTTATTTCTTTATTAACAAGAACCAAATCTGTGCAACGAGCGTGAATAGTGTTGGAAGCAAATACACTAGATTGATTGTAGGATAGAATAGTCTAGGTCTTATGAACAAGCCTAGCATCTCGGACCTTGCTAGGCTGTTTCCCACCTATTCACCTATAGCAGAACTCAAACCAAGCAGCAAGAATAGCAAGGAGAATGCTAATTCTTTGTCCTCACTAACTCCCTCTGCTTTGTGCAGGACATGCAAGAAAATGACTCTTTGAAGCATTTTGGAAAGCAGCTTCGGAGCTGCTGGGAACGTTCAACTCCACCAAAGACCTTTGCACAGAACCAAACACCTTTGCTCCAGCCCACTCTGAATGGGAATCACAGGGTATTCATTGAAAGTGGACACATGAGAGAGGAAATTGAAGATTCTGAGCCATCATTTTACTTCATCCTCAATTATTCCCCTGGACCACCTCCTTCCTTAATTTACCTGTGAAGTGGTTTTGAAAACAATCGTGCCATATAAGGTTGAGGGAGGGGAGAGGGGCCAAGACATCTGACTGGAGGCATTGGTCACCAGATCCTTCTAAAAAGAAGAAAAAGTTTCAGGTGAAAGAGCATAGCCCAGGTGAAATACTGAGGAAAAGGTTCCAGAGCTTACCCTTACTGGAGATCCCACAGGAAGAAGTTGTGGAGCAGCACAAGAAGGAGCAACATTTTGGCAGAGACTGACCCTCAAGGGGAAGGGAAGGTGAGAGTGTTTGCTTTTCCTCCCCTCACAGCTGTGGCAGTCTGCCAGCTCCCTATCTGTCCATCTGTCGGAGAGCCCTTCTACCCTGATGAATCCAGGCACTGCTGCCATTGGAGAACTGAGAACTTCACCGGGGCAGAGCACAGGGCTGTGGGTCACATAGGGTCACTTCCTTCCATCACAGACCCAAGCTGAGACAGTGAGCATCATATTGCACGTGCACACAACGGTGCCTCTGTCCTGCTGGGGAAGTCACAGCCCCTCAGTCTCCCTGTCACTGGATCCCACACAAACATTCCCCAGCATCTGCTTGGACTGTGACAATCACAAAGGAACAGGGAGACAAAGGAGCGCATCAGTATTCCCAGAGATCTGACCTGCAGGTTGGGCTTGCCCAAGGGGACTGGGAAGTGCTGTGAACCCTGTTTGGGACAGAGAAAGATGGAATGCACGCTCTCCTGCACCTTGAGAGCCCCTGGCTCATGATCCAAAGTTGTCTGCACCCCTCCCAGTGGAGACACAAGTACAGAGAGGAGTCCGTAGGGTAGAAGAGTGTCCCCACCCCAGAGCAGAATCAGCACCAGAACCCAGGAAGGGATGTGGCGATGGGAACCTCCCCTCCTACAAGCGTCCAATGCCGTGCACAGAGCCATCTCTGCTCCCAGGCACAAGCTTTTGGCATGGGTGTGCTGCAGGACAGCAGTTCTAGGCTTGCAGTAGGGGTACATCCCCAATAGTATTCTGATCATCACGCCTGGGTTCTGCATGGAGGGTGGGGCTCATTTCCCTGCCTTCACAGATGGGCAGCATTTCTGCAGTTGTCCTGGCCTGGGAATCTCGGGACATTGCTAGATCCACAGCTAGTGCTTGCACTGTGTGTATTTCTCTAGGGACACACCTAACATTGCACCAATCAACACTTGTCATCTGTCTTCTTCAGCAGACTCTGAGCTCCTTGAGATCAGAGACAGGGTCTTATACTTTTGGATACCCAATTCTTAAAAAGAAAGAAAAAGATGAAATTAAAGTGTCTGTATATTATCAAACTTAATTATCATAACAACTCTGTAGTCATTGTTATCCCCATTTTACAGATGAAAAAATTGAAGGTGAAAGATAAGTAACCCAGCTAATGTCTTCACTTAAAAAGTGATAGAACTCAGATTCACTTGCACATTTGTCCGACCCCAAACTGATGTTGGCATTAAATGCTGATGTTTGTTAATCAAAGAAAGGAATGGAGAGGGGCAAGCCATGCAGACCCAGGGAATGTTTAAAGTTATAATATAGGCCAGGTACGGTGGCTCTGGGAGGCCGAGGCAGGAGAATCGCTTGAGATCAGGAGTTTAAGACCAGCCTGAGCAAGAGTGAGACCCCGTCTCTACACAAAATAGGAAAATTAGCTGTGCACGGTGGCACATGCCTGTATTTTCAGCAACTCGGGAGGCTGAGGCAGGAGGATGGCTTGAGCCCAGGAGTTTGAGGTTGCAGTGAGCTACGGTCACACCACTGCATTCTAGCTAAGAGGAGAGAGTGAGACTCTGTCTCAAGAAAATAATAAATAAATAAATAAAGTTATGGCATAAAGCAAGTGAAGAGAATATAAAATAAAATATACATTCAGCAATTACTTAAAATTTACATACAAAATATGCCTATCATGAGCAAGAATTCTTCCGTCACTGATATAGCCAGGTAGGAGCTGAATTCCTAGCAATTAAGAAAGTGTAGAAGAGATTCTTGTCTTCCACAGGTGCTTTTAGGTGATAGCAGGGCCTATCCAACTTGTTTCATCTATAATATTTTATTAAGACAAGTCCCCCTGATTTTTTGATGAAGGCCCCAGATGAATTTTAGGGACAGGAGTATGTTTCTTTTCTCAGGCATGCACTTTCATTTGGTGGCAATGCATCCCGGGGATATGTGAATAAAAACAGCAATCAGATGAGGTTTAGCAGCCCTGGAAGAATGAATGAATCACAAGGGAAAGGCTCTTTGTTTCAATGCATTAGCAAAACAATGAATGTAAATGCAGTCCCACAGGTTTTGTGGAACGCTTTTTAATAATGGGAAGTTATTCCAAAAGTAATATCTCTGGGACATTATTCTTGACTATTATGATATCTTTAATTAAAGAAGATATACCCATAGGAAAATGGTAGGGGTATACTAAGAAAGTAGGACAGTTCAGCTTATCTAAAAGTGTAGATGAAGTAGTTGATTTCCTCCCTGAGGCTCATATTTAAAATAAGTTTGATAAAACTGGTTACCAAGTAACTCAGGAACGTGGACATGAAGTATAGAAGTCTAACAAACAAGCTGCCTATTGTCTAAGCACACGGTCCTAATTTTACCCTGACTTTAAGGTAAGTCCTGAGGCACAAAAGTTGAGATGAAAAATGGAAAATCTGGCTTGGTCATTCTTTGAATGTTTCTCAGGCACATGACCAAAGAAAACATCTCCATTCAGAGAGTAGAACTTGACCTTTTTTCCCAAAACGTGAGTCACATGGACACTAACATTAGAAGTACTACATATAGTATTTAATAAATAGAAATGCCATTGTGTGATAGCTGTTAGTAAGTTTTGGCATTCCAAAATAAAGTAAATGTCTTGGAGTCTCATAAATTTGTAGAAAATAGAATATCTTTTTACCCATTTTATTTTTTACTTAATCTCTCAATCCTTATCTAGAACCTCAAAGCCTTTAATCCTAAGTAGCACAAAACAAATACAGTCATGTGCTATATAATGACATTTTGATCAACAATGGACAGCATATATACAATGGTGGTCCCATAAGATTATATTACCATATTTTTACTGTACCTTTTCTATGCTTAGATATGTTTAGATACACAAATACCATTGCGTTACAGTCATCAACAGTATTCAGTTCAATAACATGCTGTACAGGTCTGTAGCCTAGGAACAATAGACTATATCATATGGACTAAACCTAGGCTATACCACCAGGTTTGTGTAAGTACACTCTATGATGTTGCACAATGACACAATCACCTAATGACACATTTCTCAGAACGTATCCTTGCTGTTAAGGGATGCATGACTGTACATCTGACGAATGTGAACATTATCAAGTTCAAAAAGTTCTGACAGAATGAGCCAAAATGGCAATTTTCTCCTGAGAAGTCTTTCTGGGAGATAGTAATAAAGGATTAGCTAAATTGATATTCCAAACACTGTGCAGGGCTCAGGGTATACAGAGATGAATAAATAGTGCCTGATCTCAAGGAACTCATCAACTATGAGGAATATAGACCCATAAATAGATAATTATAATATCATGAGGTAGGTGCACGGATGGACATAGGTATATGTGTTATGAGTGCACCAGTGAGTGATCCCTCACTCAGACCTTCAGGGTAATGCAAGGGTTCTTAAATATCTACTTGAGCTGAGATCAAGAATATGTATGGGTACCAGACAAAAGGGTATGAGTGGAGTAGACGGGGAAGGACATACACAGACAGAAGGAGTAATATGAGCAAAAGGAACACACTGAGAATAAGCAGTGGGGAACTATGAAAAGCTCTAAATCGCCAGACTGTAAATTACAAAGCAAAAAATGCAGAGATATAGGAGCTACAGAGCTATACACAGGGAATGGATCATAGATGAGAATATTTACCCCATGAAAAAATTTATCCTTGAGAAGTCATTGAAGGATTTAAAGCAATCAAGGGGTATCCTCAAACCCTAATTTTAAATAGATCACTTTGGTAGTCACTTAGAGAATGCATATGCAGACTAAGGGCTATAGGTTCAATGAGAAACTTGAGAAACAGGGATTTTTTTTAATGATAGAAGAAGAACCCACAAAAAAGGCAAAAGGGAATAGGCAGAGAAGTATCAAGAGAAGCTACAGACTGTGATGTCATGATTGTCAAAAAAGTAGAATGTCATTTTGAGAAGTCAGAGGTCCACAGTAGCAAATAAAAGAAAGCAATCCAAGAAAGCAATTACTGAAAGACGCCCAATAGAATTCTAATTAGGAAATCAGTGATGCCTTTAATAAGAGCAGTTTCCTTTGAGCAGTAACGGCTAGAAGTAGCAGTAGAAGCTGGAGTGTCGTGGACCATGGAGTAAACGAGGGGCGAGGAAGAAGTGGTGACAGAGAGAAACTTTAGGGAAGTTGGTGTGAGAAGGGGAGACTGGGTGGCAGTGGGTGGCAGACAACGGACTTCCTAGCAAGGGTGTGGACAGAGGCCAAGTGAAGCCAGGAGAGAAAGGTGAGAGACACACAAAACAGAAGAGATGTCTAAAAAGCCAATGCCCCAGGGGAGGTGTGAGAAGATGAGATTTTTGTTGTTGTTCAGTTTGTTTTCAATTTTTCAACATGGTGTGAGAGATCTTAAAAGATAGAAGAGTTGAAGGGATAACCAAGCCTCCAGAAATAGGATTAAGGAGCCACATGTTTACATCACCAATGAGAAAGCAAGAATTTGAGTGAATTAGAATAAGCCTTAAAGCCTCAATTTCTTGATGAAGAGGTGATACGAGTATAAAGATTGACCTGATCTCAAAAGACAACTTTGGATTGTTTGTATTATTTACACCTTATAGAACAAAATATTAGGCTGGCAAAATAAATTTATGCTAACAGTTTCAAAGAGCATCTGGAAGATCAGCCTCTTACCACTAACACAATCATACCTTCATCCTAAGGGGCTGAATATGCAACTTCTCCTCTCTAGGGAAACATACTCATCAAATTCAATACAAATTCACACCCTTCATCACTGGCTTTTTGTGGATGCCCAGAACACCTGTGCAGTCATCGCCTGTATTAAGGCTTGACACGCTGTCAGTTCAGTCTTGTGACAACTGGGAATGTCAGGTTTTCCCTCCTCATGGGCACTGTTAGAATGAACAGCCTGTTCTTGTTTAATTAGCATCGATTTTCCTGAAACTGGCTATTACCCTCAAGTCTCAATTTTTTTAATTCCTTCTGATAAAATGACACTTTATTTGGTAAGTCCTATAAAAGGAGCACTTTTTCTAATGTCTTTGGCTAACTAAAGATTTTGCTACTTATTTATATTTCATTCATTTTGTGTTTAGATCAGAGCATCTTTCTCATTATCAGGAAAACTTAATGTGTGATTCATAATAGGGAGAAAAGTGTAGTGTTATTAAGATCTGAGGCTTCTCGAACCAGTGGATCCATATGTCATGTCACACTTATCCTCCCATCCAAGTACTAACCAGGCCCGACCCTGCTTAGCTTCCGAGATCAGACGAGATTGGGCGCATTCAGAGTGGTATGACCATAGACCTTATCCTCTACCTCTTCTTGTTTTAATAATGATTATATCCCTAGCATTGTTCCATCCCACTGGATACCTAGCACCTTCACTCAGAGGACAAGGCTAACACCAAACACCACCATGGATACATGGGATATGAGTCGACCTAAATTGTACGTGATGAAATGGGCCATTTTTAATTCAAACATTTTTTTATGTAGATACACCAAGCTCTCACTACTCTGTTTAGAGCCCAGTGCTGTAAATACTAACTGCTGCATCCTTCTTAGGAAGACAGCCCAACTAACCCTCACTTCAGAGTGGCTCTGGGGTAGTCTTTGGGGAGTCATTGAGGAAGATGAGATTATTGGATTTTGGATGCTTTGCTCATAAGAAGTCTAGTAATAAGCAATGTTCAAATATCTTTTTGTTCCTTCCCAAAACTAATATCTTCGGGGAGATGAATAGACTCATTTGAGATCTTTTTTCTATGTTCTAGGCGCTGTCCTAAGGGATTTTATATATCACTGCATTCAGTCTTCACAACAGCCCTGTGTCATATTTATTAGTCACATTTAGAAGAAAGAGAAACTAAGAAAGTTTACAAATTTACCCAAGCATCTATAACTACATAGTGCAAAGGAAGAGCCTGGGAGTCCAGATGACCAACTAACTAAAGTAAGAGCCAAACATAAAACTCAAGTTCCTACCCAGCAGTCTAGTGTTACCCTAGTACACAGCAACAGTGGGCTGAAACAAATATCCGATCCCTTGATGGACTTACAAATTTAAAATCTCCAAAGAGCACTCCGGCATTGATTGATACTGACATTTTCAATACTGAGGATGCACCATCTTTCTTCTCTGGAGACTGAATGCTCTGAAGTTTGAAAATGATCAACCACAGAGTGTGTCTGGGGAAGCTGAGTGATTACGCCCCAAATTGCACTATTCCAGGCTCTCTCCATGATAAATTCCCATGCCCACCTGGCTGACAAATGTAAATTCTTCCCTTGTTTGAGATTTTCACTTCCAGATTATTTTCTGTCACCTCAGGGATGCCCCCATGTGTAACCTGGTGACCATTTACACCGCAGCAGCTTTGGCTGTAGTTCATAGTGGCTTCCCTGCAAAAGTCCTCCACGTGTGTTTTCCTGTGAATCAGTGCTGTAGTCCCTCTGCAATGATACCTGTTGTTGCTCTGTGGATCTAAGGCCACTGACCATGTTGCTTGCTGACTTCAGGGCCTGGCCTCCCCCTAGCAATACTCTTCAGTTATTTAAACCTGTGCCCATCTCTCTGGCTCAGTCTCTCTGTCCTTCTCTCTCCAGCTATAGAGAACTTCATAACAGAGATTGTTGAGCTCTTAGAAATCAGTTTTGTTATTCTTCTTTTCTTTGCCCATGGGGAATGGGAGGTGATGAGCAAAGCACAATAGGTGTTAGAATGTTCTAGCCTAGTCTCACTAGTCTCTACAGCAACATGTGCCTCCTCCATATGCCAGGCATCCTTTCCATTTATAGTGACTTTTCCAGTGATTTTTTTCCCTCCTTTTCCCCATAATTTATTCTTGTATTATGACTCAATTTGGGGCACTTATCATTTAGGAATCTTTCAGGTACAAAATAAATAAACAAATAATTACATAAATAAAGGTGATAGTCCTAAATACACTAACCAAAAAAGGTGGTTGGTTTGCTCAGGTCTGACATCTGACTTCAGGCACCAACTTGAACTAGAATTCCAAAAACATCTTCCAGAATCAACCATTTTGTTTTCTTTCTTCAGATTTTGCTCCATTCTGGGTTCTATCTTACCCTGCTCAACAACTCCAAGCTCTCCTCCTGTGGCTTCAGCGGTTCTAAGCTTCTTCTCTCAATACCAAAGAATCTCATTTTCATTATTTCAAATAAAATTCTCCAGATTTACTCTGCTTGGACCCTTTTAAATCACTTACTCATCCATAACCAATCAGTATGACTATGGCCTATGGAGAGACTACCCTGATTTTTCTAAACCAATTAGAATCCACTCCTGAAATTACAAGTTTGAGGATTAGGGTTGGGAGCTGGAAGTTATTCCCCAAAACAAACTTGGGATATTACTTCCAAGAAGTACAGGAAAAATAAATGGTAGACAACAAAGTGTCTACTAGAGAGTTCCCACCATCCTTAGGCATAATGGTACACGTCAAACCCCACTCCTAAGAGGAAGCATTGTCTGAATCAGCACATCAGCTAATGGAGTCCCAGCTTCAGCCCAGCTACTATTCTTTGTGGCAATTCTAATTTAAAACTTTAGGTGTGAAACTTGTCCCACTTATAGTTGTCACCCATATCCATATCAATATGATTCAGTTTGAAGTCGGTGAAATTCCTATATCATCAATATCAACATTCTTCTAGGCTACTACTATTAAATGTTTATGTGAAAGTTTGAATCTATTGGTGATGAGACACCATTCTATTTCGTAACCAATACTCTAAAATTTGTTAAAACCAGCTGTGTCTGGCCTAGAAAGAATTGAGGAAAGAAATGAAGTTCAGAAACTCATTTATGCATGCATTCCCTGGACACCAGTGCCTCAAAGATCAAACTAATACTGCCAGGGACATAGGGCATTGTGCCAGAGCATTAAAACAGTGATTCATGGTCAGTCCTTCCACTCTCACTCCTGGAATCAGAAAATCCCTCACCCAAAGGAATGACTGGCATCAGCAAATTATAGGTTATTTTCCTCTAAATATTTCATAAATTACCTATGAAAATTCTAGATCAATGCAAGCAGACTTGGCCCAAATTATTTTGAACACAATAGCTGTCTCTCAGGTTAATTTAATTTGCAAAGAGAATTATTTGCAAGTCAGTCTATTTCCCCCATCCATTTGTCCCCACTAGCACCATTTGTCACCCCTAAACAGAATTACCTGTACTCCTCATTTCCCCTCCACTCCAAAAAGACAAGTAAAAAAATATCTGACATTCACTGGGATACTAGGTAATCACTAAGTGATTCTCCCCATGTGCATGGTATTGGTAATAAACCTTTCTCTTATTAATCTGCCTTAATTGTGAGTTGATCTTTCAGCAAACTTTTGAGACAAAGGGCAAGTTTCCCCTTACCCTTACAAGTTTCAAGGAGTTCAGAGACCATTTTTCACTTTTTCAAATCCCATTCCATGAATAAGCTCCTCCTATTAGCCTAAACATAAATGTGGCTCTGTTTGCAAAAAAAAAATTAAGTAACCTTAAACAGGTTTTTGCAGTTACCCGCTTCCTTACTCTGCCCCTCAGAATGCAATGATGCCCTATGTGTCCCCAGATGGTAAGTGTCCTCATGAACATCTGCCCAATGGCAGCTTCCTGGCTCTGTCCATGGTCCCTATTCCATCTTGATGACTGAATCTTCATCTGACATCTCTCCAGCAAAATTCAGAAACATTTCCTCAGTCACATAAACATTTATATGATCATTTCAAATTAATTTCCAAGAATAATTTAGGATTGAATTTAAAATGTAAGAGCACATTTATCTTGCATTCCCCCATAATTGGAAAATGAGCTCATTCACTCCGAATAGCACACTTGTGACAGGCTGGATGTTAAGTAACATTATCCTGTCACCAAAAGATTAATACGTCCAATTATCAGTGATGCTTTACCCTCAGTAGAATGTAAACTGAAGGGTAACCAAGGAAAGCTCCGCAGTTCCAGGGCTGGGGGTTTTGTGACCTAAACTCACAAGCTAATTCTGCTCAGCACAATGTTAAATTTCCTGCTCTCTCCCTGCTGCCCTGGAAAGGCAGCACTGTGTTCAATCATGGTGCTTAAGATACTCAGTATACAAACACGTATTGATCATCTTGATTCTGGTAAGCGCTCACTGTGCTAGAAGAGCTAGGGTTTGGCACTTACCTCCTTCTGACTCATCTTCCAAACCCCAAGCAGAGGCTTGTGAGGCCTCCACACCTGCTTTGCCAGTGCTCTTGTTTGCATGTGTTGAGAGGAGACGGAAGAGGAAGAATTAATACAGAAGCATGGGAACTGAGTTGGGGGAAAGGTGAGCTCTGACTTTCTCGAGATGGGTTGTTACCACGGTCACTCAGCAGCAGGCAATGGCTTTAAGAAGCAAACTAGGGGAGAGGCTCTTTAACACTTGAAATATATCCCACCAGAAGTGACCCCACGTGCTCCCATGGCATCTGTAACTTAAGCAGCAAACCTCTCACCATGTCTGCATTGTTAGTCCGGAGCCACCAAAGAGCCTGCACATCAAAGTGAAAATGCAAAAGTAGGCATGATTCGATTTACTTTACGGAATCACAAACCCTGCCGCCCTTTCATGAAATTATACTGTATGCTTCCAAATATGAATAGGAATATCACTAAATAATGACCTCCACAATGTCGAAGTTTGTATGTAATATTGTAATGAGCATTTATCAACTTTGGATTTCTAGTAAACACTGTTTTCTATTTGAGGAGAATCCTAAATCCTAAAGTAAAGGTATAGGACTCTATCTTTTACTACCAATAAATAAATAAATAAATAAGTAAAATTTTTTAACAATGGCCTTTTCCAGTCCTTGGGCAGCTAGGGTTGGTGGACACCAGACATAGCATCAACCAATAGATGTCTCCACTAAAATTTTGAAACTTTGAACCTTGACAGAGTAATACAAACAAGTTTAGAGAAAATTAGGATCTTAATAAATTACCAAAAGAATTCACAACATATTTTTAAAAATTGTTCACCAATGACCAAGTAGTTTAACACTTGAAAATCAGTGTAATATACTATATCAGTAGACTAAAGGTCAAAACCCACATGATCATCTCAATAGATGCAGAAAAAAAAGCACTTTACAAAATCCAATACCCTTTCATTATAAGAACATTTGACAAACTAGGAATAGAAGGAAACTTTCTCAACCTGATAAATAAGATCTATAGAAAAACTAAGCTAACATCATACTCAATGGTGAAAGATTGAATGCTTTTACCCCAAGACAGGAACAAGATGAAAATGTTCATTCTTGCCACTTTCATTCAACATTGTGTTAAAGGTTCTAACCCGGGTAATCAGCAAGATAATGAAATAAAAGGCAACCAGATTGGAAAAGAATGAGTAAAAGTATCTCCATTTTCAGATAAGATGATCTTGCATATAGAAAATTCTAAGGAATTCACTAAAAATCTAATTTGAATTAATACATGCATTTGGAAAGTTTGTGAGACACAGGAAAAAAATCAATTGTATTTTGATACACTAACAATGAACAATCTGAAAATGAAATTAAGAAAACAGTTCATTTACAGTAGCATCAAAAATAATAAACTATTCAGGGATAAATTTAATGGTAAGAAGGGCAAAACATACACTCTAAAACTACAAAAACATTGTTGAAAGAAAGAGAAAAAATCAGTGCTTACACAGAGCAGCTCTGGTGAAGTTGGGAGTGAGGCAACAGCAGAATGTCTAAGGATGACAACGCTGGAGGCAATAGGGCCTAATGTCCTGGAAGCCCATATTCAGTGACAGTGGAGCAAGGAGCATCATCAGCAGGCTTTCACAGGATGGACTTTTGGCTGTGACATGGCTCCAAATTTTGGTCTGCTTTCCAGGTCTATTTCTTCAGTCCTCCCTTAAACTCAGAAACCTTTGTTTCATCCTCTCAATAAACTCCATTTAGTCAGAGTTGTTTTGTCCTGTTTTGCTTTTGTAACCTAGAACCCTGACTTACACAGGTATTGCTGCTCAGTTTTCTCCCTCTTCTAATGATTTTGCTTATTTCCATTGTATTAGAAAAGGAAAAACCCATATAATTCTAAAAATATATTTTTTAGCAATTTCTAAGTACCCATTGCTTTCCCAATGTTTAACTCATTCCCACAATAACCTAATAACTTAATGATAGCTTCATAAGGTTTATACCATTAATCCTATTTTAATATGTGAGAAAACTCAAGTTAAAAGAGGTTACATGATTGCTTAACAGAGAGTTGACTCCAGATGGAAATACAGATCTGCTGAGTATAAACTCTGTGCAGTTTCTACTATACTAAGCTGCTTCCTTGACTTTCTGTCCTCAAAGCACAGAAAGCGCATTAGCTTGCCTCTCCTTAAAGATAATGGCTTTGAGGTCACCAACACCTCCCAAAGTTCTCTGGTTCCCTTTGTTTTTGTTTTTGATTTGTTTGTTTCTGTGGTAAGAACATTTAATATATGGTTTGCAAATATTTTCCTTTTAAACCTGAGATCTACCCTCTTAACATATTTTGAAGTGCATAATACCCTATTTGCTACAGGCTCTGTGTCATACGGCGTATCTCCAGAATTCATTCATCTAGCATAGCTGAAACTTTACACCAACTGAACACCACCTCCCATTTTCCCCACCCTCATCCCCTGGCCACCACCATTGTATTCTCTGCTTCTATGAGATTGACTATTTTAAATACCTCACATGATTGGAATCATGCAGTATTTGTCCTTCTGTGACTGGCTTATTTCATTTTATATAATGTTCTCCAGGTTCATGCATGTTCTTGAAAATGGCAGGATTTTCTTCTTTTGTAAGGTTGAATAATATTTCATTGTATGTATTTACCACATTTTCTTTACCCATTCATCTGTCGATGAACACTGTGTTGTTTCCATATCTCGGCTATTGTGAATAAGGCTGCAGTGAATGGGGGTGAAGATATTTCTTTGACATACTGGTTTTATTTCCTTTGGACATATACCGAGAAGTAAGATGGCTGGGTCATACGATAGTTCTAATTTTTTGAGGACCCTCCACTGTTTTCCATAGCTGCTGCCCCATTTTACATTCCTACCAAAAGTACACAAAGGTTCCAGCTTCTCCACATCTTCACCCACACTTATCTTTTGCATTTTTTATAATAGACATTCTAACAGGTGTGAGAGATATCTCATTATAATTTTGATTTACACTCCCCTGAGCATTAATAATGTTGAACATCATTTTATAATATATACCTGCTGACCATTTGTATGTCTTTGGAGAAAAGTCTGTTCAAGTCCTTGCCCATTTTTTATTTGGGTTATTTATATTTCTTGTATTGAGTTATAGGAGCACCTTACATAATTTGGAAATTAACTTCTTTTCAGATATATGGTCTGCAATTATTTTTCTTTTGAATTGCTCGTGGCTATCTCAGCTTTCCCAAATAACACAGAATGCTGCCATATCTTTCTGATGCTGACCTCTCCTGGCCATTTCTGGTATTGCAGCTCACAGTATTGGGTAGCGGTTACCCTGTTCTCTTCATTGTTAGGGGATGGGCCGATATGACCAGAGGTGCCTGAGAGGATAACACTGCTGGGACCCACTGCCAGTAACACTAAATTGTCTTTACATCGCTCTTGCCATTATCCAAATCCAAGTTTGTAATAAGTGGGCACTCCTGAGAGCTCCCTCACCCCCCAGCCCAAAGCAACAGAGATTTCTCTGCTGTGGACAGCTTTAGACATGGGGCATTTTCCCAAACTGGGTTTCTATCATTGATTTGAATTTTCTCATTCTCATCTGTGTTGCCTGGTTTCACACCCTTTTCACCCTTGTGTCCTCTGCCTGATTGAACAGTGAGCCTTGCTTTGATAATTATGAGTCTCCATACTAGATAATAAAATCACTAAATTTGGTAGCAATATCAATTAAGAGAGAAGAAAGGCTGGGCCCTTTAACATCTGAAATCCATCTGTCACTCTGGGAAACTTTCAAGGTAGGAGCTCTGTCCTAATAACTGACGGGAAACTCCAGAGGTCTCCAGCTGTGGTTAAAAATGGAGCCATCATTTTGGTCAGTTTCCATGGACAATCAGTACACTACTAAGTAATTTCATGGGTCATAAAATTTTTGAAACTGCAAACAACCAGTCCAGTACGTTGTCAGTCATTCAAGCAGGATTGTTTCTTCATGCTAAGAGTTAATTGCTGGTTAGGATAGAATTAGAAAGCAAACCTCTACAATGAAGATTATCCAACTGGTAATATGTATTTGATGCCATTTATATTATGGTCACAGCTTGACAAGCAATTTTAGATGGCTCATTTGGGTGATGTAAGTTTTTAATAATAGGCTTAGAATTCTCTAACAGCAATTTCCTTAAAAAGCATACACGTGAATTTGAGCATTTCTGAGAAAATTGTGGTCAATCTTTCTGAATTTAAATTTTAATATAGGCTGTTAAATTATATAAACTTGATATACCAAGTTCAGGAGTGAGAAAGCGAAGGCAGAAGTCGAGAAGAACCAAGCCATTACCACAACGAAGGGAGTGTGGGAGTCCTTTGCACAAGAAGCTGTGACGCTTGGCATTACCAGTTGGCAGGGCCACTGTTGGAAGTAGTATACTCTATCATAGTTTACATTTTCATTAAATCTTTTTTCTTGCCAATAGCATGTCTGCTTTCAATTTATGTCTTGTTTATTTCAGGCCTTAGGCCTGCAGCATCCTGCTGATAACATGTTCATATCATCTGAAAAAGCAATCTTTGTTTTCCTGGGGTGTAATTTCTTTATCTTTGCAAGGAGTCTATGAACATTAGTACCCATTTCCCAAAAACATGCAATGAAAATGAATACAATTCTAATCAAACAGAGAATACTTAAGAACCTAAACTTCATCTTGGCACTGTGAGGGATGCAATAGAAGTGTATAACAATTAGAATACTTTGGGGCACAAGGAACAGAATATGCAGCTAAAAGTGGTTTAATTGGTAAGAACAGTTGGGTTTTTTCTCCCATACACAAAGTTCTGGAGGCAAGGCAGCTCCGGGTTCTGTGTAATCGCTCAACAATAGAACCAGAGACCCGTGCTCCCTACAGCTTTTTACTCTGCCACACTTAGATTACTGGCTCTCAGTTTTGGTTTTTCTCCTTGGGTTGACAAGACGGCCATCATTGGCCCCATAAAACCACAGCAAGACAGAAAACAGTGAATTTTATTTTTACACCTTTTTTTCAAAATCAAGGAGTAAAATAATATTTCCCAGAAACCACAGAGCTGGTTTCCATTCAGCATTCATTGGCCAGAATTGCATCCACTGCCCAAGTCCTAGCTGCCACACATGTGAGAAAAAGAATATTAGGAACATTTAGCCTCTACAGAAGAACCAAGATTAAAGGAAGCACAAAGAAGCATGTAAAGTGCAGACAGCTGGTAGACCAGCAATCAACACACTCTGCAACACAGTAGAAGGTATATTTTATTCTCAGGGGCTTATGGTTTACTATGACTAATAATATGCTGAATGGTGATTGACAGTTGATAAAGTACTTCACAATATTCACATTACCTTGAAAAGTAGATTAAGTTACTCTTTCTATATTTCTTAACAAGAGATGTTAATCTTAGTAATGAAAAAGACTAGCAATATAGCACAAATTAGGCCTTCTTCAACGCTTTAAGTCTAGTGATATACAAATTTAGAAATCACAGACATCAATTAAAACTGGAATGGAGACATTCAAGACCAGAGACTGAGTCAGAGAAACCAGGTGCTACTTAGCAGGATGGATACCAAAAATTAGCTAATGATCTAGAAAAAGAGGAAATTAGCAAACAAGAACAATTAGCACAGAATGAGTGGCTAAATTCTAAGACAGGGCCCATGAATGCAATATCAGCTGAGAAGTTTAATTCCACAATATTTACTGAGCACCTGCTATGTGCAAAATTTCGAATATCAATGTGAATTAGGCTTAATTTCTACCTTCAGAAAGCAGGGTCTAATACAATGTCAATTAATAAATGCTCTGTAGGAATGTGAATCCCAATATTCCATGAACACATGGGGAAAGACGGGAAAATACAGGCAGCATCATTGCTTAGCATTGAAGAAATGCTAAGAGATCAGGAGAAAGTGCACTACACACAGAGTCAACACCTACTAACAAAGAGAGAGAGAATACTAGGAACTAAGTGTACGGAAGAATAAAGAAGGGAGCCCAATAATGAAGGTGGCATGTTGGAATAGGTAGGAACTGCTGGGTGAGAAAGGATGAAGAATGGCATCTACTCATGAATTAATGTATGGGTAGATGAGCATTCACATGACACGGTAGTTCTAGGTACAGGAATGCCGTGATGGAAGTGGTATCCAAGGAAGATTAGCTTGGCTGAAAGTTGCAACTAGTGCTGGAGAGGGCGAGACCAGGTGTGAAGGTATGGCAATGGCCATCAAGACACAATGCCTAAGAGCAAAGAGGGTAGAAGGACTTGACATTGGAAGGACGTGAGCCTGTGATAAATATTTCAGAAGGAAAAAAGGGCAGAATCTGACGACAGAATAGATACAGGGAATTAAAGGAAAGTGTAAAAAATTCCAAACATTCTAGCCTGAAATACTAGAACAATATTGTCACTAAGAGAAGTGAGTGGTAAGAGAAATAATTTGTCTACGTGGTAAAATGTCTGGTTTGATATATACCAAATTTGTGGAACTGGTAGAATTCCAAGAATTCCAAAAGTTAGTCTGAGTTTGAAAGAATGAACACCCCACTTGTCATTCTTGTTCCTGTTCTCCTTCCTGCGTTCCGTTTTCCCAGCCACCTCCTCTAAAGGCCTTCCCAGGGCTTGGTCTCCACACCCCCACCACAGTGTTGGCTTTTATTACAGCACCCTGTTCCATTTTCTTCATAGTAGCCATCACCATCTAAAACTATGTTGTTTAATTAATGGATATATGTCCACTGTCTGCTACATTGGACTGTAAGATTGCCTTACTCAACATTATTTTTTAGTGCTCATAACATTGGCACATAACAGATGCTTATGAAACATGTACAGAAAGAAAGAGAGTCTATGGCCACACCACCCTGAACTCTCTCTTGTCTGATCTCGGAAGTTAAGCAGGAACTGGCTGGGTTAGTACTTGGATCAGGGAACGAAAGAGAAATCAGAGGGTGGAAGGGAGGGAGAAAGGAAGGAAGGAAGAAAGGATGGAAGGCAGGATGGTTGTAAGGAAGATTACTTAGAATTCTTGTATATGTGTTATGTCCAATTGGTTACACATCTGTTATGTATTAACACGTAACACATGCTAAATAAATATTTGATGAGTAATTGAATAAAGAAATGAAGAGTGAATTTTAAAAAAAATACATACATGGTACATAACATTTTAGTAAATTCAGAAGATAACACATCAAGTAATGGCAACATTTTCTGAGGTTGCAATGAAAACATAAATGAATAAAAAACTGTTTCATTTTTCCCTTGTCTCATCATCATTGTCACAATACCTCTGTTCTCCCCAGCAAGAAAAGTTATAGTGCTATGTGTCCTCCGTTTGATCTTCAAACCACTGTGAAGTTTTCAGTGATTTTGAAAAGGGAATATTTTCCAAAATGTCACTGTTCTTTTTATCCTCTTGTGTGTGTCATCATAAATTAATAATATTTTTGAAATTAAGTGACCTAGACATCCAGCCAAGCCCTCTGGCTGAAGAGGGGAAGGAATGCCATGGAACAAAACACACAAAAGAGTCAGACAAACAGGAGTAAGTCTTTTAAATATACTGTCCCAAACTTTGAGGCCCCTGACAGCTGACACTGAGGACTTGGACTCAGCTGAGCTGCGGTCAGTTCTGTCACCTCGGTTAGAAAGTGCATCTCTCCCCTTGCGTTTACCCTCTGAAGGATGCCCTCTGACTTTAAAGCTTTGGTCTCTCTTATACAATATAAACTCTAGCACAAGCCCAAAATGTCACAAGGGAATCATGTTGGTGTTTTGTGAAATTCTTGAGCAAATATCAGGAACACTAGACTCCCTTCTTTTTGTCAGTCCCACCTTTGTAATGATTCTTTCCAGAAAGCAGGAGTAAAAGTTGCAGAACTCCAAAGGGCAAATATGAGACCAAAAGGTGTTTCTAAAACAATCCCTTTTTGTTTCCAACTCAAGGTAATATTAAGGGATAATTATCTTCTATTTGCACTGGTTATCACGGCTTCCATAGCTGAGGTTTTTCTTGTACGTCCAAGGTCTGGGCAGTACCTATTTTAGGAGAAGTGAACACAGGTAAAGCCACTTGCGGGAAAGCTCAAGGATGTGACCTGGTCATTGCTCACTTGGGGTGAGGTCAAGAAGGAGCGATCCTTCTTTAACAAAAAGCTCACCGACTATGCTGACATATTATTACAACTTTTCCTTTCAAGTTTAGGCCACCTAGAGGAGGATTCTTCTATTTGTTAATAGAAGAACGAACATTAATGATGAAATTGATTCCAATCCTGGGAACAATTTGAAATAAACATTCAGGCAGGTGCAAACGCTGAAACAACCTGAGTGTTCACTGATAGAAGAATTGTTATGTAACTGTAGTTCTGAAATGTGGTGGAGAATTAAAAAGAATGGGGTAGATCCATACACACTAAGACACATAAATACTTTATAAAAGGCAATTCATAGAACCATGCATATAGAATTATTTCATTTATGTAAAACCAATGTCAAAACATTTGAAATATAGATCAATGATACCCATAAAACATTTTACAGTGAATACACCCGGGGACTGGGATGAAAGAGGATTTTCACATTTGCACTGTACACTTCCATATGTTTGTATAATACAAAGTGTGTAATCATCCGTCGCCTGCATAACTTGAAATAAAGGTTCTGTGTCTGTACATAAGTGGTGGCATGGCAGGACTGACCCAGAAGGGACGTGTCCAGGAGTCTGGCTTGTCAGAACTCAGGCAAGCCTGAACTCGAAGAGGGGAGAGGGTGGAAGGGAAGCAAGTCAGATCTTCTTAGGCTGTACAGAAGATACCGAGGCGAGTTCTAGCCCCAGGGTGTGCAGCAACTGCTGACTCTTGGTCCTGGTTTGCACCGGCTTACATTCAGGAAGTTACTTCACCTTCTCGGTGTCAGTTTTCCCACCCATTAGAGGGGGAGAGGAGAGACAGTCACATATTATAGTAAAGTCAAATTCATGGGGGCTGTGCTGGTCCTATTTAAGCTCCTTGGCTCCCTCTGACTTAGTGGTACCCAATCCACACCACCCTGAATAAACCACTGGCACTACCTATCGTCCAAGTATATAATCTTCCAAGTAACCTGGCCCTTCTTCACTGTGTTTCAGTCATTTCCTGTGTCTTCTGAACTATCCCCCGTTCCCCTGTCTCCTGATGGACTGCTCCCAATTGCATTTAGACAATTGAAGCAGTGAAAAAAATGCATGGTTGTTTTTGCCTTTAAATAGAAAATAACTTTTAGTTTAGGATAAGAGGCTTTTGGTCCAAGATCCATCTGGAGCAGGTAACAGAGAGGGCAGCAGGTGGGAACAGTCCTTACGTGCTAGAGGCCAGTGGGAGGCAAAGCTCAATTGAGCAGAAACAGCAAAAATGGCTAAGAGCCCAACGTCTCTGGCTGGGGCCGTGGATGCTTCTGCAGGGGGAGGGTAGGGGGAGCATGGAGAATGAAAGAGTCATCTGCAGAAATGGAATGGACATTGGTGATGTTCTTGGTGTCAACTTTTGATTCCACTACTTGACTGAAGAGCCATTTAAGCACTCTGGGACTCATTTCTCATCTGTGACTGGGAATCCTGACACATTTTTCTTAGGGTCATTGTGATAGTTAAATGTAAAGTGGCCAGCACAGTCTGGGCAGATGCCATGTGTCTTCCCTCTGCTGCAATTCTTCCTCTTTCTCCTTCATGCCTTTTCTTTTTGACTGAGGACTTCATCTTTACGGGTTACCACGGTCTTTTACTCAGCATTCTTCTCCCTGCAAATGAGACATTCATTGTTAATGGAAATTTATTCTCTTATTACAGAGCTATTTTGGTGCCCAGATCATTTGACATGAATACCAATTAATCATGATGGCTTTGGGCCAGTACACCATATTCTTAATGCTCCAAGTACTTTTGGTCAGAGCATGCACTGGGAGAGCCACATTCCGTGGCTTCATGTAGGTATCTTGGAGGACAAGAATGAGTGGATCAGGAGAGTCCTTGGCTTCCATTTTGTTTGATATTTTGCTCTTAGTATTTCTTAATTCCTCCTATTCAGATCAGTGGTTTATCATGACGTGGCTCTCACATTCTTAACAACCACATAAATCAACATATGTCAAGATCTAGGGTCTATCCAGAATTTAGCCTAAAATATATTTACAAAATCCTAACTCTTCTTTATTCTTATGGGTTTTTTTCTTAAATCTCTACCTCTAGGGAACTCCGAATTTGCTCTAGGAAGATCTTTATGAAAGTAGTGCAGCTAAAAGCATAGAGAGGCACTGAAAAATGATAAGAAATTTCATGGAAAGTAGACAAAGATTTTTCTTTATACTAATGTAAAGTGAGGCTGGGAGTTACCCCCACCCTCAGTATTTTTTAAATAAAATTAGCTTGACCTGCTTTTACGCAGGAACTTCTAGTCTTGAACAGTTGGAATGTGCCCAGCTGAATAAACTCTCAAACAATAATTTCTTTTTTCCCACCTAAAATTCTTCTGAAATATATTACATTTAATGGAACTTTCATAAGAGAGGTCAAACACAGAATTAATAAAGAAAGAGCAAAGGCGGTATTTACTGACATTGTCTAACCTTCAAGTAAATAGAGCAAATCCAGATTTAGTCATGTGAACTATGCTATGCACACGGTATTTTCTAAAGGATTTCAGGGCCAGCCCTCCAAGTGTCATTTAGCATCTCCTGCAACAATAATAGCTTATTGTATAGAAAAGTGAAAATTGTTGCTGTGATGTGCACAGTTGATGGAAAATAGACACAGCCTCCTCCTCAGTAGCTAATAAAAGGCCATCTGGAAACACCCTTCAACACTAATGTTACATTTTATTTTTTTTAATGCACCAGAGACTGCATGGAAAATTAGGTTTTGTGAAAGCTAGCAAAGTGGAGTGCCTGTTGCCTTTCCTTGGGACTTTGTCATTTATATTTATGACATTGTTTCCAAACTGACAAGGTGACTCAAATCAAATCCATTTGCAAGACTTACTTTGAATGTGCTACTGTGGATTTCTATATATCACAAATACTCACCCTGGAAACTGACTAAATAAATATCATATCTTATGTACTAGTGTCCTGTGATATCTTTAGTGGTCAATGTAAAATACAAAAATCTGATTTTGTTTTCCTTCCAGTCTTAACTGAGTGAAAAACTTTGTCCATTGTGTTATTGGATAACCTACACATTTGTTTCTCTCTCTCTCATTTGTAAAACCAACATTTTTTTTCAGTTTACTATGTCTGAGACACACATTCATATAGAGTGATTAAGAAGCATATTAAAGTATTAAGAACACTATGTCTCAGCAGGACAAGTAGATAACTTGCTGGTAACAGGCTGAACCAGACTAGAACCTAAGTCATTCCAGTGCCCAAGCCCCTGTTTTTCTATAACACAATATGATTCACTAAGATTGAGCTGGGACATTATAAGTCCTGGGTGTAAAATTATGAAAGCCTAAAGTGGAAGCTTGATCAATGGGACAGAAAATAGGAAAGGGAAATTTATTTTCAAATTGAAATCAGAATCTTAGAAGGCATTATACCTATCAGTACCCATGAGTAATTTATTTCCACATCACCTGCATACACACACACACACACACACACACACATGCACACATGCAGATACACAGAAATATACACATGCATACCTGTTTGTAAAAACTCAAATTATTTAATAGGAATAAAGAATTTGACAGAGGAAATGTGTCTTTATGGAGGAGATGTGTATGCAGCATTTCTTAGCACACTGTTTTCTTTCCACTCTTGGTTGTCTTAGAGTGCAGAGTTTCTATTGACGGTATCCTCACAAAGTGTCCTATCATATGTATTTAGGTTATTAAGTATGAAATATCCAGTTTCCTTAAGTACTAAATTTGACAGTTGATATTTCTGACATTTCACTTTGAGACTTCTTGTTTTATTTTCATTGTGAAGGTACATCCTCAGTCTTTCAAACGCACGTTTTGGCTTGTGATTATCTCTCAATTTTTTTTTTTTTTTAGAGCAAATTTTGTGAAACCATGGATTAGTCAAGAATTCATGTCATTTTTGAATATGAGTTCCATCATGGAACCAATGCAGCGCAGACAGCCTGAAACATCAACAAAGTGTTTGGGAAGGATTTGGCCCATGAACGCACAGTACGTTGACGGTTTGAGAAGTTCCGTTCTGGTGATTTTCATCTTGAAAATGAGCCATGTGGGCGACCTGAGACCAAGGTGTATAATCATGAGCTGAAAGTTGTAGTGGAAGTAAATCCATCTCAACTTATGCATGAATTAGTGGCAAGATTTGATGTTACTGTTCCAACAATATTGGACCATTTGAAACAAATCAGCAAGGTAAAGAAGCTGATAGATGGGTTCTGCATGAATTAAACAAGTGTCAGCAGAGAAGTTATCTCGAAGCTTGTCTTTCTTTGCTATCATGACATAAAGGGAAACCATTTCTACAAAGTATTGTTACACATGATGAAAAATGGATTCTTTTTGACAACCGCAAGCTTTTGCACAATGGTTGGATAAAGAAAAAGTGCAAAAACATAGTCCAAAACCGAATAATCATCAAAAAAAGCTAATGTGTCTATTTCATGATCCAGTGCTGATATTATCCACTAGAGCTTCATGAAACCTGGTCAGTAGATGACAGCGGACGTCTACTGGAACCAATTGGATAAAATGAAGAGCATGCTTGTGATTAAGCAGCTGAAATTGATTGATAGAGACAAGTCAATCCTCTTGTAAGACATTGCTCAACCACGTGTCACACAAACAATGCTGCTCAAACTACAGAGGCTGGACTTGGAAACTCTCTATCATCCACTGCATTCACCAGATCTTGCAACAACTGACTGCCACTTCTCCCAAGAAAAATAAGAAGACTGCGCTTCTTACAAGGAAGAATATTAAATTCTCAACAAGCTGTGGAAAATGCCTTTCGCAATTTCATCACTACTGGCTCTGCAGGCTTCTTTGATGCTGGCATAACCAAGCTACCATTAAGATGACTAATCCTTAACCAGGATTCCCTGGTTCTTGAAGCAAATCTGGCTCATTAAAGCCATATTTTCATGGAGGGTAAACAGTAGGGTAGTGAAGTAATAGTAAGCTGTGCACCAGTGAGTAAAACTATCTTTACTGCCAATTTACTGTTTAGGAAAGTCCATTGCAAGAAAGTGCCTCAATTATCTCTTCTTCCCTGTTCCTTTCCCCATTCTATTACTTACACAAATCCCCTTTTCAGATCATTACCTCCTTTATAATCTCTCCTAGATCAAAATATATGGGTGTAAAATAATATAATATGGATTGCCTGTTAACACCTCTCTCAGAGTTATTTAGTTTACTCTCAGTTCCAACTAGAATTAAAGATGGAGTCTACCATTAAAGGAATTTTCGGCACAACTTAGCATGCAGGAAACTATATTTTGGGGTAGCATCTCTGAAATCATACCAGGTAATTCTTTTTCTCTTGGTCTACAAATTTAAAGTCCCAAATGGCGACTTTGATGAGAGTCAGAAATTTTGAATGAGTAAAGCTGCTATTTTCTATCATGGAAAGCATGGCAATTCCAATTAGCTACATCCTCAGAAAAACAATGGAGGAAAGGTATTTCATAGAACTGTTTTCACTCCACTCGAGAGTGGTTCATACCCACAGACTGGCTAATAATTGGATGTTTAAAGAACCCTTAGCTAGGTTCTTAGCAGATGGAAGTCTAGAATTATCTTAAGTGTCTTCTATAGAAACGTCTGACATTTTAGAGGACAGAAAAGATACTTTGAATCTTGGGAGAAAAGAAAATCCATTTCTGTTTCTGGATTCTTCACTTAATGATCAAAATAAATCTTCTACTCAAGGAGGCCAGTATTTTGGGGAAAATGGTTTTCATTTGGGTAAGTGAAATAGGAGGGAATTAAATTTGCTCATCGAAAAAGGCAGTAAGCACAGGTCATCTCAATTATTTGGCCTATTCCAGACACTATCTCTCTGAACATTTTTATGTGAACGATGCTGCCCATCCAAATATGTATAAGGTACATGTGTTAGTCCATTTTGCATTGCTATAAAGGTGCCAGGCTCTTTTAAACAACCAGCTCTAGTGTGAACTAATACAGCAAGAACCCACTCATTTTCATGGGGAGGGCACCAAGCCATTTATGAGGGATCTATCCCCAAGACACAAACAACTCCCACCGGGCCCCATCTCCAACACTGAGATTTTGAAAGGCCAAATATCCAAACTATATCAGCACATATCGAAAAGTTTTTCTCCCCTAAACAAAGAAATGGTTTGCCAGTGATCTAGTTATCAGATTCCTTTGTGACCAATAACACATATTTAGTACAATGACCCTGGGTTTGAGTGTGGGGTTTATAAAATGGATTGAAACTAAGAAGTCTATTCTGAGACAGTGTACATTTTTAGTAGGCAGTCATAAAGAATTCCAAAGCAGGTCAACCATATGCCACAACTTGGGAAGTATCTCCCTGATCACAGAGGCCTTGGCCAATCCTAGGCAAAAAGAAAATGCAACTTGAAATCGGTGAGCTACGAGTTGGAAATTAACTTCAAAAAAGATTCAAAAGTAAGATGCTAATAAATGATAAAATCCATATTCTATATTTTCAACCTTATCTCTTTTCATGAATTTGACGCTCTGTCCCTGTCATTGTTTAGGCTTCAAAGGTCGTCTCTTCTTTGAAACTTTCGTTTCTCCCACAGGAGAAAATCAGCAACTTCTTTTGTGTTTTCACAGCACTACGTGGAGACATCCTTATAACATGTACTCACAGTCTTTTTATAAGTTCACCTTCTGCAAACTGGCTACCAGCTCCTCAAGGAAAAGAATGATGTGGTATGCATTTTTCTTTTATTTCCAAGGTCTAGAATTGAAGCTGCCATAAAGTATAATAATCATTTGTATAGAAAATATTTATTATGCTTTTACTATATAATGTACAGTTCAAAGAAGTTATATGCATGATCTCATTGAATCCTTTCAACAGACATTTGAGTTGGCCCCTGTTTTTATCCGTCTTAAAAGATGGAAAACTGCAGCAAAATGTATGCAGGGCTATGACAGCGCATGACAGCAAAGTTAATGGTTCTTTCTGGAGTCAGTGCACAACCCGTGCACAATTAGTAATGGGCCCTCTCAGCCAATGTTTTTGTAATCAAATTAAAATGTTCAACCTTAATATTTGCACTTTCTCAGGTGTATTTGCAATTTTAAAGAATATTTTTATAGAAGTTGATGTCCTAGCCCAGAGAGAACATGTTAGAGGCAAAAAGGGCCATCTGTCTGGTGCCCTTCAACTCTCAATGTCTAGATAACCATCTATTCTGTCTGACAGAAAATAGTCACGAATATTGCTTTGATGACCATATGGTCTGATGGGAATGATAAACCTAAAGAAGATGACAGGACTGTTTGATTTCGAGTAAAGATGGTTCAGAAAACCTGAGAATATCATCACCATTGTTTTATTTTTCTACTCCTTAAGCAAGCCCTAGGCTGAGTTTTCCATTCACAGAAAGAATTTAACAGCAGAAATCTCTCTTCGCTGTGGAGATACGCAATACTTATTGGGTATGTGTAGCTTTGCAAAATCACAAAAAAATCTTTACATATTTATTTTCCAAAAGTAATAGCATATTAAAATTTAACCAATAATAGTCAGCTAATAAATATAAATAAAAGTATACATTATTGTGAATTCATAGCATTTATCTGAATTAATATTTTGCCCATGATCTCAGAATGAAAATGGTACTGAAATAATCTTTAAGTAAGTTATTAAATTCTGCATTTCTCTTTTTTAAAAAATTTTAGGGGAATGTGTACTTTGTTTTCTACGTGTAAATACCCCAAATATCATGTCCTGATCTCATGGTAAGTAGTAAGAAGAGGACAGTATAACAGTAAGAGATTTGAATGCAAAGGGAGGAAACAGGTCATGAGGAATTAGTAATGTAAAATGAGTAAATGTAAGTTAGGGATGGATTTACAGAATATAATTCAATATTAATCTCATGTTATTCTAGTTTCACTGCTAATGAGCTAATCAGTTTAGCACAACATGCAACACAGTTCATAAACAATTATCAACATTTAGTTTTATTGACCACAGATCATAATCATAAAGGATAACATTAGGAACGTCTAAGTAAACTATTAAACAGATGTGCTTTTTCTGAGAGTGTTTATATAGCACCTCTGGGTTTCTAGGATGGGCATCATTTCAAATATAATGCCAAGGAAATAGAGTAATCCTGAACTTAGGGAGACACCTACAGGTACAGTAGAAAAAATAAAATAAAAGATCTGAGAAACAGAAAACACGAATATTGTATTTAGTTAGGAAAACCAGAATGGATTTTCTTTGAAAATATTTTTGAATGATGAGACCATTTTTCATAATGATAAGCACAGCATAGACAAGAATACCTTAACAAATATATATATTTTTTTCTTTTTATCTCTCAACTTTAGGCTACTTCTAAAACCAAACTTTGTCTAATGGCCTAAAGGATGGCTCCTAGCTCTTCGAAAGAGAGTCAGGATTTACCTATTGGTAGAAATAACATTAGTTGTTATCATTATCATCATCATCACCATTTTTATTGAGCGTCTACCAAACAGCAACAAGTACATTTAGATATTAATCACTGTGATAAGATTTTTTTTTCTCAGTTAAAATAAAAATATCCCTTGTAGAACAAATATATTTCACATTAATAGATATTTCTACCCTAACATACGTGGTTTTATTATATCTTTTTTTTTTAAGAATAGGTTTTTGAATAGTATGAAGTAGATGGTAACTTAAGGATACCACTAGAGGGCGGCAGTGACATACGGCATAATTTTGTTAGTGGGTAGATAAGTCCAGAACTGTTTGAAAACCCCTCTTGGCTCGGCGAGGTGGCTCATGCCTGTAATTCTAGCACTCTGGGAGGCCGAGGTGGGAGGATTGCTTGACCTCAGGAGTTCGAGACCAGCCTGAGCAAGAGTGAGACCCCGTCTCTACTAAAAATAGAAAAATTAGCCAGGACTGGTGGCACATGCCTGTAATCCCAAGTACTCGGGAGGTTGAGGCAGGAAGATCACTTTGGCCCAGGAGTTTGAGGTTGCAGTGAGCTATGATGACACCACTGCATTCTACCAGGGGTGACAGAGGGAGACTTTGTCTCAAAAAAAAAAAGAAAAAGCCCCTACCCTCACCACCACCCCACATTATATGAATTCCCACTCCCTGAGATGCAAATCAAAGGAGGGAGTAATCATCCTATTTTCTTTTGTTTTCTGTTACTTTAATTTATTAATATTAATATATCTCCTACTTCCATATAGGTTTCACTCAGAAAGGCTGACTCTCCAAAGCTCTCCTCCCTTCCTATACCTTCATTATAATATTTGTGTAATAAATTCCTATTAAGTTGCAGGAAATGAATTTTGATGTCTTCAGTGCCCCTAAAAGACATCACCCTGGTGTGCTGCTGAAGCCAGAAAAGCCTAGAAAGCTCTAGTATTGGCAAAAATTTCACTAGGGAAAAAAATCCCATAATTTTACCTTTTCCTGATTTTGACATTATACCAGTGTACTCAGTCATGAGATCACTGCACATCAAAAGAGGTCCATGAGAGAACAACTAAAATAGGTGAGGGGACATAGCCTATTCCATACAGCAAATACCTAAGGATCAAGAGACTTTTTTTAAAAGATAAAATCCAGTTTCTGTCAAGCCAGTCTTCCAAAATAAGATCATATCTTCTCCATCACTGCCATCTCTGAGTAGCACCTAAGCAGATAAGCTTAGATGCTTAGAATTTCTCTATTAAATCACTATAATGGCTTTTTAATTCTTATCTGCAATATTGACCCCATTAAAAGGCATCTTCCATCTGCTGTGCTAAAATGATCTTATCGGATTATTTCCCTGGTTAAAACCCTTATATGGATCTCTGTAACCTTCAGGATAACAATCCCAATCCCTTATCAGGATAAGCTTCTAAATGGTCTGTTCTCTGCCTACCTTCTTGGTTTCATGACTTGCCATCCATTCATTTTTTAAAATAATAACAGGAATAATAATACAATAACAACAATAATAATAACTAATACCTATAAAGCCTGTATCATATTCCAGGCATTGTCCTAAATACATTTTTTATTGTAGCAAAATATATATAACATAAAATTGACCATATTATCCATATTTAGGTGTAGAGTTCTGTGGATTCAAGTACATTCACACTAGTCATGCAACCATCACCACCATCCATGTCCAGAACATTTTCATCCTCCCCAACTGAAACTCTGAAGCCATTAAACTCTAATTCCCTATTTCCCCCTCTCCACAGCCCCTGGCAACCACCATTCTACTTTCTGTCTCTATGAATTTGACTGCTCTAGGAACTTCATATAAGTGGAATCATACAGTATTTGTCTTTTTGTGACTAGCTTATTTCACTTAATATAATGTCTTCAATGGCACATGTCCATATTGTAACGTGTCAAAATTTCCTTCCTTTTTAAGGCTGAATAATGTTCCATTGTAAGTATATATCATATTTTGTTTATCCATTCATCTGTCAGTGGACACTGGGTTGCTTCTGCCTTTTGGCTATTATAAGTAATGCTGCTATCAACATTTGTTCTTAGTCTGCTCTGGGTGCCATAAGGAAATACCATAGACTGAGTGGCTTAAACAACAGGCATTTATTTCTTACACTTCTGGAGACTGTGAAGTGGAAGATCAAGACGCCAGCCAATCCAGCTCCCAATGACTGCATTCTTAAAGACAGCTGCCTCCTTTCTGTATCCTCACATGACAGGAGAGAGAGGAAGAGCAAGGTCTCCTGTTTCTTCTTATAAGGGCATTAATTCCCTCATGAGGATTCCACCCTCATGACCTAATCCAAACCTAATTACCTCTGAAAAGCCCCACCTCCAAACACCATCATATTGGGGGTTAGGGCTTCACAATACGAATTCGGGGGAATCACATTCAGTTCATAACAATTGGTGTACAAATATCTGTTCAAGTCCCTGCCTTCACTTCTTTTGGGAGTATGCTCAGAAGTGGAATTTCTGGATCATATAGTAATTCTACGTTTAATTTTTTTTGAGGAATCATCATATCGTTTTCCACCATAGCTGCACCATTGTACATTCCTACCAGCAATGCATAAAATTCCAATGTCTCTACAGCCTCTCCAACACTTGTTCAATCTGTTTTTTTTATTTTATAGTAGCCATCTTAACAGGTGTGAAGTGTGGTATTTCATTGTGGTTTTGATTTGCATTCTCCTAATGACTAGTGATGTTGATCATTTTTTTATGTGCTTATTAGTCATCTGTGTAACTTCTTTGGAAAAATGTCTACTTAAACCTTTTGCCCATTTTTTAATCAGGTTGTTTTCTGTTGCTGTTGAATTATAAGTTCTTTATATATCTTAGATATCAATCCCTTATTAGATATAGGATTTGCAAATATAGTATCCAATTGTGTGGATTGCCTTTGCAGTCTGTTGATTTCTGTTGACAGTGTCTTTCAATGTAAAAAAGTTTTTAATTTTGATGAAGCTCAACTTATCTATTTTTTTGTTGTTGTTGTTGCCTAGGTTTTGGTATCATATCCAAGAAATCACTGCCAAATCTAATATCATGAAGTCTTTCCCGTGTTTTCTTCTAAGAGTTTTACAGTTTTAGTTCTTATGTTTAGATGTTTGACGGTGCAAGGTAAGGAAGGTAAGGGCCCAACTTTATTTTTGGCATGTGGATATTTAGTCTTCCCAACACTATTTCCTTTTTTGTTTTTGTTTTTTTTTTTAAGAGACAGAGTCTCACTCTGTTATTCAGGCTAGAGTGCAGTGGCACAGTCATAGCTCACCGTAACCTCAAACTACTGGACTCAAGCAATCCTCCTGCCTCAGCCTCCCAAAGCCCTGGGAATACAATCATGAGCCACCAAAGCCCAGCCCAACACCACCACACCATTTTTTGATTGCCCTAGTTTACTTCCTGGAGGCAGTTTCCAAGCCACAGCACAAGGAATGAAACAAAAACAGAACATGGCCATCTCACCGAATTGAGGAGACTGAGATCCAAGTTGAGGAGGCCAAGGTAGCTAGAATTTGCAGGGCAGCATAGCAAAGAGGGAGATGTTGCACAGGAAAAGAGACCTGGGAATTTTCAGTCTGGTTGAGGACTGATCTGTACATGCATGTTGTAAAATCTCTCCAGATCAAGGAAAAAAACCACCAAATAGCAGTAGGCCAAACAATTCTGAGCATTTACACAGGGCTAGGAATGATTTACCTTTCCACCATTCTAAGTAAAGAGACCTCATATTACACATGATGTTAAGCAAAATCCTCAGAAGAATCACACCTTACAAGTGGCATTAAATTAGCTCTAATGTAAAGGCTGTTCTTGACCCAGCCTATCAAAGCTTAAAAGCAAGCATGGAAATAGTCAAACTGATCTGCAAATAATTTAACTGTGCCAGAACAAAGTTCATTACTCTGTAAAGAAATGCAACCCCAAACTAGCACTTACCATCATAAAACTTACAATATCTGTCATCCAGTAAAAAAATTACCAGGTGTACAAAGCAGCAACATAACCCTAACCAGGAGGAAGAAAATCAGTAAGTGGATGCATACACAAAAATGACAGAAACAATAGAATTGTCATGTAGAAACCTTAGCACAGCTAATATACATCTTACAAACATGTTCGTGGATGTAAAAGAAAACATGATAAATAAGAGAAATGGAAAGACACAGAAGAGACATAAATGGAACTCCTAGAGATAAACAGTACCTGAATGAAAAATATGGCACTCTTGTTAGGGAAACAGCCTCCTCACTTTTAGTTAAGGAATATAATTCAGAATACTTGTTTTACTTAACTAACACTCTATTATCTGAAGACTATTAGTTGGAGACACATCTCCGGGATTCTCCAGTCTGGAGTTCTTTCTATATTTTATGTATTTTTCCTGTATTTTTTTCAATAACACATTGTACAGGACTTTGAAAGAGTCTAAGTATCAACAAATGACCTACCCTTTTCAAGATTAGTTTTTTTGATAAAACACTACAGGTAGCTAAGATCTGATACAACTCGCCTACTTATACATTGCTAGAAATACTTTGTTTGCTTTCCCTGTAGTTATGAGACTCTACAAGTTCCCTCTAGGTCTTTTTACTTTGACCCACTTAGGAAGAAGAATTCAATGAAATGGCGTCTATGATCAGAGCAGTCTTTAGAGTAAAGAAGTGGTGCCCACTCTGTATAATGAGAGTTGTGACCATCCCGGAAAAACCTTATTTACTAATTTCAGTTGATGTAGGTCTATTAATGGCATAGCAGATCTGAGAATGATGGTATTTTAAGAAGACTGCCTTTGCGAAACTACATTCCTGGATAACTTTGACGCAAAAGTTTGAATCAATACGAAAGTGATTCTTCGAATTCTTTTTATCAAGGATTGTATATGTACTCTAAATTTTGGACCTTTCCACTGAATGATGGATAGCAAATATGGGTAGGAATGACTCTTCTCGATGTGCCTGTCTTCAGATATGAATATGAAAACTGTTGAGCCTTGAGCCAGCAGATGAGGCTCCAAACATGCTATAAATACTATGTCACTTTTATCTTCCTTCCACAGTTGCCTATCTACAGTGAGGGCATATAATAACTTTGTAATGTGTCAATTTGACTAGACTGAACTACAGTCTCCACAATTCTCTTTCTACTGTATTTCCAGTTAGGGTGGGATACAAAGGATGAGATATTCCCTCCTGAGAGTTGGAGGATGGAAAGGAGACGAGTCATTCTGTAGCGCACACACAAACACACCTTCTTCCAGTTAATCATTCAAACATTAATCTCTAGATAACGCTGGGAAGGGATCTTGTAGATATAAGTAAAGTCCCTAATCAGTTGACTTTAATCAAAAGGGAGATTATCTTGAGTGAGACATTGGATTTAATCAGTTAAAAGCCCTTTAAAAGAGGGTGTGAAACTTTCCTGAGCCGAGACTCCAAACCCCGGCGAAATCAACAACTGTTCTCTCTTCACCCAGTTACCTTCCCTTCCATACCGACTCCCTGAAGAAATTAAGCCTCAGCTTATGCCTGTGTGGTTCCAACCTGCTCATGAGCTTCCCTTTGTTTGCCCTGTGGATTTTGGGAGGCTTAGCCAGCCTCCATAATTGTGTAAGCCAATTCCTTATAATAAATCATGTATAAACACACACACACACACACACACACACACATTTATCCTGCTGATTCTTCTCTGAACCCTGATGGAAGCAAAGTTTAAGTTAGGTAATGCCTGAGTTACTTACTTCTTCAGTTCATGTATACGTATGTGGTGTGTTTCTCACAGATGAAACTCTTGTTTTTTCATTAGTCTCTGAACACTTTAAGCAAACAAAGATATCTAGATTACACGGGGTATGAATGCAAAATCTTGCTCCCACTGGCATCATGTATTCTAAATCTAATCTTATCAAAGATGAAAGAGCTGTAACTAAGATGTGGGCACTATTAGATTGATGAGTGTGCTGACCTATGAAACAACATATACTTTAGTAAGTTAAAGTGCTTGTGTAGTATATGTGTGTATATATATATATTTTTTTTTTATTTGGTAGCTAAATGTACCTTTATTTATTTATTTATTTCAGCATATTACGGGGGTACAGTATATTTTGATTGTGCTTTATAATTGTCACTGGAATCTTCTATTTGAATCAGATGTTTTCATCAGAAAGAAATTAGGGAAGTGATTTTATAATACTATTTGGTGACTATGGGACAGCTTGTCTGTACGAGACATACATTCACTTTCTTTGTATACTTGGTCATTGTCCTGATCATTTCCAAAAGTGTGCTCATGGATGGTCATAGAAGTTTTCATCCAAATATTAGGATAGTAATAAAAGTTAGACATAAGGTACAATTTCTTTTGGAATCTTTTGGGATATAAGTAACGCTAAAAAATTTAAGTTTTGACATTTTCTGGATTTAATAACAGAAAATTTAATCCTAGAGTCAAGCCAAATTTAATTCCTATGGCCTATGCCACTGAATATTTCAGGAAATAGGTTTTTAAGCATTGAGGTTACTGGAGCCAGTACTTTTGCATTCAGGTAAAAAATACATATGGATGTGAAATTTGGCAGCAGGAAGCTCCCATTCTTTTTCCCAAAATGGCCTACTCAAAAGACAATGAATGTCAAGAATTGTAAATTTCTCAAGGAGTTTATTTCACATGTCACCCAGCATATAACTGAACACACATCATAAAAACCAAATACTTATTAAATTAATATGCATTTCTTTATAAGAAAAAGTAAATAAAATGGCTTAGTGAATATATCACTGGACTTAAAGTTAGATTGCTCATCTGTAAAATGGGAACACTAATCATGACTTAATACTATTCTAATAATCATGTTCTAAATTTAAGCTGTGTTACAATGTACCTTATAAATTCTATAGCAATATATAAATCTTATAATACCTTCCAAAACATTGTTCTCTGATCTAATAAGATACAATAGAAATTCATTACAAAATAATCACTGTTACTTATTTTATATTTATGTAACAGATCATGTTAACAATAAAGGACAACTTTCCTTCTGTAATGAGCAAAATTGCTCAACAAGCAAAGTACAGGTGTTCTTTGTGCTATTTTTATTTTTACAACTTATCTTTAATGAGCTAATATATGCAAGGTAGCATCTTTCTGGATCTGGAAAGTTCAGTTCTTTCTATATCATATGCCTACACCCACCACTGACATCACCATTCTGGCGAAATCATAATAGCAACCTAAGTACTTTGATTTAAGGGAACGTTCATAAGCATCTACTCTCCCGGGTCTTGAGCCAAGCTTCACAATAACAAGGTCACATGATCATGCTCAGGAAGAAAGTATTAATAAAATCAGACTTGAAGAAATATGCTGCCAATTCCCCTCTATTCCAACCTGCTGTGTTTGATTTAAAATTGTTTTATCAAGGTGATTCTGGTAGAGTCTGGCTAAGGACCACACCCATAATCTATTTCCCCACATAAACATTCTCTACTATTTTTTCAAGATAAGTGTTTTATTGTATGAATATATGGATTTTATTTTCTGGGGTTCAAGTCAATGTAACGCTAAATTGAAGAATGGGACTAGTCATATCTTTTTAGGTAAAGTTTAATTCTTAAAAAGTAAATAGATTTATAAGAAATATTTCTAATAAATGTAACACCATGGTTTTTAAAAATAATACCTTTGTCTAGAGTTTATGATAAAGTATTACTACAGAGGGTTTTTAGGAATTATTTTTATTTGTAAAGTGAAACTGTACACACTTATAATTAAGGTATTTCAATGTAAACCTTTCCAGGGAAGTACATACCAGGTGTTGAAATTAAATTGCAGATATAGCTTTACTTGTTTCCTTGATCATAACTAAAAGAATATTTTAGAAAAGAGCTAAAGCAAAAACAGGATGTTATAGAGATTGCTGCTTCTTTTCCAAACACTTCTCAATATGATCAAGCACTTGAACAGCAGCCTTTGGAATTCGAGTCCCAGGACCAAATACATTGGAAACCCCAACTTCATACAGAAATTCATAATCCTGTTGAAAGAATTTTCTTAATTAGTAAAAGAGACATTATTTCCAATTTCAAGGAAATAAAATAACAATGAACCCTGTTCCTTTCTTCTTTGTTCCCCAGTGCCTGAAACCTTCTCAATTGGTGTACTATTGGTATCTGGGGCTAAAAAATTCTTCCTTGATTGGGACTGCTATTAATAGCAAATAGCACACCCTCCTACCCCAAGTCATCAAAGAACCAGACATACTCTGTCGATTTTCCAAATACCCTAGTGTATTATTTGTGGCAGGAAGCTGAATGGCCCTAAGAACTTCTGAACCCTAAACCATAATTTTCTCTCATATAAATTTTCACTACTTGTCATTATTTGTGTTAAATTTGGTAACACATTATAGCTTTGAGTATATAAGAGTATTTTCCTCCTAGGCATTTTGTCTGCAGCTAGTAAATGGTAGTATTTTGAATTTGCCCTCATGATGGAATTAGATATGAAGCTAAGCTCATTTTTTTCATTTTCTGTTGCTATTGCTATTTGTGAGTTTAATGACAGTTAATGTTTGAGTGTAAAGACTCCTAGGGCACAAATACTGCTCCAGACTTCAGACTGCTTTAACATCAGAACATTTGTAGCTATAATATCAAGGTTAAGATATACATCCTTTAAGACAAACCCTGATTCTTATCCACTGGGGTGATCACATATGACAGGACTGTCTGATTTGTGTTTACTGTTGCAGCATTCCTACTCACAGAACCCACTCGTACTCTCAAGCGATTATATTTAAATGATAAATTATATGGTCACACTAATTATGCCCCAACTACTTCTTTTCCATCTCTATTATATCTTTCTAATATTCTTATATGATAATAGAATTTTGCAATAGTATTTAACACATCCTATTGAACTTGACTCCTTCTATTCTATGAACTTCTGGAGTAGAGATCATGTTTAATCATCTTTGTATCCCCAGCAATTGACATATAAAGGTGCTCAAAACCTGTCATTGTTTCTGAGCAGGTGCTATCGATTTTAAGAGTTTATAAGAAAACTGGACTGGATGAAATATTAAATAACAATTATCTCCACATTGGGAATGGTCAGAGTAATAGGTTATCATCTTTTCTCTTTCCTAAAAATGCTGTGTAGCATTTGTCCTGACATCTGAGTTATGAATTTGGAATGGAGGATTCAACTGGAAGAAGACTGTAAAATGTTACAACTAAAAAAAGGGTATTTGACTTACCTAAGTCTTACATAAGTCTTGTAAAATGTACCTTAGTGAGGAGTTAAAATGTTAGCAATAAGTGAATCTAGGTAAAGGTATACAGGTGTTATTTGTACTATCTTTATTTTTGTACCTTCTGTTAGTTTGAAATGATTTCCAAATCAAGAATTATTTTTAAATATCTTCCTCTTAGCCAGGCCAGGCATGATGGAAGCAGGAATCATGAGTCTGCTAAACTTGCCTAATATACTTGGAGGCCACTGCTACTAAAAGAGTTAGAAAATCCTGATTGTAGTAACATATTGGTGAGAATAGACATTTATCTAATTAGACTGCAGACACTTTAAGCTCTGTTTGATTAATCACTATGTATTAGTACCTTCTAATTTAAAAACTAAGTGAATAATAACAGCATTTTATATATTCAGTGCAAATAACAAGAAAAATACAAGGGTACTAACTACTATAATTATATAATAAAGCACACTCATATTAACACATAAGTTTAACAGAAAATTGTCCTTAGTTGTTAAACTCATAGGGAAATGAGTATGGCAAACACCTACGGATGTCGTAATTCAAATATCCAGAGGGTTAATACAACTTGTATGAAATATATTTCTTGAAAATGTCAGCTCACTTATATAACAGGCCTACATTTTTTCTCAACACATTTTAATTCAAGTATTTTCTACTGCCTAATTATTTTGGCTCTTACATTTTAATGTCGTGCCTACTTATTACAGACGCTAAAACTGCAATATAGATAGACTTCCATAAGTAGACTGCAATAAAGAATAATGGCCCTTTATTTTCCTAAATAATGAACTATATTTATGAAAATAATGGGCAAGTTTGTTAACAAAAGGAACTTTGTGTTGGCTGTATCACATTAAATGCTGCGTTGTTAGAAAGAAAATAAATTATATGTAACTTCTTCACTAGCCCCACATTATCACGAGTCTCATGACCTCATACATACGTATTTTCTCCTTTCATAAGTGGTGTGTAAATTCTCTATTCTATATTCTGAGCTGTAATGGAGAAAAAAAACTGAAGAGCTGGAAACAAGGTCACATTTCACTGACAGATTCCGGCTATAGCGGTGGGGCTTTTGTAGCATCTATGAATCATTTACTTAGAGCAGCCTCATGTACAGTCCTAACTCAATATTTTTTTCATTCTCAGTAAAAAAGTAAACCTCAATATAATTAAAAATTGGATCAGAAACAGACTCTATTTAGATCTTAACTAACACTTTAATGGATCACCTCACCTCATTAATAAATTAACTGATACTATTGTTACCGAGCATCCATTTCTCCTTTCCTAAGAGGACCCATATTTTTATTTAAGTATACACCTCTTCCCCACTCATAACTTTCAAGACAAGCTAATTCCATTTATGTCTGCATTAGGACATTTTTAGCTCAAGAAAACCATATCCCAATCAAATTAACTTAATAAAGGTGTTTTACAGGACCATGTAACTGAGATATCTCTGAGGCAAGGGCAGCATTTAGGAATGGGAACATGCAGAAAATGAATAAGGTAGCTACTCCAAAACAGAAGCAAGCTAACCAAAGGACTCACTCTGCCCCCAGGACAAGGAGTCCTCACTATATCTTTGGCTAGGGTTTCATATATTCACTGTGTGTTTACCATTGTTTTCTACTCCAGGTATGAGGTTTTATTATTTTTATCCTGTTCCTTCTCCATCATTGTTTCTTGAATATGAAGAAGGTAGATATCTATCACAGGTTACTGGTTTGCAAGGAGATAGTTCTCTCACAAAAGCTTTGTAAACTGTTATCTTAAATTAAACGTAATGAATTACAGCATAACTTGAATAGAAAACAACACTGCCCACTTTTGTGCTTTGTAGAATTTACCTAGTGAAATCATAAGGAAATAATATGGTCCTAAATCTACAACAAATTTATCTTTAGAACTACATATAAGCTATCATTACTCAGGAAAAATTACTAGAAAAATATAAGACATAGAAAATACCTGTGGTGGTATCACCCCTCCGCACATGACAAGAATATCTGGGCGTCCAAGGGAGTTAAGTTCTTTGATGAGTTCAGGAACTAGGGTTTTGTGACCAGCAGCAAGCGTGCTTACACCCACAGCATGCACATCTGCGTCCACAGCCTGCTGGGCCACTTCACGAGGAGTCTAAAGTCAGAAAGGAAAGAGACAAATCATCGTCTATTCCTAGGCAATGACTAAAAAAACCAATTGTTTTAAAAGTGTTATACTACTTAAATCAACATTCTAAGATTCTCCTCATTAAAAAATACATTTCAAGATAAATAAATAATACAGGTGGCATCATTCTTTCCTAAGTTTTAAATTTATATTTATGCTGGGCATGGTGGCTCATGCCTATAATCCTAGCACTTTGGGAGGCCAAGGCAGGATGATGGCTTGAGCCCAAGAGTTTAAGGTGGCAGTGAGTTATGATGACACCACTGCAGTTTAGCCTGCGTAACAGAGCAAGAGAGCTTGTCTCAATAAAATTATTAATAAATACATAAATAAATTTATATTTACAATGAGAATCTTATACCTTTTATATGAAATTATTTAAATACATGTAATTAGCAAAGTAATGTCACAAACTCATTATTATAGAAAGTAGATATGATCTTGGATATCTCAATTCATAATTGATACTTGTAATTTATGATTTTATGATTTTTATATCCAAAACTGGTTAAATCCAGTTAATAGATGAGCAGCACATCCTCCTCGATGCCTTCTCTTTTCTTGATTATCCACTCACTTGGGTGCTGTAGCCTCTTAACTAGTTTCTAGAGTTTTTACAAGGGTAATTTGGTCCACATTTTTATGTTAATTTGGTATTTTTGTGGGAGAACAAGGATCTAGAGCTTCCTTCCTAGTCCTCCATCTTGCTGACATCATTCTTTCCCATTCTGTTTTAAAACCCAAGATTCACTTTTTTACACTGTACTTTGTGTGTAGTCTTTGATTTTTTCATAGCTACTATAACATGTTGCCTTGTACTATACAACCACTCAATAAATGTTGATAATGAAGATAACAGATACACTTTAAAAAATTATAATGTGAGACAGTCCACATTTAGACCATCAAACGCTGTAGGTTATTTGCTATATAACCTTTAATTCTTTTGACCTAGTATCGCCCTAAGAGTCATTCTCTGCCCTGCTCAGTGCCCTAGAGATCCCAGCCCTACATGAGGTTCCCCTGCTCTCTGGCTCCGAATGCATTTTCCCAATGGAAGAGAAAGAGGTCAGCAAATTTTTTCCATGTTTTCTCTCTACCATGGAACCATGGTTCTGGCAGATGTGTATCCCTCCATGACTAATTTTTAATCAGGTGACCCTCTTCGAGTGTTGTGCTGGTCAATGACAAACAACTACTTCCCCACCACCAAATAAAAGCATGCATGTACACATACACACACGTGCTAATGATAAATTTTACAGATACAAGGGATGTATAACAGATAATTTACAAATAATAACAAAATATCTGATAATATTTATTGTAAATAACAAATAGTCAATTTGACAGAATGCTTTCATTAAATTTTGCCACACTTGGCCGGGCGCAATGGCTCACGCCTATAATCCTAGCACTCTGGGAGGCTGAGGCAGGAGGATCACTTGAGCTCAGGAGTTCAAGACCAGCCTGAGCAACAACGAGACTCCGTTTCTACTAAAAATTGAAAGATTAGCTGGGCGTAGTAGCGTGTGCCTGTAATCCCAGCTACAGGAGGCTGAGGCAAGAGAATCGCTTGAGCCCAGGAGTTTGAGGTTGCTGTGAGCTAGGCTGACATCATGGCACTCTAGTCCACATGACAGAGTGAGACTCTGTCTCAAAAAAACAAAACAAAAAACAATTGGCAAACTTTTGTATTTGTAGCCAACCTATAGTTGCAATTCAAACATGATTTGACAAAATCAGACTACAGAAAAATGCTTAATTATGATCTGATTCCGTAAAGATGTCATTCATGTCATTGATGAATACGTGCGGTTCTGACATGGGTTGACTGATATTTTTATTTATATTAGAAAGATGAAAACTAAACAGATGTATATCAGAACTTCATTTGTTTATAAATGACAGAAGTAACTTCTTTCCTAAATCATATAGTAATTTTTGAATACTAGAAGACTATTTCCTCAAATTTGGGGGTTCTTCCCAAATGTAATGGCTATAGATATGATAAACTTTTAAAATTTAATTTGCATTATTTATATTTTCTTCATCACATTTATACATCTAGATAATCTAGAAAATAATAACTCAATCCCTAATTTTTAGTGTTTGCTGATTTCTATGTTGTGAATACTCTAACCATAGCCAATTTCAGTCAACCAATACGACATTACTGAATGCAAAGCAGGAAAAAGATGTACAAAAGCCACACAATTATACAGTATCTCCACCATATAGATATAATAGATCAAAGTAACCTCAAGAGTCTAGATAACAATAAAATATAGTAAGATAAATAGGAAGTGATGAGTTAGTTTTAAGTACTTATTATCTTTGCTTTTAAGATAATTTATTCAGCAATGTTAATGGCATGGTGAAACAAGCGGCTTTTGAAATTCTTAGAAATTTAATTCTTGGATGCCTCTCTACTCCTGGCTGATTCTCTTAATCCTGCCTACAGAATTGTAAATAGTCCTTCATTAAATTTTCTTCAAACACCTAGCTGAGATTTGATTTCTGCTGAGACCCTGACATTGGCTCAGTAAATTGTTTTTCATTGTTTGTCTTAACCACACTCCTTGCTTCTAATCACAGCTCTCCTTAATTCACTCCAGAGAGTGATTTTTTCTAGAAAGTAAAAGGCACTGTGCTTCTTTGAAAGACAGGCTCAAACATAAGTTCCTAGGATTCCTTTTTTTTTTTTTCTTTTGACACAGAGTCTCACTCTGTTGCCTGGGCTGGAGTGCCATGGTGTCAGCCTAGCTCACAGTAACCTCAAACTCCTGGGCTCAAGCAATCCTCCTGCCTCAGCCTCCCGAGTAGCAGGGACTACAGGCATGTGCCACCATGCCCAGCTAATTTTTTCTATATATATTTTTAGTTGTCCAGCCAATTTCTTTCTATTTTTAGTAAAGACGTGGTCTTGCTTTTGCTCAGGTTGTTCTTGAATTCCTGAGCTCAAATGATCCTCCTGCCTCAGCCTCCCAGAGTGCTAGGATTACAGGCGTGAGCCACTGTGCCCGGAAGTTCCTAGGATTCTTGAAACAAGTGAGGTGTCCTCCTCGGCCATACCTTAATTATAACAGTAATTATCACATTCTGCTGTGATCACTAATAAGCAAACCTCTCTTCGTTAGGAGGCTGTAACATCCCTAAGGACAAAATTGTACTCTACTGAACTCAGAGCCTAGCATCTGGTAGATGATCAATAATATGTAGTGGATAAAGTTTTTAGTAGAAAATTTATTATAATGTACTTTTCAGACAGAATTTTTTTGTAGTAGAATAATTAATGTCAGCCTCATTTATCTCCAACAAATTATTTTCCTTTCAGGGTCTAATATTTTGTGACTAAACAGAATACTAGAGAGCAAAAAAAGAGAAAACCTACTTATGAATCGAGCTTATTCTGATGTATGATGTTTGATTTCCTTTTCAAAACATTTTCCACCAATCCCCTGTGGGCTATCTTTCCCACAAAATAGTAGTCAAATCTCAATAAAAAGCACAATAAGATCCTTGAAAGTAATCTTCATAGTTTCAGAGCCCTAATAAAAGTTTTCATTCTGAACTGACATTTACTTTTACAAAGTCTGAAACATGCATTATATTTTTATATGTTATTTTTATTGCTGTCATAATTAATTGGACTACAGGCATTCAAAAATAGAGAATTTGTTAAATATGGTCTTTTATAAATTTAAAAACATGGTGTATCATCATTTTACTGGCATACTTTTTGAAATTCCCCACAACAATTTTTAATACCTGAAAAAGAGGGCCTATGTCCACATCAAAACCAAGATCAGCAAATCCTGTAGCAATAACTTTTGCTCCTCTGTCATGGCCATCTTGTCCCATTTTTGCTACAAGGAGACGAGGTCTGCGACCTTCACGGTCCATGAATTTATGAACCCTAAGAAACATTTTCAAATACAACAGTAGTTAAATATTAATTGTCCAAAGGTAGGATATAAAAACTGTAATTTACTTACAGCAAATATTTCAAGTTCATTCAGAAATATCTAATTTGTTTACCTCTATTTTGTTAATATCTCTATTTTACATTGAGAGCTCCATTAAACCCTGAATATGTTGACCATCTCCCCCTTAGAGGAAATTGAAAAGATGGCACAGCCTATACGTACATAACACTGAGAACATCACAGTGAAGTAAGATGAAAAGATGACAACCTTCCACATTCCTAAGCCAGTCAGTCTACAGAGTACAATATGTAGAAATATTTAAATATAAACTAAAAGGTGCCGTCAGAGTCATTTATACATAACGCATATATGTGACCCACTAGCTGCTGTGAATTGTCCATGTCTCATGTACCCTTCACAAGGGGTACAAGTGTAAACTGTACCTGAGCTGACTGAAATCTGTTTTTCTGTAATGATGTATTATAAAAATGTTTGCCTGCTTACATTGACAAATTTACATCCAATATGAAAAAGCACTTATTTTTGTTAAAAGAAAAAAATGTTCCATTTTGATGACTTTCACATTGGCTGTTTTGACATTTATCTAGTATATATGTATTGACATAAAATTTTTAATGGGAAGTTTGTTACAAAAGTTGAGAAGATCAGCACCAAAAAGCCAGTTTTTTTTCTTGAGAAACATGATCACATTAATCTACATTTCTAATTCATGCTGTGGGAGTATTATTCATTATCAGTTCAATGAAGACAATTTTTTTTTTCTTTTTTTTTGCGACAGAGTCTTGCTCTGTAGCCAGGGCTAGAGTGCTGTGGCATCAGCCTAGCTCACAGCAACCTCCAACTCCTAGGCTCAAGCAATCCTCCTGCCTCAGCCTCCCGAGTAGCTGGAACCACCACGCCTGGCTAATTTTTTCTATTTTTTTAGTTGTCTGGCTAAATTCTTTCTATTTTTAGTAGAGACAGGGTCTCACTCTTGCTCAGGCTGGTCTCTAACCCCTGAACTCAAGCGATTCTCATCATGCCTTGGCCTCCCAGAGTGCTAAGATTACAGGCATGAACCACCACACCCAGCTAAAGACTGATTTTAATTTATGCATAGATGCCAACCAAATGTTTACTTTCAATTAGGAAAAGTAACATTTTATAATTATTCAAGCATTTAAATAATGTAAACAAATTTAAGAGAATATGAAAGTCTACCAGAGTAAGCAGATTGAAATCTAAATACCTGGAGGATTGAAACAATTTCATTGTTAGTTAAACATCTGTTTGAAATAAGCAACTCCTAAAGGGGACTATGGTGAAAGTTCAAAATATTAATTTTATGAAAAATAATATTAGTTTTAATATCTAACTTAATATTTATTACTCAGTAAATATATCATATGCAAGTTAAATGATATACTTATATAATAAATTGTGTATATTTTATGGGTTATATGTAATATATATAATATAAATAATAATGAATACTTAATTTACTATTTATTAGTTTTATTAGAACTACAGACTAATAGGAAAGCTGATTCAAATATTTTCTACATTGTATGTGAAATTAAGCTCCCAGAAAATTGTGTTAACAGAAAAGACGAAATTCTTGCTTAAAAAATCTCACAAATTACCTCTTGATAGCAGATGTTATCTCTTTACTTTCTCCAAATTCCTGGCGATATGCTCCACTCACCATACGGTCATTAGCTTTATGTTCACCAAATACCTTTTTCAGGGCATCTGTGATTTCTCCAACTGTACATCTGAAATATTAAATGGTGGTTCCATTAACATCATTATTTTGAGAGAAAGATATTTGTTTACTTTAATATTCAATACAATTGACATATTTTATTACTGAAGTAAAATATAGGCTGTCAAAAATTTAAATAAGAATTTTTTAAATGTATTATGAAAGCATCTTTCCTGAGAATACTTACAAAAAAGTGATTCTGGATGCCTTTATGCATCCTAATCTCTTTTCAACATTTGTCAACCAAAAAATGACTGAATGACCTAAAAACTATAAATAGACAATATCTAAAGGTTACTAAATAATTCTCCACATAACAATAAAAATGGATAAAGAACAAGGCTTCCATTGATATTTTTGGATAAGAAGTAAATCTTTTAGCACATTCCATCCATTTGTTCATTAATTCATTCAACATTAACTGTGTGACTAATATGTGCCAGGTATGTCCTAGAGTTATAATGATAAATGGCACCAAAGAAAAAGTGCCTGCTCTTATAGAACTTATCACCTACCTAGTCAGGGATGCAGACAATATACAAACAAATAATTAATAAGATAATTTCATATGATAATCAATACTATAAAGACACTAAGACAGTCAAAGGTGGAATGGAGTGTCTGGGAGAGCTATGTTAAAATTATTGAAGATGTGAAGACATGACTTTTGAACTAAGACATAAATGATAAGAATGAGGAACCCAAGGGAACATAAAGGGGAAGCGTGTTTGAAAAAGGAAACACTAAATGCAAAGGCTCTGAGATGTAGGAAAACATGTTTTGCATTCTAAAAATAAAAGAATGGCATTGGGTACCCAGCATAATGAGGAAAGTAAGATAAGATGAGGTCAGAGAGATAGGCAAGAGTCACATCTAGTACATCTTGCAGGCCATGATAAGATTAAGTTTTAATCTAAAAGCAATGGAGATCATCAGAGGATTTTAATCAGAGAATACATCTAATTTCTTTTATGAAATTAAAACTGGAAAAAAAAATCAACATATACTATTTACTCTAAGCCTTAATCACTTAAGACAACATGTTTTTTAAAAAGTTCTTTGTTAAGCAATATATACTTAAAAGCAAAAGGCATTTAATTAGTGACACTACCATATATTGGAAGAAAATGTTCCATGGGTCACTCATTTTTCTGCATGTCTTGCAAAGCAAAGCACTGATTGCCCTTTTCTCTGGACTGTCTTTTCAAAGATGTCTGTATAGTCAATAGTCTTGGAAGACAGAGATATTGGCGACCTTCAGAGCAAATACTGTTTGCTTACTGTTCAATAGAATAACGTCTCCCTTTAGAATGATGGGCATTTTTTTACCCATTATAAAAGATCCAGAATCCCAAAGCTCAGGTTTTCTCCACTGGAATGTAACTCAATCCACTGCACATGAAGTATTATCATCTGGCCCTTTTTACATGGTTCTGTAGGAACTGGAACTCAGAGAAACTAGCTCCAAAATTACTGATACTCTGGCTACTACTATTACAGTAATGAACTGTCCTTCAGTTCTGACTCAGGGGTCTCATATCTTCAACCAACATCTCATGAAACTGTACAGAATAATTTCTTAGCTTGCAAGAAGGGTAAAATTTCAGACCCCTTCTATTTCTTAATATAATAAATTTATTTATATATATTAATATATTTATGTATCATATGTAGTATAGCAAGATAATTTTATTAAGTGCCATATTCTGTTCCCAGCACTAATTTTAATGATTTAAGGTCTCTTCACAACAACCCTATTAGGTAGCATGTATAAAAAGCTCCACCTTGCCATATTGTGCCTATGATAACACAGAAGCAGATATAGCATGTGATTAGCCCTGTTTCTATTCAGCCTGTTCTTAAACGTAGGATGGCAAAGGTTACGGGTTACAAAGGCAAAAAGTTTCAAGAAGGAATAAGTGATGAGTAACGTAAAGCACTGTAGAAAAGTCAAAATACGGACTAAAAAATTTCTACAATATATAAAGAGGAGGTCTTTGGTGAACTTAGTAAAACCAGTTATATTACAATAGAAAATCAAATGCAGTAGGCCAAAATGTCAACAGGAATTAAAAGACTGAGAACAATTAAAAATTATTCTACTCTAAAGGCCTGGCGCAGTGGCTCACGCCTGTAATCCTAGCACTCTGGGAGGCCGAGGTGGGTGGATTGTTTGAGCTCAGGAGTTTGAGACCAGCCTGAACAAGAGCAAGACCCCGTCCGTCTCTACTAAAAATAGAAAGAAATTATATGGACAGCTAAAAATATATATAGAAAAATTTAGCCAGGCAGGGTGGCGCATGCCTGTAGTCCCAGCTACTCGGGAGGCTGAGGCAGAAGGATTGCTTGAGCCCAAGAGTTTGAGGTTGCTGTGAGCGAGGCTGATGCCACGGCACTCTAACCCGGGCAACAGACCGAGACTCTGTCTCAAAAAAAAAAAAAAAAAAAAATTATTCTACTCTTAAAAGAATATATGGTTCTAACAAGGGAAGAAAGACTGGGATGGGGATGGGGAAGATGGCTGCTCTTCTGGTTGCTTCATGATTAAACGTAATTCAAAAGCAATAGCATCACAAGTTTTTCCTATGAATTCTCAGATTAATGTCCCCCCATGCAAGAGCCATTTTAACTGGTGTAAGATCAAGATAGTAGGCATAAGCCTGATGATATACTTGAGAGTACATCAATTTCAACCTGCAAATCAGTGAAATGGATTCATTACAACAGTTTTAAATGTTCTGAGCCATAGTGAAATACCTAAGTATTAATATATTCCATTCAAAACATATGAATGTTTTAAATGCAGAGATATTTTTAAAAGATAATTAAATTTATTATGGTCACCATTATTTTCTTTTGGGCTCACAAGGTTTATAGGATCAACCTTTTACTTAAGTATACTGTGAAAAGCTAAACTGGTTAGTGTTTAGTCTTTGGAAATCTCCAAACTTACATATCCTCACCTTGCACGAGCTGCTTCCACTGCAAGACCCAGAATATTTCCCTCTCCACTGGCAGCACATTCGGTTAGTGCATCAAGACATCGTTCTGCCAAAGCTTGATCCCTGCTAGATTTGATCTTATGGAAAGGGTTGAGGAAAAGGACAATTTACATGCACAGGGAATAAAACAGAGATCAAGAGATTAGATCCTCATGTGTACCATATGGAAACTGTTCCATAATCCTAACCTCAAAAATAAGAGGGAAAAAATGAAAAGAATAATACATAAACTAGGAATTTCATTCATGCAGGTCATTCATTCACTCAGAACTTCCTAAAATAACACTAACTTTGGTGTAACCCTGACAAAGCAATAACAAGCAGGGCAATAATAGCGGCGACCTCCCCAGCTAGCACATACTGCTTAGGCTTTTCTAAAGTTGGAAGACATTGAAAATACATGGGTCTTTTATATTAAGTATTTTCAAGGAACATTAAAAATAGTAACAAGAAAAAAATAGATAAGAACTTGGAAAATAATTTAGTTATATTTTAAGTTTCTTTTAGCTAGATATATAAAATATATCCGTAATAATATATACGTACATTGCTGATCTTTGCATTTAAAAATAATCCCAAAACAGTGAAAGAGAGACAGAGACAGAAAGAGAAACTGAGAGAAAGACAATGAAAAGCATGGTCAAAAACTTTGTCCCTAGGTCCTAACTCTACTCCACTCTGCCAACAATTCACCAAAACAAAGTTGTCAAAAGCCAGTATCTTTATAAGTTGTACCACCTGTAAGAGTCTAAAATATGACACTGTTCAAGATATCAGTGAAATCATATAGTATTTATAAGCAGAGGTGAGACAGAAAATGTATACAGTCATCCCTCAGTTTTCATACGGAATTGGTTCCAGGACCCCTCACAGATACCAAAATCCAGAAATGCTCAAGTCCCTTATATAAAATAGCATAACTAGTATTTGTATATAACCTATGCACATCTTCCCAAATATTTCAAATCATCTCTGGATAGCCTATAATACCTAATATAATGTAAATGCTGTGTAATAGCTGTTATGCTGTATTAAATATTAAGGTTGGTGCAAAAGGAATTGGGGTTTTAGCATTTTGAAGTGTCATCATTTTGAAGTGTCATCTTCTCTTTCTGTAAGCAATGAACCATTTCTCGATCAGATTGTGACATGCTACGAAAAGTGGATTTTATATGACAACCAGCGATGACCAGCTCAGTAGTTGGACTGAGAAGAAGCTCCAGAGCACTTCCCAAAGCCAAACTTGTACCAAAAAAAGGTCATGGTCGCTGTTTGATGGTCTGCTCCTGGCCTGATCCACCACAGCTTTCTGAATCCCAGCAAAACCATTACATCTGAGAAGTACGCTCAGCAAATCAATGAGATGCACCGAAAACTGCAACGTCTGTAGCCGGCATTGGTCAACAGAAAGGGCCCAATTCTTCTCCATGACAATGTCCGACTGCAGGTTCACACACCAATGCTTCAAAAACTGAACAATCGGGGTATGAAGTTTTGCCTCATCCACCATATTCACCTGACCTCTGGCCAACCAACTACCACTTCTTCAAGTACCTCGACAACTTTTTGCAGAGAAAATGGTTCCAGAACCAGCAGGATGTAGAAAATGCTTTCTAAGAGTTCGTGGAAGCCCGAAGCACGGATTTTTAAGCTACAGGAACAAAGAAACTTATTCTTGTTGGCAAAAATGTGTTGATTATAATGGTTCATATTTTGATTAAAGATGTGTTTGCGCCTAGTTATAATGATTTAAAATTTAGTCCGAAACTACAATTATTTTTGCACCAACCTAAATAATAAGAAAAAAAGTCTGTGTATGTTCAGTACAGACATAATGATTCATTTTTTTTTTTCTGAATATTTTCAATCCATGGTTGGTTGAATCTATGGACATGGAACACACAGATATGGAGGCCAACTATATTAAGGCATGGAAAAACACAACGACTCCAAATTCTCTGTGAAAATGTCCATTTTTGTTTACCTTATACAGTTATCTGTATTTTTTGTGATCTAAATTTCTAATCTAAGGGGAGACAAGACAGTACAGTGTGGTGTTTCTTAAACAGTAAATCCTAATCCATGGATGGTGATGTAGAATTAGTGGATTGTAATTAGCACTTTAAAAAAAATTGAAATAGAATAGAAACTAAGTGCACTGCACATAGTTTGGGTAGGTAGTTTTGTGAGACTTTTATTTTAGTTATGTGTGTTCACATACACGTGAATTTGTGTGTGTGTGTTTAGGTAGGCATGTAGGTAAAATGCATTTCTTACTGTGAGTCATGATCATAAAAGTTGGGAAAACATCAGTATGAAGTTAAGAGCATGGGCACAGGAGTCACACTTGAGTTCAAGTTCCAGTCTGACATTTGCTAGCTGAATGGACCTAAGAACCTTATTTAACATCTCTCCATATTAATCTCCTGTCAGATGGGATTCATGAAAAGAAAATGGTTCTTATTAGGATTAAATGAGAAAATGCCTAACTAAGGCAATTCCTGGCATAGTACAGGCACTCAATAAATCTTGATTTTATAAAAGTAATAGTAATAACAAGAATGTAGAGAGTCATGGTTTTAGAAAACAAGAGCTTTTGCAAATATGATCTATATTTATAGCCAGAATAATAATATGTATATGACTTAACAATTCAATTCTTAATGTGTATTTTTAGCAATTATGTTTTAAGACACAGGACTTTTCCTGAATATACAGAATTCCAAGCTATTCAACTCAAATGATAATTATCATTTGCAAACATTTTCTAATTAAATTAAAATAGATAATGAGTACTAATTAAGGACCTATTAATGCCAGCATTGTTCTAATCATGGGGATATAGCAATAAACAAAACAAAGTCTATGCCCTCATGGACTTTACATTTTATTGTAGAGAGAGAGAAAGAAACAAACAAACACATAAACAAATAAATATATAATTTAACAAAAAACAGAGTAAATAAAGAATTGACTGAGGCAGCAGGGTAGCATGCTGTTACAGATACGGATCTCTATAAGCTTCTTAGATAAGATGACATTTGAGCAAGACCTGAAAAGTACACTTTTTCTGGTTTACTAAAAACTAGTCCTCTTAGATTAGGTTGTTTGTTATAATTACATGAACAACAGATTACTAAAATTCATGGAGTGAAAATAATGTTAAAATTAACTCCAGCTAGGGTTGTAGAAAAACAATTTAATATGAAATTACTGTTGAGGTTGTTCAGTTTGAAAATAAGTGTTAACACTACAAGTAAAAATACTGTTACAACCATTTGTAAAAGGGAAGCATGAGGAAATATAAACATTAGTCCAGTGGCAAAAAGAATTCACAGTACTGTAGCAGAAATACATTTAGGTATAAAAACATCTCTTGATTTTAGCTATGGTGAAAGTTAATTCTTCTAATAGAAGAACTTGATTTGGTCATGGTTCTAAGAAGGTTCAAAATTAGGAAAACGTTATACTAGAGCATCTATTTCTCCTAAATTGGCACTAGAGTCAAGAAACCTGCATTCAAATCCCAGCTCTCCCACTTAGAATTTAAACTTGAGTAACTAAATGAGACTGTCTGATCATTAGTTCCCTCATCTGTAAATGAAAATAAAAATAGTAAATACCTGTTAAATAAAATAATACACAAAAACAATAATTCAAGAAAAGCACTTAGCACGGTATAGGGTACACGGTAAGTGTTCGATAAATGTTAACTATTATTCCTATATTGTTGAAAATTATTATATTTTTCTCTCTTTCCCAAAATAAAGTTCATCATCACTTATGATAAATGGAACACCTCAAACTTTGAGGGTATAGAGTTAATAAGAATCTAAAGTACGAGAGAGGAAAAAGAGGTTTTCCAAATATAATAAATACTGAGACTTTTACAGTCACTGAAAATAAAATGCCACATGCTAAATAGGGCCTTTCAAACAATGACAAAATGTAATAGATGAGTGATTATTATTCCCGATTAGATTGAAGGTAAAAAAGAAAATAACATCATTAAACATCTACCATTAATTCTAATGGGAAAAAAACTGAAGATTATAGTCATGTGTTCCATCTAACTGGACAAAGTCTATTAGATTTTTATAGAATATTTCAACTAAGGAGAAAAAAGTCATATCTTAAACAATCACAGGAAAAATGAACAGACAACCACCATTGAGGTTTTAAGCTTCCTACCTTGGAAATAGCAGTAATTACAAAGGCCAAAGATTAGGAGGCCAAGGTAGCATCATACAACAGAAATATATCGGTTACAACAGTGACAATTAATATGGTTTATCTATTTTAGTATTTCATCTACTTTGGTTCATCTCAGTGAGAAACTGAAAATAAAAAGGAAATACAGTATGCTAGTTTCAATCAAAATAAAGTTCAGTATAAACTGTAGCTTCCTAAAGCACTACCAAATATAGTTAAATTTAAAACATTAGAAAGCAAGTAATTCTTTCATAGTAGTATCAGGCACCATGGTCCAGTGGAAAGAAATTATAACGAGAAGCCCTGGGTTCAAATACTAACTCTAAACTTTATTCTGTTTTTAACTTTGATTGAGTTACATAATCACCTAAACTTTATAGTTCTTATCTATAAATGATAGAAGGTACTATTACTGTAGTGTGGTTTTTAATAACAACAAATAAGTTTCACAGACACAGATATCATGGTTTGAAAATACAAGTTTTTGTTGTCAATAGATCCAGATTGAGTCCTGGCTGTCCAATTATTTATTCTAAGCAAGTTTCTCAATGTCTTATATTTGAAATGATGAAAAATAATACCCACCTCATGTGGTTGTTTTAAGGATTAAGCAGGACAATTTAAGGGCTTAGCCAGTGTCCAGAACACAGAAAATACTAAAAAAAAAAAAATAGCTATTCATACCTTCTTAAGTTTTTCAATCTGCTGGCTACGCACTGAAGTATTATCAATCGCCAGAACCTCTACAGAATCTTCTTTTTCCAGCTGGTACTTATTTACTCCAACAATTACTTCAGAACCTATTAATTTCCCAAAGGAAAACAATATGAAGATTCTATTCACAAATAATTGCCTACTAGTAATGCTCTGATTATCACATGTTTTCCTTGTAAGTTTAATGTTTTTAAGTAGTATTCTTAACTTTTAATGAAACTTAAATATAGATCAGCAAATCCCAATCTAGGATAGCAGCGTGAGGGGAAGAACAGGCATATATCAGAGTGTCTGTGAGAAAGGACTTTTATTATTTTTCCAAACTATATACTTTCCCAGAGTTTCTGACAAATCTTCTAACACTACAAAATAAAAATAATCCCAGCAGTTACCATCTAAGATTTATAAGGTAAATAATTAACACTCAGTAGCTTTTCTAATATTTTCTTGAATTCTTTTAGAGCCAACTGCTTTAAAAAAAACTTTAAAATCTATGAGCAACAAATCAAAATTAAAAAGATACTTCCTTACATAATAAAGAATATATTATTTTGCCTCAAATTATCAGATTATTACTCTTATCTAAAAACATCCCCATGACTCCATCCCAGGTTATACTCCTTCTTATTTCCTTCATAGCACTTATCACAATCTGTAATATTTTATTTGCTTACTTGTTCATTTTTCTCTTTTACTAGAATGTAAGCTCTACAGGAACAGAGACTATGACTATCCTGTTCACAGTTGTATGTTCAAACATAGCAAGTGCCTCAAATAGACTAAAAAAAAAAAAAAAGTGTTCATTGATCGAATTAATGAATACTCTAATGCAGAGTACTATGACCATCAATAGTGTCATCTTCAAAATGTTGGTGATAGCCACCCACAAACGCGTACATACATATAATGGTTATCCATCCACACACTTTGTACACATGCTTGCCTGTGGTATGTATGTATGCAAAAATCCAAATATACACATATATACATATGTGTATATACATATGTAAACATGAAAGAAATTTTATTTAAATTTCATTATTTTTGTTTTATTAATTTTATATATTATCCTCAAACAGAAATTACTATTTCTTTTTAAATACTAAATTTCCTATATAAACTTTTTCACTTTATCTTACCAGAATCAATTCTAGCTTGTCTTCGGGCAGCACATTCTTCAATTCGAAGTTTAGGTATTCCTTCAGCTACAGCTTTTGCCATTCCACCCATTTCTTCAATTTCATTAATGAGCTAATAAGAAAAATATTAATAAAACTAAAAGAGAATATAGAAAATTTTTATATATTATACAAATTTGTTATGAGTGTTACATAATTACTAACAATATTAATGAAATTATAAACTAAATGTTAATATTTCATAAGAAAAAATTAAGTAAACATCAAGGGTATTAATTAGAATTTGTGTGTTTAAAGTTATCTGAATAGAAAAATTAACAAGTATATTCTGGAAAACACAAAACCTCTCACTCAAGTCTTAGGAGAAAACTAAAGATAATATCAATTCTCTAATCTTTATTTTTAGCTACATAAATAGTTTTCACACTTACATAAATAAAGATTCTAAGAAAAATGTATTTTAAAATACAATTTAATTTTTATTTGAGCAGTGAAGAAATGATATAACTTCATCTTTAATGAAACCAGAAAACATTTAAACCTCAATCACAGCTTCATATAAAAATAAAAATAGATGGTAGAATGGTATATGACTTAGCAGAAAGGATCAAATTCAAACTTGCTTCTCCCTGAAGAATAATCTGTATTCGACGCCACACAAGACAAGGATAAGATGGGAAGCTAAAAAGAGGGAGACTAGTTGAGAGTTTGCAATGACTCCTCTCCCATTCTGTCAGCAGAACCAAAGTTTACTGTCTACAGAAAATGAACTGGAGAGGCAATGAACTATCAAACACTAAATACAGAGAAAGGCAAGGGAAAGATGTTTTAATGAAATAAAAGTATTTATTCGGAACAAGACTAAAGACAAAAAGCATACAGAGAAAACAGAGACAATATAGGATACACAAGAAAATTTCAAAAAATATCATTAATATCCTCAGAATAAGAAGAGATTCTACATTAATGAAACAAATTTATGACATACAAGGGAAAAAGTAGAAAACAAAAATGAGCTCTTAGAAATTAAAAATATGACATATGAATGTTAAAATATTCAGTAGACGGATAAAGTTGACAAATCTCCAAGAAAACAGAACAAAAAGGCAAAGAGATGAATTACAGAAAAGATAAGAACATCAGTGTATTATTCAAGGAGGTCCAATAGCTTATGACTAGGAGTTCTAGAAAGAGAAACCATAGAAAAACGGCAGGAAGATATTATCAAAGAAATAATACAAGAAAATTTCCCAGAGCTATAAAAATATAAAAAAGGTGTAAGATTAAAAAGACCTATTAAAGATTCTGTAAAATGTAGGAAAAAATACAGATACCAAGTTATACATCAAGACCAAAAGTAAAGAAGAGATCCTGATGCTTTCAGAAAGAAAGATCCAGAATGAGAATGGCATCAAGTTTCTAATCATAAATATTAAAAGCCAGAATAAAAATCCAGAATAAAAAAACACATCAATGCTTACAAAGTTGCTTATGAATTCCCAAATGGAAATAATTTCAAAACTAGTCAGACTATCAATCAATACAAAATAAAATAAAGATATTTTCAAACAGGCAAAGTTTCAAGTAATTTCTCTCTCATGCACCATTTTTCCAGCAGGTTGCTATGAGATATACCTCAAAATAGCAAAGAGATAAACATGGGATTCAGTATTCAGAATTCAACATAGGAGAAGTGAAAACATTGTCCCAGGATAATAGTAGAGAAGTCAAAGAACAGAAACGGTCAGCAGAACTAGAGACAGAATGGTTTAAAGCAAATGAAAGCATTAGAGAACTTCAGGAAGGATTATATTGAGAAATGACTATATTGGTGGAAAAGAAGGAGTATGAATCAGCTAAACTCTAAACTACCATGCTAGGAAAGCAATAGATAATGTCCAAGGTCTAATGTCTAAAACTGATGGAATTAGAAGAAATAGTATACATGTAGGATTTTAAACCATGCAGATAAAAACAAAAATAAACAAAAAAAGAAGTATGTAGCTTACTTACTCCAGGAAACAGGAAAAAGCAAGTGGAAGACAAAAAACTGATGTTTTTGCATAAGCTTTTAAATACTGGTTGGCTTTTTAACTCTTTGAATAAAATAATACAAATAGAAATGTATTTTTTAAATTAAGTTTCAGTTGTGAAAACTATAAAATCAAATCTAAATTTCTTTTCTATTTAATAAATCTTTATATCAATCTATAAATGATTTATAAATTCAAAAATCTATAAATCTTTATAAATCTGTAAATCCTGAAAGCAAAATTGCAAAGAGGAAAAACTAACCTTCAAGGCAGCATCATAAACATCATTTGTGAGACATTCCATCATATATGAACCTCCCCAAGGATCAGCCACTTTAGGAATCCCAGATTCTTCTTGAATGATGATTTGTGTGTTCCTGGCAATTCGAGCACTTTTTACAGTAGGCAAACCCAAAGCTTCATCAAAGGAATTTGTGTGCAAAGACTGAGTCCCTCCAAACACTGCTGCCATTGCTTCTATTGCAGTACGCACAATGTTATTGTAAGGATCCTAAAACATTTGTTTACAAAAACCAAAATAACGAAACTGGTAAAATATATTGCAGCTATAAAAGACAATATGATCAAACACAACTGCTGCATGCTTTTTCTATGCCAATGTCCACGTTAGACTTCAGAATATCAAATAAACTTAGACAAATTAGTGAACAAGCCAGAAATAGAAATAAGAGCCAAAGTGTCTATTCTGTGCCTAGGCATTAAAACATTGTCTCTTATAATCCTCTGAAATATTAAATATTCATTGTATTTACTTTTATATTGCCTAAATACTTTTCTATAAGTATATCAAGAATGTATATTTTTCTACTTTAATTATATAATCCTTCATCTCATAATTCACTATCTCCTAAGTATTTTGTATACCTCAAAGTATCCACCACAATGATGTAAACAAAACAAGCATTCAACAAATGATTAATAAAGCAGATAAACAATGGATTGTGACACAGGAAATCTGAGTTCTAATTTATTGTATTCGTAATTGTAATTTGGGAAAGTCTTTGGACCTCTCTGAACTTCAGTTTCTTTAGCTGTAAAACTAAGCAAGACTAAAACGATTATTAAAGGTTCTTCCAATCCTGAAAAATCTCTATTTCTCTAAGGACCTGAAGTTATATTTCATATGGAGAATATTAGTTGTTATTCACTTTTAAATGTATAAAAGCAATGTATAATAACTTTACACATATAAATTATATGTATCTATTATGTAAGGAGAATATATAAAAAGATCACCACACAATTTTTAATGGAATAAAATTAAATTAAATTACCTAATAATCATCTTTAATCAGTTTGCTTTTATGCTTGTTTAAACATATAACTTTAATAAATAAAATATTTGTGTATGTATAAAATCAAATTTTAATTAAGCAGTTCTATGCTAAGAATTCTAACTCTTAAAATTATATGAGAGTATTAAGTTATGACATTTACTTCTTCCTCATAATCAAATTTTATTTACTTTTTAAAAAGTAGGCCAGGCGCAGTGGCTCACACCTGTAATCCTAGCACTCTGAGAGGCTGAGGCAGGAGGATTGCTTGAGCCTAGGAGTTCAAGACCAGCCAGAGCAAGAGTGAGACCTATCTCTACTAAAAATAAAAAAATTAGCCGGGCATGGTGGTGCACACCTGTAGTCCCAGCTACCCAAGAGCTGAGGCAGAGGGATCACTTGAGCCCAGGAGTTTGAGGTTGCTGTGAGCTATGAGGACACTACAGCACTCCAGTCAGGGCAAGGGAGTGAGACTCTGTCTCAATGAATCAATCAATTAACAAATAAATAAATAAAAATAAAAAAGTAAACAGCACTACATGCAAGATGTAAAATGATTTTACATTGTTAACCACTAGAGGGAGCCAATCCTATTTATCATAATATGTGTAAATATAATACAAACCCAAGTGTGTATTATGTTTCAGAATGTTCATGATTTTCAAATATTAGCAGATAGCTTCTTAAATCCATTTCCTAATTATGCCATGTTACTTAAAAGAAAATACATGACTTTATTAAAATTTTATATTTTAAATTACATACACACCTGCTCAGTAAGTGACCATCCTGATGTCTGACAATGTGCTCTTAGAAGAAGAGATTTAGAGTCTTTAGGCTGAAACATTTTCTCTACTAAGTGAGCCCAGAGTCTTCTCCCAGCTCTCATCTTTGCTATTTCCATATAGAAGTTCATCCCAATTCCCCAGAAGAAAGACAACCTAAAGTAGTAATGTTAAGTCCAGAATTTAATTAAACTTAACAATATAAAACAGAAAATAAAACTAATTGTATCACACACTAGAAAATCAATGTCCACATTTTAATTCCAAACAACTGAATCTGAATTAAAATTAATACCCATATTTATGTGACTTTAAGTTTAAAGTCACATAACAAATTAAATTTTATGCATGTGAAAGAAACAGCTGTGATTATTTGCTTCAGGTAAGAGTGATTCACTTTGCAATTGGTTTTCTGTAGGAAAGAACCTCCTCTGTGTCCTTAATTAAATAAAGATTCAATTCCTAAAAAGAAAAATATTTTAGGAATACCTAATATGTTAGGTAGGGGACACCGACAAAGTGAATAAAATGAGAAACTTGCTTTGTTTAGATGACAAGAAAGTTTTTTTTTTTTTTTAAAGACTGATTGTGTATTTGGTCTATGCATATATTTCTCCAATTTGTCCCCAACCTCCACTACTCTCTTTTATCTTATATTCTATAGCTGATTTACACATTTAGGTTATTTTCTTGCCTCTAAAGGCACAAAGGTTGTGAATCCCTAAACAAAACAAGGTGAACTTTAAGAAACCAAAACTTAAAAAAAATTCCTGATGTATACTTGGAAGAAGTTCTTAACATAGTAGTTCTCAAATATTTTGATCTCAGGATCCCCTTTTACTCTTAAAAATTACTGAAGATCCCCCCAAAATTTTCTTTATTTGGATAATATTAATCAATATTTTGCCTACTAGTTCATTTAAAAATAACAATAAACCTACATGTTAACATAAATAATATTTCTTATGAAAAACTATACTTCTTTAAATAAAAAAATTACAATAAAAAAAGTCATTGTTTTACATTTTTGCAAATCTCTTTGATGTGTGGCTTAAGAGAAGAGAGTTGCACTCTCGTGTCTGTTTCTGAAATCTGTTGCAACATCACATATCATGTCGCTACTGGAAAACACCACTATAAACTCTTGGGAAAATGAAAGTTAAAAAGGCAAATAAAGTTTTAATATAATCATGGAAACAGTTTTGACCTCAGAAAGGGTCTTAGCAATACCCAAGAATTTTTGGACTATACTTTGAGAACTACTGTCACAATAAGTATACAAGATCCCTGGTATAAAGGAGCATTCTATAGTCTATAAACACTCTGAAGAAAGAAGTCATGTTTTCTCCACGTAGTTTTTGCCAGCATATAGGCTAGTTCATGGCCCAAAGCAAAGCTCACTACGTGATTGCTGAACTGACTGAACTAATGATTGATTTTTCATCCCCAAATTTAAATACTTCATAAACTTAAGTTTTTCCATATTTGTCATACTCTATTAACAAGCTGTCATGAAATGTTTTCAACAGCACTGTGCATCCCAAAACATTTACATTACATACATGAAACAGAAAAAAATAAAACATAATAGATGACTTCTATATGTTAAAATGGAAAAATTAAAATAAAAGTAAAATTGTCTTGACATTTTGTTTACATTTTAATATTTGTTAAAATGTGCAAGTTAATTGTGTTCTCCAAATAGGTGCAGACAAGATATTCTGCTAATTTACAAAGAAGTATGGCCAATTTTAATTCTGATTTTTTATTATAAATAGTACTAGTTTATTCTCATTACCACTCAGATAAAACATGAGAAAATCTAAACTAATATTTATATTTACGAATTCATTTTACTAATATAATTTGCTGTTTACTCATAAAATGGCCCTATGCATTTTCTTAATGTTGAAACAATATCTAAGTTTAATTTACTCACCGTGGTGCAAATTCATCAATTGTCAGGCCAGCTTGGAGTCCAGTTCTAGAGTACTCCAATCCATCTGCTATAGTGTAGGCCAGTTCCAGAATGGCATCAGCCCCTGCTTCCTGCATATGGTATCCACTAATTGAAATTGAATTAAATTTTGGCATGTACTACATAAAATAAAAATTATAATAGTAAATAAATAAAAATATCAAAAGGTTCTATTAAACATATTTTCTAAAAGCAAATATTATTTTTAAATCATCTTCAGCTCAAATATACTTGGTAGTTTATAATGTTAACTGAAAATATTTAATGCTTATTTGTTGTATTTAATTCACTCTCCAATTTAAATGGTTGGTTCATGAACCATCATCATTCAGGACTATACCTGTCTTATTTTTCCAGTGGAAAAGAATTTGCACTAACTATCCTTCTAAACGTTTAAACTTTGAATTAGCTACCTGAGATTAGAAATGTAAACTTTGGCCTGAGAACTAAATGAAGACATTTTTAATTCCAAACCAATGACTTTGACCTCATAAGAGATTATTAGACCCTATAACTTTGGGTTAATCTGCTAAAGATATATAAATTTAATATTATTTACTAGTTACTAATTTTCTTATTTGAATGAAGGCATCAAATGTGAATACGTGCATAAAGGATAAAAAAGAAAATGATTCGATCCTTAGTATTAATACTATATATGGAAACAAAATGGGATAAAATGTATGGCTTAAAAATCAAAAATTTAACTGTGATTTACTGTGACATTTAATGCTAAGCATATCCCAGACAGGTTCTTTCTATCACAACCATAAGAAAACCACATTTCAACTATTCTCCTAAAAGTACATATCACGCATATCTTGCAGAACCAAAACATTATTATCTTTCCGAAGAGTTAACCAAACATAAAATAATAAAAACTAAATCACAGGAACTTAGTACAGTGGTAAAGAGCATGGGCTCTGGAGCCAGAGTGCTCAGAATTCTAGCTGCATAATTTAACTGTAGGCAAATTTCTCAACCTTGCTATTATTTCTGTGTTTCCTAATCCACAAAATAGAAATAATAATTGTACCTTCCTCATGGAAGTTATAGGATTAAATGAAATGATTCATTTAAATCACTTAGTATTATATAGGACATAGTGTTGTTATTAATGTATGGTATGGATTAAATACACCATACATACATATATCATAGATGGTATGTACATAGATACCATGCATATACCATATATGATATATATATCATATACCCAAAATATAGATACATATTTTATATTTATCTATATAAATGTTTATTACCGAAAGCCCTTAAAAAATGTTTCACCACAAAACCAGTAAAGGGATTGAATCACACGGAATTGACAGATTTACTTGAGTATATTTAGAGTTTACAAATAAGAAACAAGGACACAAATAGGCGCTTTTCTATGGAGAAAAGTTCAGTGTAAAATTGTAAGAATAATAAAAATAGCACAATATTAGAATATTATTCAACCTTAAAAAGAAAAGAAATTCTGACATGTTACAACATGGATGAACCCTGAGGCCATTACCCTAAGAGAAATAATCCAGTCACAAAAAGACAAATATTGTATGATTCCACTTATATGAGGTTCCTAAAGCAGTCAAATTCATAGAAACAGAAAATAGAATGGTGGTTGCCAGGGGCTAGGGAGGGGGGGAAATGGGAAATTAGTGTTTAATAGGTTCAGAGTTTCAGCTGGGGAGGATGATCAAGATCTGGAGATGGATGGTGGTGATTGTTGCATGACAATGTCAATATACTTAGTGCCACTGAATTGTGCACTTAAAAATTAAGATGGTAATTTCATGTTTTATGTATTTTGTCACATTTAAGTTTTTTTTTAAAAATACAAAAGTTCACAATTTACAAAGTAGTTCAATGTAACATTTTTATCAGTGTCTGAAATTGGCATTTCACCAACTTACGTGAAAGATTATATGAAGCAATTTTGAACTTAAGGGTGACATTAAGAGCTTTCACAAGGTGAAATGCCCAAGTGTATAACAGCATAGACTGCTACTACCTACTCCAATAACCATTCTCCACCCTTCTCCTGTAATAGATGAACCATAAAATCAGAGTGCCAATGAGCAAGGACTACATTTCCAATCTTCTCTTACTGCTATGTGTGTCCACTGACATATAAGCAGGAGTTTGGTGTGTTCCTTCTGGAAGTTCACTTTAAATAAAAGGAGCTAGGCCTTTCTCCCCCCAGCACACACCTACCCACCCCTTCTTCCTTAACCATGAGCTGACACCCTACCAATAGAGAAGCAAAATAAAAGGAACCTAGTCCATGGAGATTCCATAAAGGTAAGCCCCTGACAGACTCCCTTCTGACCTCTTTTAGATGAAAGAGAATTGACTGACTCCTATTTAGTTTAAGCTACTATTTGTATGTGTTTGTTTGTCATATGCTGCTAACCACAATCTTCCAGTGCGTATGTTCTTTAAATCATAAATGACAGAAATATACAACTTTATGCAATAAAATTCATGTGGGCAGATGGAATATATGAGAAGAAATAAAATTACAAAGTGTAAAGGCTAAATATCAAATGAGGAATACGGGCAATCCTTGCTAGAATTCTGAGATGATAGTAATTAAAAGGAGTGAAAGAGAGAAAAAGGTTTGATGGAGAAGAGATTTTCCCTTTGCCATGAAATAATGCTTTAACTTTAAGGTAAGTAAATAGAAGGAGATCATCACTAGCAAGAAGCAAAGTGTGAATAACGGGGGGAAATATACATTAATTGCTCAAAAAAAAATGAAGGAGAAAGAAAATGTTTCACTGTGGAGGTACTGCTGCTACTCTAAGAACACTATGGGAAACTTCTTTTCCTACCACTCTGAGGAAGATGAATCAAATTCAGGGGTGAATATTAGGAACCTCATTGAGGTTGCAGATATGAGTGATATCTTCCAACCCAGATTTTAGCAGAAAAAAGCTGACATTCTTATCTCTATCTGTCTGACACCAGTGTCTACTACACAACTGCATCTAAATTCTGGAGGGAAATAAAGAAATGTAAATCATGAGACCTCTCTGATTCTAATAATTATCAGATAACTAAATTTTAACGTAAGGAAAATATATTAAAGGTCTACTACCCAGATTCCTACAGGTAATGACAAACCATAAAATTAGTACATTAAAAACAAAAAAACTAACAACAAAACACCCTGACTTCATACTGTAACTATTATTGAGATTCAGTTACCAGATTCAAAGCATGTTGTAAAAATTCCTACATTCAAGGAACTATAGCAAAACCTACAATAACCACAAAGTATACCTTTGCTGTATATTGGAAGATGTCAGCAATAATTTTCATGGATGGTTCTGGAGGAAAAATGTAAGTATTTCTGACCATAAATTCCTTTAGTATGTCATTTTGGATGGTACCAGTAAGTTTCTCTTTAGGTACGCCTTGTTCTTCTCCAGTTACTATAAAATTTGCAAGAACTGGAATAACTGCTCCGTTCATGGTCATGGAAACAGACATTTTCTCTAAAGGAATTCCATCAAAAAGAATTTTGGTATCTTCCACAGTGTCAATAGCAACTCCAGCCATTCCAACATCACCACGGACTCGAGGGTTGTCTGAATCATAGCCACGATGAGTTGCCAGATCAAAGGCAACTGATAATCCCTGCTGACCAGCTAAATATATAAAGAAAAATAATCTAAGATTAAAGAGTCTGGCATCAATGTAAACTGATTTACTTTAACACTACTAAAAGTGTTAATTTATCTCATCCTAGTATACCTTTATAACAAAATATTTTTATGTTCCCATATGTCAAAACAAATTTAAATAAAGATATTTCACTTCCTAAGAGTTAGCTGTTTCCCATGTGCTAAAATGCACAAGTCGAATCCCTGACATCACTATAGAAAAGAATGGAAGGAATACAATATCTCACTCGTCTTATCTTTATCTGAATATTTGGTGCTTAAGCACCAAATCATGTTTTATCTTAACAGTTTTTGACTGAAATATTTCTAAAATTCATGAAAAGATCTTCTTGTTCATATATAGTTAACATAATTTAATATTTGTATGCTTACTTACTTTTTTTGTTCTTTTATCTAATATGGTCATAACAGGATGTCTTGGCTATTCAAATATTCTGGGAAACAGAATTATGACAGTCATATAAAATTTTTAAATAACTAAAATAGCCTACACTAAATATAATATACCTCCATGAGTAATACAGACTTAAAAATCCTCAGGTTTAACACATTCAAACAATATGATTTTATTATAGATCAGAAAGAAGAAATATTAAGATAATTTTTAGAGAATGAGTACCAGATTGCTCTGAATATATCTGTACCACATTATCATTTGTTTATTACTTTCTTTGAGCATCCAGGGGTGGGGAACCTGCCGCCTTCTGATTTCAAGATTGTTCTTTTTGAGCACCAAAGGCAGCAAGAAAAGCTTCATCTTTCTCTGCTGCCCCCCTTTTAATAAAAGGATTTGTTCTGTAAAATTTGGATTCAGTCAAAAGGCTGCACTTGAGGACCTAGAAGGCCACATGTGGCCTTAAGGCCGCAGGTTGAAGATAGCCTATCTTCACCTCCAATCTCTATCTTGACAATGTTAAGTTTTCCAAGGCAAAGCCAATGTCTCTCTTCTTCATGCACCTCACTTAATTCCTTTTAAACAATGTGCATGTAAGTGTTGTTTACTTTCAAGAATTTAGCACTTTATTCTGACTCACATCTTTTTGACCACGGAAGCTGAAAAACATCTACTTTTTCAGAGTATAATCTTTAACTATAAAAGTATAAAGTGACTATCATCTTTACGGAGATTAACCAGCCTCCCCTCAAAAAAAGCCAAGATTAGGAGGTATATATCTTATCATAAATATTATGTCTTACTTTAAAATCTCACCCTTAATATTGTCCTTATAGAACTTATTGCTTTCTTCCACAGTACTAAAGCCAGCATACTGGCGAATGGTCCAGGGCCTAAAGGTATACATGGTGGGGTATGGTCCACGTGTGAATGGCTTCACTCCGGGAAGTTCTTCGGGTAAGTCCTTAGTATCCCTCCTGGAATATAAGGGCTTTATAGAGATCCCTTCTGGGGTGTGCCATATTAGGTCTTCTGGATTTTTGCCTTTCAGCTGCTTTTTAGCCAGGGCAGCCCATTCTGGGTGAAGGGGTTGTTGCTGGTGTAGAAGTCTTTGCCATATGAGCCTGGAGCCTGATGATTCTTTTACCTGCTTCAGGTAATGAGGGAAAAGTAAGAAAAGCCGATTCTTAGCCCTCAACATGGTGGAGCATGGAAACACCCAACAGGAACAAGAACCAACCTAGAAAAGAAACACAGTGTATATACATTCAGTAGAGGGAGGAAAAATAGGAGCTATTGATGAGAAAAGAAAAGAGAAGGAAGAGGGCATATTAGTATGATTTCATCTCTTCCCCTTTTCTGCTTCCTGCACCTAATATTTTATAACTTTGTCACCTCTTCTCCACAATTACTATCAGCATTCTAGTTTCAGTCTTCTTCCTCAGTACCTCTTAGCTACCACAGTCTTAGCCCCCTCTAATCCATTCTCCACAACGACACCAGTGAAAATCTATGTCACACTCTCCATGAATTTTTTCAAAGATTCTGTATCATGTGGATGCAGTATAGCCTTCCAATTAACTTTTTTTATTCAAAATGCTTTTGCATTTATTAAATACCTAATTTATGATAGGCATTATGTTGGGCAATAGAGAAAAAGTGGTGACCAAGACAAACAGGCATTCAAGGCCTTCATGACCTGGTCTCCGCTTGCCTTTCAGATTCATCTCTGCCTTTGTCCTCTCTACACATTTTGTGTTCTAAGAAATACTGGACTAGCTACAGTTCACTGCATATGTCAAAGTTCTGTGAATTTATTCTTGCTCTTCTTCTCTCTAGAATGTCATTCTTTGGCTAATTCAGCTAAGGTATTATCTCCAGAACTCAGTTTCTATATGCCAGGCACATAAAGAGCGATAAAGACTTCACATAGAGTAGCAATTTTAACTTTTTGTGTTGTTTACTTTTTAAATTTCTTTTAAATTTCAAAATATTAAGTAGGTACAAAGGTTTTTGTTACATGGATAACTTTTATAATGCTTTAGTGTGCCCATCACACGAATAGTGTTCACTGTACCCAAAAGTAGGTTTTTAACCCTCCCCTCCTCCCTTTCCTATGACCTTTATATCTCTTTGTGCCCGTGTGTGCCCATCGGTTAGCTCTGTTATTACATGTAGTATTTGTTTTTCCATTCCTGAGATACTTCACTTAGGATAATGGTCTCCAATTTTATCCAAGTTGCTAAAAAAGACATTATTTCATTCCTTTTTATGGCTGAGTAGTACTCCATGATATATATATATATATATATATATATACATACATACACACACACACACACACACACACACACACACACACCACAGTTTCTTAATCTATTCATGAATTGATGGGCACTTAGGTTGATTCCACATCTTTGCGATTGTGAATTGTGCTGCAATAAACTTTCAGGTGCAGGTGTCTTTCACCAGGAAGTGGGAACTAATATTATCCCCTTTTTATAGATTAGGAAACTGAGGCACTGAAGAGCCAGAATTTGAACCTAGGCAGCCTGTTTCAAAGTCTTTGCATTTAATTAATATGCTCACAACCCATCCCTGAACCCACAAGATGAGCTAAAAGGCCTCTTCAGTAATCTACTTCTCTGCTACTCTATAAACTGCTCCAACATTAGAGCTGTATCTGCCTGATAACTAGCACAGTCTACTATATTAGGTGACTGGGTCCAGCTTCATCATTTTACAGATGTAGAAATTGAAGTTCAGAGAAATAAAGTGGCTTGATCAAAATCCTACCAAGCAAAGCAGTTAATTGTTCACTTCAATTACTAAATACTTGTCAGAGTCATACAGCTTAAACATATGGAGCCAATTGTTTTAAAAGATATTGAAATACAAATTTTATTAATATATCATCATCTCATGTTGTTTTATACTGGCTAAGATAACAAGTGAGTTTAAAATTCTATTTTCCATACCATTTCTTACCTATCAATTTAGTGAAGCTTAAAGGAAATGAGTACTCAACACCCATTATGGGGTCATAAAACAAGACATAAACCATTGGTGGGAGTATTAACTGTTTTAACTACTTTGGAAAGGAAATTGTCAATGTAATAAAAAGCCTCAGAAAGGTTTATGCCTTTCTGCTGAGGAACATCACTCCTGGGAAAGCTACTGTAACAGTATATAAAATAGATGTCCCCTATAGTTTTATTTGTAATAGAGAAAACTTAGAAAAATCATAAATGTCTAACAACATAAGAGTAAGTGAATTACAGCATACATAAATGATACCATTTTATGTAGCTATTGAAATATTCTTAGAAAGCGAGCAAAACTAATCTTTAATGTCGGAAGTCAGAAGAGTAGTTTATGGTGGCTAGTACAGAAAGCGAGCAAGAGGGGTACTTTTTGGGGCATGGCCAATTATATAGACGTATTCTGTTTGTGGAAATTTATCAAACTGTACAATTACATTATGTGCACTTTCTGTAAGAATATTAATGTATAAGTAAAAAGCTAAAACTATGTTATGCATAGTTTCTATAAAAAGAGAAAGGCTCAAAAAGTATTAAGTGAAAGAAGCAGTATACGTAATTGCAAATGCAATATGTTCAACCAGGTAAAAAGTGCACAGAACAAAGTCTAAATGGAAATACAACAAAAACAACTCCCGTTGTTTTTTAAGCTATTACGATTTTTATTCTACTAAATCTACGGGTCCTTGTTATCCATATTTGCAAGCCATCCACTACATTCATTAGTTTAAAAGGTGGTTAAAAAAATAACAAAGTTACAAGTGAATTGTTTCAGTAGTAGTAATACAAAACTACCTGAGACTGGATTGTTGACAGGAAATATCATACCCATTTCACACAAAATACTTGTGGGGCTTTCCTAAACCTAGACAAATGATAGGAAAGAACCCTATATAACGGTGGCTTCCTGAAAAATCACATGTAAATTGGTGGAGGCTGGAAATAAACACCATTTTTAGATAAGAACACAACTACTGTTGATGGCAATGGGACTTCTGAATTTTCTAAGACTCATCAAGAGAGGTCTCAAGTAATCAAAGAAACACCATGCAAAGCAAATATAAGTTACTGATGATTAGAATGTGTTAAACAGAATCCATGAAGCCCGCTCTCATACCTCCAAATACTATTCATAAGAGAAAAAAAATCTGCACCAAATAATTTTCAAGTATTGACTGCTGACATGCGGTTCCACATTAATACTTCAAGAAAGGCTCCTACCTCCAGTGTTAAACCAATTTGGGTCAGAGATGAAAACAAAGGGCATGTGAATTATATTTAATATTAGCATAAGTAAATCATTAAACACAAAACCATATCGGGAGAAAGTTATCAAATGGTTTAAAACCTTACACATACATATTATGCAGGGCTTCAACCTTCTGAAAGGCCACTTTCTTTCTAGACAAAACTGAGAACAAGTCAGTCATTTACGCTTTATGCCAAGTTAGACCTGTCTTTCCTATTCCACCTCTCACCCTTAACCCCACTTACATACAATCACTTCTAGTCCTGCCAAGTTTTACAAAAACCCTAACAATATAACATGAGACCCATCCTAGAAGGGAGGCGGCCATGGAGCAGGCATCCGCCTCTGGAACCGCACAAAAAGTGACCTTTGCCTATGGGAACACCTCGGGGTGCTCGGGTAGCCAGAGAAGATGGGGTACCCCTCGGAGGTGTTAAAAACACCTTCTTTCCAGCGGCACCTCCGAATTCCCAAGGATCTGGCCAAAATGAGAGGCTGGTCGAGGTGAGAATCTCAAGAAGGTAGAGGAGAGTGGGATCCCGTGAGAGAAGGAAAGTAAATAAGGAAGGAAAGGCCAGAAGCTCAAAGGAGAGGGGTAGAGGAGAGAGAGGAACCAAAAATAAAGCAGAAAAGAAAACCACGGAAGGATCTTAAAGGTGCACAGTCCTACTCACGGGCTGGCCTGTTTCAGACTCCGCAACAGGAGAGGGCGGCTTGACTCGCGCGCCCCCAGCCTCACTAGTCAGAGGCCCCCACACCCGGACTTGCCCGCAACAGACACACACACACACACACACACCCCGCGCAAACGCCGACTCCGGCCAGAGGAGTCAGGGGGCGTAGGCCGACACCGCCCTCCCGCCAGCCAATCTAACCGCGCTCCCGCGGGCGCGTTTCCGATGGCTTGAGGGGTACGGCTAGAGGGCCCGCCTCCTGTCACAGGCGTTTCCGCTCTCGTCCCGCCCACTTCCGGTCCAATTCCGCTTTCGGCTGTTTGGGCGCGAAACAGTCTGAGCGCGACTCCCCGAAGGGTTCGAGGGGATCCTGCGGTGAGTTGTGAAATCGCTTAACCCGCTGGGGGATCCAGGTTAAGGGCTGAGCTTTGTGGCCGACGCATTGGTGGCCAACTCTGCCGTTTGTATTTGAGGAGCGTGAGGGGATTTTTCAATGGGAGGTGCCCGATGTTCTGGAAGGTCTGCCATTTGGGGTCGCGGATTGAGGTAATTGATACGCGAGGAGGGAGTGAAGCCGTACTAGTTCCTCCCTACTTCCCCCGTGTCATCCTTGTCCCCATTTCTGAATCTTTCCCGCTGCCGTAGTGCAGCGAAATGCAGCCTTAGAGATTAATGTCTTTTTCTGTTTCTGTTTTGCCAGATGTTATGCTCACCTCTTCTGTCCACGTAGAGGCCTAGATTGAGATACTTGATTTCCACGAGTTTCAACAAGCTGGTAAGGATAACAGGGCAACCTAGGATGTCTTCCTCTTTGTTACAGTATATAGCATGGCCACCAACTACCGTTTCAGCCTTATTTCTTTTCACTCCTTCCATACTGATTAAAAGCTTCGCTGAACTTTTCCTATCCCGGGAACACACCAGTTTCTTTTGAACTGTCCTGTCATCCGGGTTTTGCTATTTTCTTCTGAATGCTTCATTTCCCTTCCTTCTGGCTAAATGTTTCAAAATGTAATTCACATAATACTTTTTCCTCTGAATAACTGTCCAAGCATGTCTCAGAGATGTTGCAGGACTGGTTCCAGATCACTGCAATAAAGCGAATATTATAATAAGGGGAGTCACACAAATTTTTTTTGGCTTCCCAATGCATAAAAGTGATGTTTACGCTATACTGTAGTCTACTAAGTGTACAATAGCATTGTCTAAGAAAAACATTGTATATACCTTAATTTTAAAATACATTGTTGCTAAAAAATGCTAATGATCATCTGAGCCTTCAGACAGTCATAATCTTTTTGCTAGTGGAGGGTCTTGCCTCGATGTTGATGCCTGCTGCCTAAAGGTGGTGGTTGCTAAGGTTTGGGTGGGTGTGGTAATTTCTTAAAATAAGACAATAGTGAATTTGCTGCATTTCTTGACTCTTTCACAAAAGATTTCTTAGCATACAATGCTCTTTGATAGAATTTTACCCACAGTAAAACTTCTTTCAAAGTTGGAGTCAGTCCTCTCAAACCTTGCTGTTGCTTTATCAAATAATTTGTGGAATACCCTAAATTCTTTGTCTTCATTTCAACAATGTTCACAGCATCTTCACCAGAGTATATTGCATCTCATAGAACCACTTTCTTTGCTCATCCATAAGAAGCAATTCTTCATCTACTCAAGTTTTATCATGAGATAATAGCAATTCCATTACATCTTCAGGCTCTAATTCTAATTCTAGTTCTCTTGCTGTTTCCACCACATCTGCATTTACTTCCTCCGCTAAAGTCTTGAACTCCTCAAAGTCATCTGTGAGGCATGGAATCAACTAATTCCAAATTCCTTTTGACCTTCTCCCGTGAATCACAAAGTTCTTAATGACATCTAGAATGGCACATCTTTTTCAGAGATTTTCAATTTAATTTTCCCAAATGCATCAGAGGAATCACTATCTAGTATAGCTATAGCCTTACAAATATATTTCTTAAGTAATAAGACTTGAAAGTCAAAACGGCTGTAATTCATGGGCTGCAAAATAGATACTGAGTTAGCAGGCATGCAAACAACAACCATCTCCTTGTATGTCTCCATCCCAGCTCTTAGGTGACCAAGTGCCTTGTCAATGAGCAGTAATATTTTGAAAGGAATCTTTTTTCTGAGCAGTCAGTCTCAACAGTGGGCTTAAAGTAGTCAGTAAACCATGTTATAAGTAGATATGCTTGTTATCCAGCTTTTATTGTTCTGTTTACAGAATACAGACAAAGTAGATTTAGTAGAATTAAGGGTCCTAAGATTTCCAGAATGATTAATGAGCATTGGCTTCAACTTAAAGTCTCCAGCTGCATTGGCCTCTAACAAGAGAGTCAGTCTGTTTTTTGAAGCTTTGAAGTAGGCATTGACTTCTCTCTAGTGATGAAAGTCCTAGCTGGCATTTTCTTCCAAGAAAAGATTGTTTTGTCTACATTAAAAGTCTTATATTTAATGTAGCCACCTTCATCAATGATGTCAGCTAGATCTTCTGCATAACTAGCTGGAGCTTCTACGTTAGCATTTGCCACTTCACCTTGTATTTTTATGTTACAGAGATGGCATCTTTCCTTATACTTCATGAACCATCTGCTAACTGGAAACATTTCTTTTGCAGTTTCCTCACTTCTCTCAGCCTTAATAGAATTAAAGAGAGTTAGGGCCTTGCTGTGAATTAGGCTTTGGCTAAGGTAATGTTGTGGCTTGTTTGATCTTCTATCCAGATCAAACTTTCTCCATATCAGCAATAAGGCTGTTTGCTTTCTTATCATTCATGTGTTCACCGGAGTAGCACTTTAAATTTCTTTCAAGAACCTTTTCTTTGTATTCATAACTTGGCTGTTTGGCACAAGAGGCCTATCTTTCAACCTGTCTCTGCTTTCAACATGCCTTCCACACTGAGCTTAATGATTTCTAGCTTTTGATTTAAAGTGAAAGACATGGCACCCTTCCTTTCACTTGAACACTTAGAGGCCAGTGTATGGTTATTAATTGGCCTAATTTTAATATTATTGTATCTTAGGGAATAGGGAGGCTGAGGAGAGGGCGAGAGATGGGGAACAACTGGTTGGTGGAGCAGTCAGAATACATGCAACATGTATCTCGATTATGTTTACCCTATGGGTGTGGTTTGTGGTGCTAAAACAATTGGAATAATAACGTCAAAGATCACTGCTCACAGATCACCATAACAGATAACAATAATAATGAAAAAGTTTGAAATATTGGAAGAATTATCAAAATGTGGCACAGAGACAGGAAGTGACCACATGCTGTAGGAAAAATGCCATCCGTAGAATTGTTCCACCCAGGGTTACCACAGACCTTCACTTTATAAAATATGCAATGTCTGTGAAATACAATAAAGTGCAGTACAATAAAACGAGATGTGCCTGTACATTCCCACATATACACACATACCAATGTGTGGTAGTTATTCACTCACTTGTCCCTTTCATAGCATTTACTGCAGTATATATGGTAATTGTTTTCGTATCTGTCTATACCTATCCACTACCACTAGGCTATAGTTTCCTGTGGATCTAAGAACAGAACAAAATTTCTATTTGTTTTTATATACAGTGCAACTAGCCCAACAGTGATAGAAATAGTGGCTTTTTTGTTCACTGAGTTCTTACTATGTGCCCAGTCCTATTCTAGGCACATTATATATTCTGTACTAAATCGTTTTAACTTTGCAAAAGCCTTTGATATATGTACTTTTATTAATTCATTTTACCATTGGGGAAACTGAGTTCATTGGCTTGCCCAAGTGTTTACAGCTAATTAAGTGGCAGAGCCAGGATTTAGAGTTTGGACAGTTTATCTTCATCCTTGGACTACTCTTAACCATTATGGCAGTGGTTCTCAACCTGGGGCAGTTTTGCCCCAGGGGACATTTGATATTGTCTGGAGACAATTTTGGTTGGTACTACTGGGTGTGAGAGCTGGAGGGATTCTGATATCTGGTGGGTAGACACCAGGAATGCTGCTGAACATCCTACAGTGCTTAGGACAGCTTCCCACAACAAAAAATTATCCTACCCGAAATAGTGCTGTGGTTGAGAAACTTTTTGCACTATGATCTGTTGCCTCAAGTACGTATCAGTGAAGATAGTACTTCTCAAACTGTGATAAGGGACCAATTTTGTTTTGTTCTTTATTTCTAATCAGTCATAACTGATACTTATGTAAAATGCAATTAAAAATAAATTATTAGTCAAAAGTGAATTAGTCATAGAATGTACAACACCAGGAGTAAACCCTAATGTAAACAGTGGATTTGGGGGTGATTTGATGTATCAATGTACTTGATACATAACATCTGTTATGGCAAATGTTCTACTTTGGTGTGGGATGTTGATAGTGGGGGAGCTTGCAGGGGATGGGGAGGGACAGGGGATATATGGAGACTGTAGTTTCTGCTTAGTTTTACTGCAAACCCAAAACTGCTCTGACAAAGTATTTTTTAAAAATCTTAATTACTAAAAATGAGATTCAAAATGACAAGGACTAATTATTTTATGGTTAGATTCAACATACATAAAATTACTCTGTCCAATTGCTATAAAAGTTTCTAAGTGATTACTCTGAAATTATGTACATAAAAGGATTATGCCAGTTTTGTGAACCAATTTGGAGAGCACCGAATTACATGTTAATGAATAAAGAACATCAAGAAAAAATAATTAAAACCAAACTATAAGTGCCAAATGAGAGAGACCATAGAACCTGCAAACCTTTAAAGAGAAATGAAGTGGAGTGGTTAGGAAGGCTTTGGGAAGGAGGTGGCTCACCTAAAAGGGTAGGCAAATACCCTCAACAGAGGGTAGGAGAGAGCAGCTTAGGTAGAGGATACAGTATGTTCATGGAGGCAGAATTACTCAAAGTGTGTTCAAGAAATCATCAAATCTAGCTAGAGAGGGAGATTTGATTAAGGAGTAGTAGGAGGAGAGAATTATGAAAAGCTAGGCAGGGTTAGATTGTTAAGGACGATAAATGGCATGGTAAAGAGCTTGGATGTTATACGGATAGGTATTGGGTGGGTTTTTTAATCAATTATGTGTTCCAAAATTTGGTATTGGAAGGAACTTAGCAGGGCTGGCTCATGTCTTGTCCATGCAGTGTGAGCTCAGGTACATGCACCAAGCTGGTAAGTTGGTGCTGACTGATGGCTGGAAGCTCAGCTAGGACTTTTGCGTGGGGTTTCAGTTCCTCTCCATGTTGGCCTTCCTCATATGATGGTGGCTGCATTCCAAACAAGACGAAGGTGAAGCTTCCAGTCTCTTCATGTGTAAGATGGAACAGAATCACTTTTACCGTATTCTTCTGCTCACACAGCTGCAGAGTCTGCCAAGATTTAAGACAAGGGTACATAGACCCTATTTCTCATGAAACACTAGGGGAAAAGAATTTGTACCATTTTTAATCTAAAAATCTCAGCTGTCACTTGCCCCTCACCTGGATGCTCTTGTTCAGTGAACAACCTGCTGCACATGTCAGCCTTTCCAACAGAGATCCACAAGTGAAACTCCCGCATGTGGATGGATTTTTAAGTAGGGGAAGTGTAGGGGCATGGATGTTAAATTGAGAATGGAATTAGGCATTTTAGAAATGGAACAGAGGATAGAGACTGGATTTAAAGTAAGGTACAGCATTGTTCAAAATCAGAGTAAAGTGATATTTTGCCTTCTACTCCTTTTTATAATTGATCTGACATGTAGTTGCTAAACGTAGGTTGTGATCTTTCAGTTAATTCTTTGTAACTATTGTTTTCAGACTTAAATGAAAAAAAAGAAAGCTTGAAGCTTTTAAAATTTGAGGGAATAGATTTATCCAGAGTATCCCTTTATTGCCTGTCTCTAAATCTGCTTTTGTAATTAACTGTATTAATACAATTAATTTGGAATTTTTAGAAAAAGAATGATAACTAATATATAGATCTAGCTATACAGGCCTAGAAAAATATACATGCATGCACATATATATGTATATATGTGTTATGTGTATATACATGTTTCCTTGTGTATTGTACCTAACTTCTAAGTTAGGTGGTCTAATGTGAGAATAACTAACCCATTCCTTGTTCCTGTTATCAGAAATGAGTTTGGTAATAAAGGGCTATTAGAGAGGGAAAAGGAGCTATTCTAAATTTTCTCATTGACATTCCCAAGGAGAATTTGGAACATTTATAAGGACTTTTTTTTAATAATGTTGTGCAAAGCTTTAGCATTTTTTTGTGTTCCCATGTCTGTTTTGTAATTTGTAGGAGGAGAAAGTAATCAGTATCCTTCTGTACTCTTATTAAAATGCACATAGCACAGATAGGGTTACAGCTTAAATCCTTATGAGTGGCAGACTATCACTGAATTTCCACAACATAGATTGGTGGTATAATCCTAAAAATTATCTCCTCCTATCTTTGGCAAAAATTGAGTAATGGTAAATCTGTTAATTAAAATGAGAAGACCTGGATATTATCGTTCAGGCTGACATCATCTGTGACCACTTTATATTTCCATTTTCTTGGATTTAAACATGGAAATAATTTTATTATACAAGGGAATATATATAAAGTAAGAGATGCAAAAGCATTTTTAAATGATTTTTTAAAGCCATACAAATGGAAATAATTTCTAGGAATGAAATTGAATTAGATATCCTTATTCTGATGAGAGCCAAAGTTACTTGTTTTAAGTAAATGTTTAAAAAATACACAATACTATCCCCAAACTTTTGTTATGATTTTTTTCTTAAAAGGAGAATTTGGAACATTTACAAGGAGTTTTTTTAAGAAAATATTGCGCAAAGCTTTAGCATTTTTCTGTGTTCTTTTTGTCTTTATGGAGTTTTTCTTTAATTGTTCTATTTAGATCAAGATGCCTGATAAAGCAAATGGTTCCAAGAAAAAGTCTCAACAGTTAAAAAGAAATTCAAAAAGAAAAACTGATGATGAGGAAGTAGAGTTGTCAGAGAAAAAGGTAATGAAAATACCAAGTTTATCATTTAGAACTCTTTGATTAGAAATATCATCTATTTTATGAAAAGAGTAAATGAAGACTAAGGCTCAGTTTTACCACAAATTATACCAATTCATATCATTGTATGGGAGTTTTTGCAGCATAATTTGTAAAATTCTCAGATAAAAAGTACTATTTACTTCAATTTCTAAAAATAAGTATTGACCATGGACTTCTTTGAGAAGGCTCTAGAGAGTCATGGGGCATTGCTAAGGTGTTTAAATGGGAGGATTAGGAATAAAGTGCACAAATTCTTATAGCATTTAAATGTTAAAAAACAAGAGAATCTGTCATTTCATGAAGGAGATTTTTATTAAAATATAGAACAAATAGTTTGGAAGGAATTAGCTTCTTCCTACCATAACTTTGCCCCTGTCTTAGAATAAATGAATTAATCAAAATTTTTTTTTGTTTAACCTGTTCATTAGATAATGCTTATATTTGTTTTGCAGGTAAAGTATGTAACACTATTTCACAGGCAAAATGAGTAATGATTTATTTAAAACATTCTTTGACACTTTATAAAATTTAATTATTATCGCCATTGTCCAAGAATTGATTTATTATATCCTCTGCCTGTGATAAATACACACCTTTCTTTTGTAGAAGTCACAATATACATTGTTCAACCTACCAGAAGTTATATGAATGCTCTTCAACATACATGATGAATCTATTATAAAAGCAGTGTCTTTTTATCTCATGTTTTATTCTGTGTGTGTTTGCATGTGTTTCTCCCTCTAGGTTAGAAACATAGCAAAAAGAAAGAAAAATCATCCAAAGCATCTGTCTTCTGAAGGTATTTCTTTTTTATTATCTTATTAACCTGCTGCTTTCTCAAGCTATCTGTATTTATGAAAAATTTTTCAGCATCTTGTTTATGAGTTCTACAAAAGCGAAAGATAGTAATAAACAGCTACATTTGCATTTTTGCAAAAATAGATGGCCCTGGTTAGTCAGTTATTTTGGTCAACTGAAATTTTGCTTAACACCTGTGGCAAAATACTGTGGAGGCTTCTATGCCACTAAGTTGATAGGAGCTAGAAAAAATCAAAGTGGCCCATAGTCTAAATTGTTAATGATCTATGATATAAAGACAAACCTTACTGATTTCTCTTCAAGACAAATATGCTTTCTGTTCTATATAGATTAGTTTGGAACCACTAAGTTTGTTCGGAGTAAATTAGTTTGGAGTAGTCGTCTTTGCTTAAACATCACTTCTTCATGGAAGGATTCTCTACCTCTCCTCACCTAAGACCAGGTTAGGTCTTCTAGTTTTATACTTCCATTGTACACCTGTAATTTGTTTAATATTTCTTCTCTCCAAAACTGATCGTCATGAGAGCCAATACTATATCTCCTTTGTGTAGCCCTTATAAGTAGAACAGGACCAACAACATAGTTAACACTGAATCTGTTTGTGGCTTGATTAGTCTATTTGGTTCCAGTTGCCACCCAACATTTGGTAGAAATAGTTCTCTGATCTTCTCAGTAATGTTTTTAAAGAGCTCAGGTCATTTCTGAGAACCAAACTTTGAGTAATTATATCTTGGTTCTTCATTTTAAATTACTTATTTGGGGTTTATATTGCAATATCCACCTAGTATTTTGGTAACAATAGATATGTTCATATTCAACAGGTAGCATATTATGGCTGTATAATAAAAAGTAAATTGAACAGTTTATACAGTTCTATAATATTTTGTTCTCATAATTTCCATAAACTTTTAGATTTAAAAAAATCACTTTTTAAGTAAAAATATGCAAACTTCTGGATTGATCATAGTCTTTTCTGTTATCAATGACAGGACAAACAAAGCATACTAATGTAAAACAGATAAAGATAGCATCCAACAAGAGAAAAACCTGGCAACCTCTTTCAAAGAGTAGCAGAGACCATTTGCAAACTATAATGGAATCAGCAATAATGTGAGTATAAAATTTTTTCATTTCATTCTTTTGGTTTCTACTTAATGTGTTTCCTATGGACATTGTCCTTCTAAGTATTACTATTTAAGTGATAGAGTATTTTTCTATTTCAGAAGAATTATATTTAATGTCTTATGGTGGCATTAGCCTTTAGCAAAAAAATCTTTGTTAACTTTAAACACTTGAGATTCTATCAGTGAAATAAAAAGCAAGTCTATGTAGCCCCACCTGCTATCTATAAAATTTTAATTTATTCTGTCAATAGGAATTCTTTAGGAAGAAGTTAGTTCAAAAGGACACTTTATGTAGAAGCTGCCATGGTGGAGAAGACACAAAGAGAATTAGACAGAATTCTGCCATCATGGAGCTGAACTCCATCTGAAGAGCCGGGCATATAAATTATAATACATGCGGTTTTAAAAAAAATCAGTTTTCATTGTATCTTTGCTTAAAATGCTTTAATATGAAAGGAAAAGTGATTGATTCTGCCTGGCTAGTGAGTAGAAACACTTGAGAGAAATCAGAGAGAAAAAATACACAGATTATATTATTTGTGTTTCAGACTGCTATTTATTCAATCTTTTTCTCTTTTCAAGAACAATTTTAAGTAAAAATGTTAAAGAAAAAGAAGAAATACAGTATCATCTCAACTTCCTGAAGAAAAGGTATTATAGTTATGCTATTTGAAATGATTAAAACATAATTTTTAAAAATCTGTCTTCTTCCTATGTTGCCAAAGCAGACACTTGTGAGATCAGTTTTTTAAGATGAGCAATTTGGAAATATGTATTTTTTTTCTTTCCTAACTGCTGCTGCATGCATTTCTGAAATAAGTGTCAGAGAATTTGTAAAAAAAAAAAAAACAAAAAACTCTGAAAATCACAAAATACCCATTTCCACCGTTTACTCTTCTGTATCGGGATTTGAAAAATGCTTTGTCAGTTTTAACTCCCTTCATCTTCATTTTTAATGATTTGAAGTTAACAGTTTACTACTTGTATCTGATATTTATCCTGTTGCTGTGTTTTTAACTTTACTTCATATTGTCTTACATTATTTGTACAAGCCACAAGTATAATTTTCCAAGATATTAGTGTTCTTCATCTTGTGGTAAATCACCAATGGAGGTTTCTTTTCAAGGGTTCTTAAATCACTGCCCATGATTTTCAGGCATTACTTTTCTGTAGTATTTATACTTTTTCAGAAAAGAATGCTCTGCATCTCAGTTTCAACACAGCAAATGAACCTTCTACACAATTGGTTTAATAAACATTTAGAAGATACTTCATAAATAAAATTTTTATTTTAGTTAAAAAAAAACTTATCCCTCTTAGGAAGACTTATATAGACAGGTTGGTTTTGCTTAATTGTGATAGTCCAATGATGATTTTCAGGATAACTGTAGTTTGTCTCAACAGTTTAATGAGAATAATTATGATTTGTGCAGTTTATGCTGCCTACCTTTTTCTTAAACCTTAAAATTAAGGTTTTTAATAAGAACCCAGAAGTGGGATCGTGGGTTCCACTCTTGTTCATATTCCTTCAAATCTTAAGTAGTAGAACTTTTTAGAAGCCAAAGATGCTGCTTTTAGGTAGAAGGAACCAAATTTAGCTTTTCTTCCTTGATTTTTTTTCCTCACAGAATTCAAAAATCAAATCTGAGAAAGAAAGCTATCTTGCTTTCTGCTGGATGTAAAGGTAGAAAAGGTAGATCTGTTTCTACTGGTGATCTAATCAACCCAAATTTGTAGGAGAATTTTTTAACTTTAATATTAAATACCATTCATGTTAATAGTACTTTAGAGCAAAGCACTTAACTCTTAGTGTTTTATTTGCCTTAAACTCTATGGAACTCAGTTTTCTTTAAAATCATTTAGAGTAATTAATGTAAAACTTCCCTTTTATCGGTGATATTGTCTAACATAACAACTCAGGGTTATACTTAAGACTTCTAGACTAGTGTTCTATCTCTTACCCAACAACAATTCACATTAAGTGATAGACATATGTACTGCAATAGCCTAGGAAACATGTAAATGATGCAAAGAAGTTTTTATTTTGAAACGTGTATTAATAACTGGTAAATGTATAAAATAGGAACTGTTCTGTTATAAAGCAACCTCAGTGCCCCATAATTTGAGGCAAATCTTAATAAATTGGAAGGTTAAATGATGATTTATTAGGCTTTTGTTGGGGGAAAGGGACCTCCTGCCGTAGTTAGCCACTGTTAGTAAAAGAATGTTGTACCCTTAGGCATATGGGGGAAAAAAAAATGAGAACTATCTCAAAATAAATAACACTAATGGTACTCAAAAATAAACAAAACAATCATGTTTTTATTCTATCCTTAAGATTGCTACAACTGTATGAAACCCTGAAAGTCCCTCCTGAAAAGCTGAAAGATTTAGCCAATGTGTCCAGTCTACTGAATATGGAAAGGGCACGGGACAGAGCCAATGAGGAAAGTCTGGAATTACTACAGGTATGAAATTTGAACAGGGAATCCATTGTTTAGAGAGTTAGTGGAAAGAAGAAGAGACCAAAAAGTTTTTTAAATTATCATGACATTCTTCCAGTAATAAATACTGGATCTTGGACCAGGTTTTTCATTAAATTATTACTTTTTTTTTAATCAAAGCAAAAACTTTGTCTGAACTTTGGGCCTCTGCAGTATTTCTAATACATTTGTGGTTAAGTTAGCAGCCCTATTTGTTTCATTAGACTTTAACTGAACTGTTAGTGTTTTTAATTATCAAGGTATAGGAACTTGTCACTAAATGTTATGGAATTTCAGAACACATTAATTTTCCTGTCCTCTGAGTGGCAAGAAGACTCAATCATCATCATTATAGTTAACGTGTATTGGGGACTTTCCACGTTCCAGGTACCATTCTAAGTACTTTATAGTTATATCCGTTAATTCTCACTGTGACTTAGAGAGTTTGACCTAAATTATTCTCATTTTACAAATGTGAAAAAAAAGACATATTGCTATTCCTAACAAAGCCTTAGACAAAACATTGCTTAAAATTGAGATACAAACCTTGTCAGTCTAACTTTAGAGTATGATTCTTGATCATTATGTTATTAATATATTGCGTACTATGGAAGATAATGGGAGATAACATTAGCTGTCAGGATTAACTTAAGCCTTTTTCTTTGAGACAGAGTCTTGCTCTGTTACCTGGGCTAGCGTGCCATGGTATCAGCCTAGCTCATAGCAACCTCAGACTCCTTGGCTCAAGCAATTCTCCTGCCTCAGCCTCCTGAGTAGCTGGGACTACAGGCACATGCCACCACACTTGGCTAATTTTTTCTATTTTTAGTTGTCTGGCTAATTTTTTTTCTATTTTTAGTAGAGGTGGGGTCTCACTCTTGTTCAGGCTAGAACTTCAAGCTTTTAATTAGTAGATATCTGAATAATTAAGAAAAGCAAACTTGAGTGTATTAGTTAAATAATTATAAAAACTAAAACAGATTGGACCATATATCCTTTAGACATTTTAAAGTAGATTGTAGGTGTGGTGCTTAGGTTTTTATTAGCAATTTAGTAAGTACAGGGTAGTAGTAGTTTCTATATGGAATATAGTCCCAAATTTTCTAATAATTCGAAATTCACAAATAATTCCAATTTTTCCATAGGATTGAGAATAAATTTGAAGGGATAGGCTTCTGAACAACAAATCTTCATATCTTGCAAATTAATAGGGTGGTATTTTTTGGTGGTTGCCTCACTTTATTCATAGTATGATATTGTATTTAATTTCCATCTCCATGTTATACTTTTTCAGGGAGTCTTTTCAGTATTGGCACTAGCTTCACAACTTATTAGACACTTAGATGACATTAATATAAGTTATTTTTAAAGGCTTTAAAATATAATAATGGTGAATTTTTTTAACATTTAATATTTCTACAAATCAGTTAAAGGTATTCTAAAATAGTAAATGACAGTGTGATTTATTTTATTTTATTTTATTTTTGGTAATACTGGGAAGCATTTCTAGCTTACAACTAAAATTGGACCTCCATGAGACAGAAGCACAAAGACAGTCTGTTGTTCTCTTGGTAGACAGTTACTCAATGGAAGCACCATTGGCATTTTGAGCTGGAAAGTTTTCACCGGTGTAAAAGGATCTTTGAACTAGCAATTTGTAAACTCTGTCTGTATCTGTTAATTTTCTTCTCTGTGCCTTACTTAGAATCACTGATTTTTTTCCACTGCACCCTAGAGTTATGGTTGGTGGTGATTTCCCAAAACCTATAGTAGTAACAGAAGTTTTATTCATTCAACAACATTTTCATTGCCCTCTCACTCAGCAATGGTGCTAGGGAAAGGTGATGGTGATCAAAGTCTCTGAAAGATTCTGGGGAAAGACAGCATTAGAACTGCTGAAGCATAGTTTGTTAATCTCCCTTGATCTTATCATAAAAATGGAGCCAAGTATTGCAAGAATGGAAAAACAAACACCACATGTACTCAGTACTAAATTGGAACTAATCGATCCAACACTTAAGTGTACATATGGAAGTAAAACTGAACAGAAATCAAATGGGTGGAAGGAGATAGGAGGGAATAGGGAAATTCATACCTAATGGGTACAATGCACACTGAGTGAAGGGCACACTTATAACTGTGAGTCAAACTGTACAAAAGCAAATTATGTAACCAAAACCTGTGTACCCTTGTAATATTCTGAAATACAAAAAAAATCAATATCTGAGTTAGCATAAGAAAATATGAGAATAAGAACCAAAAATAACATTCCTGTATACAACCAAAGCATGCCAAGAAGACATGTGCACAAAACAGATGAACATTAACCTAATTTCTCAAGTGAGCTGAAAGAAATTCAGAAAAATGATAGAAGACATGGAAAAAATCATAAATGGAATTAGAAATATGAATAAATGAAGTAACAGAATTTAGGAAAGAGTTAGACATAAAAGAAAAAATCCTTTAGATAGGCAGAAACACTAAAGCAAATAAACACACCAGATAATGCTTATGGTAAATGGAAACTAAGGAGGAAATTTGCAGAATCATAAAATATTTTTAAAAGGAATTGAGAAAAAGGCACAAATATAAGAATTCGACAAAGAAGATACAGCATGGTTACAGTAGTATTACCCAAAGAATATAAGCGAAGCAATGGAACAAAATAAATCTTATAATGAAAAATTTTTTTTTTTTTTTTTATTTATTTTTTTTTGACACAGATTCTCACTTTGTTGCCCGGGCTAGAGTGAGTGCCGTGGCGTCAGCCTAGCTCATAGCAACCTCAAACTCCTGGGCTTAAGCGATCCTACTGCCTCAGCCTCCCGAGTAGCTGGGACTACAGGCATGCGCCACCATGCCCGGCTAATTTTTTTTTTTCTATATATATTTTAGTTGGCCAGATAATTTTATTTCTATTTTTAGTAGAGACGGGGTCTCACTCAGGCTGGTCTCGAACTCCTGACCTCGAGCGATCCACCCGCCTCGGCCTCCCAGAGGGCTAGGATTACAGGTGTGAGCCACCACGCCCGGCCTCGAAAATTTTTAATCCTTATTATATTTAACTCTTTTCTTTATTCAGTGCTGTTATTCATTCCCCTCTGTGTCAGGTTGAATTGTGGCCCCTAAAAGGATAAATCTATGTCCTAGCTAACCCCTGAAACCTGTGAATGTGACTTTATTTGGAAAAGGGGTTTTGACAGATATAATTGAGTTAAGGATCTGACAATGAGATTATCTCAGATTATCATGGGTAGATCCCAAATCCTAAAGTGTTCTTGTAAGAGACAAGAGAAGGCACAGAAACAAAGAGAAGGCCACGTGGGGACAAAGGCAGAAATTGGAGTGATACAGCTATAAGGAATGTGGACAACCACCAAAACCTGGAAGAGATAACAAAGCATTCTCCCCTATTGGTTCAGAGGGATCGTGACCCTGCTAACACCTTGATTTTGGACTTTATGCCCTCTAGAACTGTGACCAAATAAATTTCTGTTGTTTTAAGCCAAGTTTGTGGTACAGCAGTTACAAAAAACTAACATGGTTTACTTTAAATTTGCACTGGACAACACTCTGTTTTTAGATCCAACAACCAATTCACAGAAAATGCAGAGCTGAGGAACAGGTTAAGCTTCACCAGGGAATGCAGTCCACAAAATTCAGCCTGTGGGAAGGAAATCCCACAGAGCGAACTATCTAATCTGCACAAATAAATTGCAAGGAACCAAAAATATTGGAGTGGAAAAAAAGAGACCTAAAAGACAAATCAACCAGTCACAACCAATCTGGAACCTGATTCAAACAAAATGTAAAAAAATTCCAATTCTTGAGAAAATCAGAAATGTAAACACTATTTGATATCAAGTAATATATTGAGATTTTTTTCAAATGTGATAATGATATTATTATATATTTTTAAGTCTTTTAGAGCTATATTCTGAAATATGTATAGATGAAATGATAGGACATCTAGGATTTATAGGGGAAGGAGAAATAAATAGAGTTAGAAGTGGAACAAGATGGCCATGAGTTGATAGGTAAATCTGGGTGATAGATACATGAAGTTTCATGATAACATTCTATCTTGTTATATATATTTGTATTTTTGGGGGGTGGGGGAGATAGTCTCACTGTTGCCCCAGCTAGAGTACAGTAGTGTCATGATAGCTCACAGCATCCTCAAACAATCCTCCTGCCTCAGCCTCCTAAGGGGCTGAGACTACAGGCACATGCCATGCCCAGCTAATTTTTCCATTTTTTTGTAGAGATGGGGTCTTGCTGTTGCTCAGGCTGGTCTCAAACTCCTGAGTTCAAGCAGTCCTCCTGCCTCTGCCTCCCAGAGTGCTAGGATTACCTGTGTGAGCCACTGCACCTGGTCTGAAATTTTCTATAATAAAAATTCGAAACAGTCTTCTGTGGAGTTTACATTCTAGTGAGCGGAGCTCACAGTCCCAAAACCTTAGGTATTCAGGGATCAGCACAACTCTTGCTATAAAGGGCCAAACAATAAATATTTTGGCCTTTGTCTCTGTTGCATATTCTTTTATTTTGGGTTTTAACCACCCTTTAAAAATGTACAAACCATTCATAGTTCTTGGATATACAAAAACATCCCATGGGCAGTTGCCAACCACTGCTGGTTCCCCTTTTTTAAAAAAAGTGGTCATTTAGAAGCCAAGATATATTTCTTAAGGAAGACCACTGTAGTTACCAGCAACAATTCTGCTTTCAGTATTTTGAGAATAATGTTAGATATAGCATCAACCATGTTGCTGAGCAGGACTTAAGAGTTATTACTTCTGCATATTTTATGTTTGCATTATTCATTGGTTTCCTAATCCCCAGAGGCAATGTTATCATTGACTGTTGCTAGGCCTAGATTTGAAAGCAATTTAATACTTAATTCCCTTTAGAAAGCTAGAAGCTAACTAATTCTATACTTGGCCTACAAACAGCAAATCCCTGATGTCTCCATACTCATTTCATTCATTTCTCATTTTCTCTTTGTCTTTCCCTATAAATTATATATTCTTGTAGTATAGGATACTGTCGGGTTTTTTTTATTAATATTATTATTACTGTCCTTGCCCTATGCCCAGCATTGCTTTCTTTTGGCAAATTAAAATAGCAGATACTCAAATGTTCTCAAATAAGTGAAAAAATTTTAGAGTAAGTACGGAAGTTAGATGCTCTTAAGGAAAGCTTCTATATTTATCTCATTGGCCCAAGGCTCTTCTAGATTCAGACTGGGTCTTCCAGGATCTCTGATACTAGCAGCTTTGATAAGTTTTAAGGAATTGTTCATGTACATGGAGTGTATCTCCTTATTCTAGGGAAATTAGATTTCCTTATAATATGTTATCACATTGGCAAAGCAGCTTTCCAGGAAGTCTGTTTTTTGAAAGAAAAACAAAAGTAAATTCACTGGTTTCTTCCAGAAGTGTTTTAATATATGAGGTGTTTTTAAAGTATATATGTATAACAATATGTTATGGTTTAATAATGTATTTAACTTGAAATATGAATTTTTTCTTTCTGACTCAGGAAGAAATAGATAAAATGGTAGAGACCACAGAGTCGATGACTGGGAATATTCAGAGCCTAAAGAACAAAATTGAAATTCTGGCAAGTGAGGTGGAAGAAGAAGAGAAGACACTAAAACAGGTAATAGTTTAAAAATGTGTTATTGCAGTTTGGGTATCATTTTTAATGCTTAAATTCTGCCAAGGCAACTTTTGAGTATAATAAGATGAGAGAAATCAGCCTTTTGAAATAATCTGTAGTTTTCTTTTCTACTTTAGATGCTCCAAGTGGATAGTAGTGGTGTACTGTCTCTTCCAGAACTTTCTCAGAATAGTCTCAAAGCACCCACACTTCAGGTAAATACTATTTACCATACTGACTACAGGCATACCTCAAAGATATTATGAGTTTGGTTCTAGACCAAACTCAATAAAATGAGTCACTGAAATTATTTGGTTTCCCATTGCATATAAAAGTTATGTTTATACTATACTATAGTTCATTAAGCGTGCAATAGAATTATCTCTAAATAAACAATGTTCATGCCTTAATTTTAAAAGTACTTTATTGCTAAAAACTGCTAATGATCGTTGGAGCCTTCAGTGAGTCATAATCTTTTTGACTGGTTGAGGTGGCTGTGGCAATTTCTTAAAATTAGATAACAATGAAGTTTGCTGCATCAATTGACTCTTCCTTTCAAGGAAGATTTCTCTGTGGCATGCGATGTTCTTTGATAGCATTGTACCCACACTAGAGCTTTCAAAATTGTAGTCAATTCCTCAAACCAACCAAGTGCAGTGGCTCACTCCTGTAATCCCAACACTTTGGGAGGCCAAGGCAGGAGGATAGCTTGAGGGCAGGAGTTCAAGACAAGCCTGAGCTACATAGCAAGATCCTGTCTCCACAAAAAAAAAAATTTTTTTAAACATTAGCCAGGCATGGTGGCATGCACCTATAGTCTCAGCTGAGGCAGCAGGATCACTTAAGCTCAAGAATTCTAGGTTACAGTGAGCTGCAATCAGGCCACTACACTCTAGCCTGGGCAACAGAGCGAGACCCTGTCTCTTAAACAAAAAAACTCCTTCAAAAACTTTTCCTTTGCGTTCACAACTTGGCTGTATGGTGCAAGAGGCCTAGCATTTAGCCTATCTTAGCTTTCGACATGCCTTCCTCATTGAATTTAATCATTTCTATTTAATAGCTTTGATTTAAGGTGAAAGACGTGGGAACTTCCTTTCACTTGAACACTTAGAAGTCATTGTAGTGTTAATTACTTGGCCTCATTTCAATATTGTTGTCTCAGGGAATGGGGAGGCCTGAAGAGAGGGAGAGAGATGGGGAAACAGCCAGTCCGTGGAGTAGTCAGAACACACACATTTATCAGTTAAGTTTGCCATAGTATGTGGGTGCAGTTCGTGTCACCTTAAAACAATTACAATGGTAACATCAAAAATCACTGGTCACAGATCATCAAAACAGATAAAATAATAATGAAAAAGTTTGAAATATTGTGAGAATTACTAAAATGTGACAGAGACATGCAGTGAGCACATGCTGTTGGAAAAATGCCACTGACAGACTTAATGCAGGGTTGCCACAAACCTTCGATTTGTAAAAAAGTCAATATCTAGGAAGGGCAATACACCAAAGAACAATAAAACAAGGTATGCCTGTATATCACCAGTACGCATTGCATGCATATAAAACATCATGTCCTATTTCTTTATGTAAATGGGATCCTGATATCAACTATTTGGCAAATTACTATTCTCGTTTGACTATGTAGTGAATGTCTTTCCTTGTCAGTTCATTTGGAGCTCTCATTCTTTTTGGTAGCTATATAACATTCCATTTCATGGATTTATAATATAATTTTTATATTATGGAAATAAATAAGTTTTTGTATTTCAGATAATACTGGGTGCACCCTTGTACATATATCTTTACAGATTTGTATAGTCATAATTGTAAGACACATTTCAGTAAATAAATATTGACAGTTGCTTTTGTTTATACTTCTGACAGTGACATATAACTCCTTAGAAAATACCACTGTCTTATTTATAGTAAACCCCACACTGATAATAAATCTTTCTTCAAAGGACCCAGTACATATTACAGTGTAAATGTTTGAGCCAGTGGAAAGTCTTCATGTTTTTTCAAAAAGTAATTTAAAATTTTCCTATCTATCACCCTCCAGTGGTAAAAAGGAGCAGGAATGGGGAGAGGAGGGAAAGATAGATTTGAAAGAAGAATGGCCATAGTTGATGATTATTGAAGCTGGGGGTTGGTACTTGAAGTTGGGTGGTGGGTACCATGCTCTCTAAATAACATACCTTTGACATTTTTCATAAATTGTTAAAAATTGATTATACTATCTTACCCACAGAAAGAAATTTTGACGCTGATTCCAAACCAGAATGCTCTTCTAAAGGACTTGGATATTCTTCATAATTCATCCCAGATTAAGAACATGTTAATGTTCATTGAAGAAGCTTATGAGAAACTGGATGCCACTTGAAGAGTTTTTTTTTTAGATTGTTGCATATTTATTGAATGTTTATGAATTTGTAAAACTATTAACCCACGATGATATTACAGAGGCTGAGGCTTCTGCAGGATGTATCCCCTGATATGCACTTTAAAATTAGCTTCTGTAGATCTATCATTAGCATCTAATGGATTTCTGAAAATTCTTTTTAGCAGTTGCCAAATCTAGGAAATCAACACTTACATTGTTGTCTCTGCAATTATTTGCCTAAAACCATGAAACAAGAAGTCATGATCTAATAGTTTATAATGGTTAAATGGAGCTCATTTATTGGTTAAATATGGAATTGTGGTATGTAAATTATGTACAGTACCTAGTATATAAAAGCACAAGTGTTTGCTCTCACTCATTCTGTACTGATGGTTTGCATTTTCTGTCTGATCATCTGGAAGTTGAAAAATCCTCATGGGCCTTCACTTTTTTTCACCTAAGTCTCTAATCTTTTTGTGAACTAGTTAACATTTGTCAGGTATGTTTAACTTTGGAGGTAACATTAACATTTTATTTCTTTGGTTGGTTAGTGAATAGATGTTGAACATTTTATTTTCTGCTGTCATGAAAGCATACTTTTACTTGTAAAATAAAATAACTGCAATTTTATTATTTTTTCTATCTTTCAGTTATCTTGTCAGTTAATGTAGAAGATGCCATAATTATGTTAATACCCTTCAGGCAAACACCACCAGGAGCACACCTGTAGTTAAACAAGTTGGATTTTAATGCTCATTGTAATGAGGGAGATAACACATTATATGGATCCTGGGGCAGCTCAGTGAAAGGGTCAAAAGCAATATCCCCATAAGAAATAACGGTAATGGAGGATTGATGGATTTTAGAGGGAAAGTCTTTAGGAAAGGAAGCCTGGCAAAGAGACTAAAAATAAAAGATATTACAAAATGTCTTAAAAACCCTTCACTTGGAAACTTAAAGCTTCATGCTTTTAGAATGACTAGTAAACCCCTAACTCATTGATTCTTAACATTAATCATGACATTTCTATTAGCTTTTGGTGAGAAGGGAGGAGTTGCATTAAACATGCTGCTGCTTCTCTCAGGACATCTATTAGGTTGGTGCAAAAGTAATTGCAGTCTTAGCATCTTTGAAATTTGCCATTTGATACAGGATTACGTTCTTAAATGTGGTTGTGTTATACATCTTTTTTTTCTTTTTTTTTTCCTTATTTGTTATTTATTTTTGTATTCTTATTTCAGCATATTGTGGGGGTACAAAAGTTTAGGTTATGTATATTGCCCTTGCCCCCCCATCCCCGAGTCAGAGCTTCAAACGTGTCCATCCCCTAGACAGTGCACATGTGCATTTTTCACTTTATGTTTTTTTGCTAAATGACTTACTGGTGTTTATTTTATATTTATTTTATACTATGGAAATGATGTTAGACAAAACACAAATTCAAGTGACTTTCTTATTCAAGTTCAAAATGGGTCATAAAGCAGCGGAGACAACTTGCAACATCAGCAATGCATTTGGCCCAGGAACTCCAAACGAATGTACAGTGCAGTGGTGGTTCAAGGAGTTTTGCAAAGGAGACAAGAGCCCTGAAGATGAGGAGCTCAGTGGCCAGCCATTGGAAGTTGACAACAACCAATTGAGAGCAATCATCGAAGCTGATCATCTCACAACTACACGAGAAGTTGCTGAAGAACTCAACGTCAACTGTTCTAGATGGTTCAGCATTTGAAGCAAATTGGCAAGGTGAAAAAGCTCGAGAAGTGGATGCCTCATGAGCTGACCAAAAATCAAAAAAATCACCATTTTGAAGTATTGTCTTCTCTTATTGTATGCAACATGCAACAAAAAGCTCAGTGGTTGGACCGAGAAGAAGCTCCACAGCACTTCCCAAAGCCAAACTTACACCCAAAAAAGGTCATGGTCCCTGTTCAGTGGTGTGCTGCCAGTCTTATCCACTACAGCACTCTGAATCCCTGTAAAACCATTACATCTGAGAGGTATGCTCAGCAAATCAATGAGATGGACCAAAAACTGCAACGCCTGCAGCTGGCATTGGTCAACAGAAAGGGCCCAATTCTCCACTGCTGTTGCACAACCAACATTTCAAAAGTTGAACAAATTGGGCTACAAAGTTTTGCCTCATCTGCCATACTCACCTCTCGCCAACCGACTACCACTTCTTCAAGCACCTCAACAACTTTTTGCAGGGAAAGTGCTTCCACAACCAGCAGGATGCAGAAAATGCTTTCCAAGTGTTTATAGAATTCCGAAGCATGGATTTTTACGCTACAGGAATAAACAAACTTATTTCTCACTGGCAAAAATGTGTGGATTATAATGGTTCCCATTTTGATTAATAAAGATGTGTTTGAGCCTAATTATAATGATTTAAAATTCAGGGTCCAAACCTGCAATTACTTTTTCACCAACCTTAATACTTAACAGATTATTGAAAGTCAGCCAGACTTTTAATTGACCATTGTTGCTGAGTGATAGTTCTTCCCCCTGCATTAACTGGCCATACTAACCCTCTTATAGCTTATAATGTAACTTTGAGAGATCTATGGTATCTTCTGTTAGGTAGCAGGCAATCCAAAACATACAATATTTCTTAAAGGCTGCATTTTGGTGTACTCTTTGTGAAGAATTTAAGAGTTAATTACAGATCCAAATAAAATTAAACTTCAACTGTACATGGTCCCAGTAATTCAGATAACAGTATTCCTGGGTAGTGTCCTCACTAATCTATGTTCTCCCATGCATGGGCCATGCCACCTATGATGCATGTCTAGTGACTGATAAGTGCCAATCCCAGAAACTTTAAATCTAAAAAAGACACATATTTAAGAATAGAGGGAAATTGTGTAAAAATATAATGAAAATCACATTTCAAATGAAATGCAGAAAAATATATATAATTCAATAAATGGTCTTGAAAAAACTGGCTAACCCCCCAGGAGGAGAGGGTGGAGGATGGTTAATGTTCCCACTTTATGCCAAAATAGATTTCAAGTAAATAAACAAAAATAGAAACTAAGAAGAAATTATGAATGAATAGTGGATGCCAGGGTAGCAAATGCCCTATTACACATATAAGCAAAACTAAAAACATAAAGGGGAAAAAAAGGTCGTTACATAAAACAGCTTTTTAAAATAAGATTTTTAAAAACCCAAAACCAAGGCGAATACACAACAGAAACCAGAAAATATCTCCATATATAAAACAAAGAAAACCCTTATTAATAAAGAGCTCTAAAATATCAGTGACAAATAGGTTAAATACTGGTAGGAAAATGAACAATACTCAAAGGAAGATATATTTGAATATCTTAAGTATTTGAAAGATGTTCAATCTTATAATAACCACTCAAATGCAAATTAAAACAAATGTTTTCACTTATCAGATTAACGAAGACTGGAAAAAGCTAAAAAGGAAAATTATGCAACACACTTTTATTATTGAAAATGGACACCCGGTAATTCCGCTGAAGGAAGAAGATAAACTGGTATAGCTTTTGAGAGAGGATATACAGATACATTGCAGAACCTTAGTGTAATGTCAGTCATTTAAAATTCTTACTTTATATAAGCTCCTCCATTTTCCTCAAATTTCAGCTGTTTAAATATGAGACAACTGCGCTGGAACCTAAAATTAAGGGATTTACTTTCTTTTATCTGGCTGGATAGAATTTCTTGGCATTCTCTGTTTACCAAAAATATGCAGTTGCACCTGTCAAAATTAGTATTTGAATTGGCTTAGTCTCTAAACATGTCTAAATCCTCTCATGTTTCTTTCATTGTAAAGAAATATTTAGCTTTGAGAAAGAAAGGAAAGAAGGAAGGCAAACTCAGAGAGAAATTCATACTTCTCAGTTGGGGTTTATCATGTTGAAAAGCGACTGAGCCATTTCTCTGTTCTAATTCGCTTTTCTGGTTAAGAGCCGCTGTTGTTGAATGTTTTTCTTCACTACTTAACTACCACAGAACCACTTTCTCTTGGCTTAGGTGTTGCTCTCTTCGTTAAAGTGGCCTCTGCTGTTAACAGGGCTCTGAAGTTGCTATAGCAACCGTATCCGAAGATTGGTTATAGTTGTTAAAATTGGACAAAGAGGAAGATAAAGGAGAGACATTTTCTAAGTCCAGTAAGACGACTGTAGAGTACACTTTTAAAATGAAATTGTTCATTTTTTAACCAATAGAAATAAATGTGCTGTAGCCAGTTTCACCCCATTTCCACCCCCAAGGAGATGGTTAATATAAGTTTTCAAATGGGACAACAGGGACATATGACGATGATAGCCATGATAAAAATGGCTGACATTTATTGAGTGTTTGCTTTATGCCAGACACTGTTCTAACCCCATTGCACATATATGTGTATTCATACTGATGTTTAACCTTAATGACAATCCTATGGGGATTAAACCTCCTAACAGTTATTATTATCTCCACCCTGCAGGTGAAGAAACTGAGGCATCGGGTGGCTAAGTAACTGTCTTAAGATCATAAAAATAGTAAATGATAAAATCATTCCCGAGAATGATTAAAATTTTGACTTAAGAATTTTCTGATAAGCTACAAATAGAAGGGGCTACTGAATCTAATGAGTACAACCTATATTACAGCAAAGTACAAATCCGTGAATTTTTCTGGATATAATTTTGGTTATTTTCCTTCAGGTGGAAAGCAACTGTTCTAATTAGTTCTGATGTGTTATAGACAATGACAAACTTAAGCTTCTGTTTTGAATGCACTTGGAAACAGAATGTAATCTAAATTTTGGGAGACATTTATACGTCTCCCAGAGTCCATAAATAACCTGACCTTGAAATAAAAAAAAAATAACCTGACCTCTAACTTTTTAAAGTCTTCCCTAGGATATTGTACTTAATATCTAAAAGAGTTTCTGTTCTACAAATAACAGCTTCTGTTTAATTTTTTTTTAATTTCATTCAGTTAATATTTATAAAAGATCATATTTATAGAGGCTTCTTAGGGCCGCAAACAGGTGTATGTTGCTCTCAATGACATCCTTTTTTAAAAAGTTATCAATACTCCAGGATCAAAAACACTCTTATTTTGACATCCAGTAATTGACATCTAATACAATTTCTCCAGTCACTTTTACCAACTGCCCATTGCATTACTTAGCTCAGTAAAGAATGCCCTAACTTCTAGTAAAAAATGTCCTACCTTACCATTTTATGAAACAGAAAGATGGTAAATAGTATCCTCCCATGTGACCACATTCAAATTGAAGCACTCTGCATGGCTATTCAGACATCTGTACTGCTTGTTATTCCAAGACTCAGGCATTGTGTGCTGAAATGTCTAAGTAAACATTTATTTGGTGGTTGAAATTGTGGCCACTTAAGGGAAATGAGTAAACTCTAAATGACTTTTCATTTAAAAGCATAGGGTGAAGAAATTAAAACTTTCAAAATCACTCTCATTCCCACAAATATCCTCTTTAGAGATTACTTACCCCCTTTCAGCCTTGGAAGTTTAGGGTAGCAAAATCTTCAGAATAGGTAAAAGTACCTAAAGGGACAAAACTTCAATATTATTTTCTCATTGTACCCCATTTGCCTGAGTCCCATTCCTTTTTATTTTCCATGAGATCCTGATGAATAGATGGGTTTTATGTTTAGAAAATGTCCATCTCTAAATCAAGAGTAGTGTTTGTTGGCTTTTACACCACAAGATTGAAGGTGACAGGAAAAAAAGAGATGAAGCAGAAAGGGCTGTGCTATATGTGAAATGATTTTCTCCTGACCGACTTTCACCATAACCCCTCCCCTTTCACAGGTGTGGGCAATTTTTTTCCCCTCTCCTCTTTCCACTAAGGACTCATTAGAGAAGTAGCCTTGAAGAATGAACTTACCATTTATATAGACAGAGCCACTGCACTGATACACAGCTGAAAACCCTCAGTTTCAAACTGAACTCTCAACAGCAGGTAAGCATTTATTCATTAAAATAATAAATTCCCCAAGTCATCAGTTTATAATTTCAGAAAGGAATGGGAGAAATAGAGGAGAAATGAAACTCAACCTTATACAAAAAGAATATAATTAGGTTTAGAGGAAAAGATATATTTTGTTTTTGTTTTGTTTTTTTACTCTTAAATTTTGATATAAGGAAAATAAACATTATGAATTATACCAATATTCTTTACATTGTGATATGGACACAAGAGCAACAGATAAGAGAGCTGTTCTCACTGAAAAAAAATCCTATAAGATGAAAAATAATTACTAGCATTGGATTGCAAGTGCTAAAAAAACTTTTCTTAACAAATGCCCACCCATTGAAATATAAACGGTAAATTACATTATACAGAGATCTTATGTTTTGTTTATAAGAAACACAAGTTTCCTAGCAGAGTTTCATGCTTTGATTGTATGATTAATATGAATTAATAAAATATTTTAGATGCTTGCCCGGTGCTGATGAACACTCAAATGCCCCAAAGAAACTTCACTTCCTAAAACTTACATGAGCATTGTCATTGTTATTTTCCTTGACAAAGACTCAGTGAGTCTGTTGTTGATAGTTTGATAAAAGGAGTCACAAACCTTTAACTTTCTGTTCTGGAACACACACTGATTATGGGCAATCCAGAACAGGAACACATATACCGTAATTGAGTGGTAATTGAGCAATAAGGATATGACATTCTGATCCTGTAGCTTTTGGAGTTAAAGTTGTCCTTATAACTTTCTAATACAATTCAAAAGTGTGTAAAAAAATATTTTCTTCATCTATGAGAATCTCCACATTCTATTTTGTGGCATTTAAAAAAATCTTTGTATTTAATGAAAGATCTCTATGAGATTCACCACTGTTTACTGCAAAGTTATTGCCAAATGTTGTGCATTAATTATGGTGTCTTCTCTGTGCGAACTCACAGGGGAAATGTCTCTCTGATTTTAATTTGTAACCCTGAGCAATGTTTGTGAATTGCAAGGGTATAGTCTGGAAAGGTAGGTTGAAGCCTGATTGAGAAGAGTTTTGACTATTAAGAAGTTAGATAACTGGACTTTAGAGACGGTATAAGTGAAAGAGCAAGCTAGGGGAAAGAAAGCAAGGATAACTTTATGGGCAAACTGAATTATGTAACTAACAATGTTTTTTTTATGTTTGTTTCTCTTTGTGTGAACTGCTAGAAAGCCTAGAGTCAAAAGTGGCCTTTCACGTCCTGCAAGTATAGTGGATTCTCATTGTTTGTAGTAGCTATGTTCAGTAAAATTACACTGTCTTAGTCAGTACTGAAACATAGCTCCTGGTGGAAATAGTTAGGTTCCTGCAAGCCTCTGGTCACACATATTTTGGTCTTCAGATCAATATCTAACCTTATTGTGTTTTTGTTGAAAGACACATTACTTAATATATATTGTTGATTGAAGAGCATTGTAACTCATGCCTGAATGTAACTTATCTAACCCATGTTTTTCCTCTGTAAGGCACATCACAGCCTTTTTGCACTTAGAAATACCTAAACAGCATTTAAGCACTATACAGTATTTTAAACAGCAAAGTCACCAACAAAAAGCACAAACATTTGAAAAACATGGTACTAAATAGACAAAGAAAAGGACTCTTGTTTACAGTATGAGAATGGAAACAAGAAGGCAGAGTATGCCCTGTACAGCCTTAGCTGGAAGCATGTGTTAGGACACCCAATGTTTTTTGCTGCTCTGTGCATGTCAGCAAGTGACTGCAAAAGTGCTGCCAGTATTGATTTGGGGGTTACAAATACATTTTAGTGAGCAGGTGAATTTGCAAACATGGAATGAATCCACCAATAAAAAGAATCAACTGTAAATGTAGGATTATAGTCCATGCTCTGCATACTAACCTTACTCTTGACTCCATATTAATTTGTCCCTCTATTTTTCCTCTTGCCTGAATTTTAAAATAAATTTAATTTTTCTCATATTTTACCTATTTTCATAAATGGTTTTAGATCCTCCAGGGAAAAAAAACAGGTAACAAATAAGCAAATCATCGAGAAATACTTATAATTCCTACTCTTTGCATTAGCTACTTTGCTAAATATTAGGGCATAAAAAGATCTCTAGACATCAAACCTAATTCAGAGATTCATAACCTACTGCCCTCCATTTCATAGCAAGAGATATTGAATTAGAATAAATAACTATGTTTAAAATAAGTATCTACTAAAATTTAAAATTTAGAGATGACACAAATGAGTGAAAAGTCAAGCAGCTACAAGAGAGAAAACAGATGATGGCTGTACTTCTTTCTTTGCCATCCTAAAATCTGGAAACTCAATCTTTTCAAACTTTCTAACAGTGGTCCAGACAATTAGTATGAAGATCCAAAAACCTCCTGACTTTCTGGTGCTGCCCTGGCCCTTAATATTGCTTATAGAGAACACAAACACCTCAAGTATACCACTCAAGTATACCCTTAATATTGCTTATAGAGAACACAAACACCTCAAGTGTACCACTCAGTGGACCAGAGCCCATAGGCCTTGATCATATGTTTCTAGAAGTTCAGACTCACATAAAGTACATGATAGAGGTTTACAGTAAATTTTAGGTAGATTACAATCGAACATTCAGGGTATCATGTAGTCACATTGGTACGCCACATAGGGAAATTGAGTAGTGTTTTCTACCTGGAAAATGTGTTGTAAAGGAATGGTCCCAGCCCTCCACCATAATCCCAAAAGCACCAGGTTCTCATGTCTAGCTGAGTTACCTTTGCCTTCCTAGTGCCCGACTGCTAAGTGAAAGTAGATAAGCTTCACTACATTGACGGCAGGAATTTTTTTTTCTTTAATTCAATCAAGCCCTGCTTGGAATATTGGGGAAAAAGTTTTCTTGGGAGCAAAGCAGGGGAGTTGAAGCATCAAAACCTAGAAAATGTTAAGTGCATGTGAATGAATGAGTTTGCATACATTATATAATATTTAGGCCCTTCTTCTTTCCCTAATGATGCCTGGCTATAATAAGCCTTAGCCTTTTCCCACATCTGATTCCTCACTCTAGTTGTTTCTCTCCAAGTTGTTCCTCATAACCACCTGACCCACTCAAGTCTTTCTCTAGTCTTTGTCCCACATTGTAAAAAAGGAGTTTTCCTACTTCGCTGAAGATTCTTACCCTGAGTTTCGTATTACTCATTCACAAACTATTTAGAATGTCCCTCCTATGTGCCAGGCCCTGTGGCAGGTGCTGTGTATACAGTGGAACACAAAGCAAACCTGGGCCCTACCTTCATGCAGCTCATAGGCTCCTTGAGACAGACTTAAGAAAACAAAAATAAATGTAAAATTACAACTATTGTTAGTGCCCCAAAGGAAGAGTGTAGAGTGCAATGAATGTGTCTAATAGAAAGACTTAATCCAGTGTAGATACTCACATCTAACTGTCCAGGATTAGGTCATTAACACTCCATTTCCACGTTTTCACTAGGTTAGTCTGATTTACCCATCCCTGTGCCTCCCCATCTTCCTTTTTGCCTCTCCTAAGGGAGCAATGGCAGTCAGTTATACTCAATGAAAACAGGACTACAAGGGTATTCCTAAATAGATTCAAATGTTAACAAGCAAAAATTAAACGCCTACCTTCAAGTTTCTAGTTAGGTGTCGAATTGCAAGAGCCTTGGAGAAGATGTTGGTGCTAAACTGTTCTACCAAATTACTGACGCTGGAGAAAATGTTGAAGAGCTGCTTTCCTGAATCCCTCAAGGTACTATAAAGTTAAGAATTTTATTTTATTGCTTTATGCTATTAATCTGTAAAATAATGTCAAACTTGCAGCTGTTTCCCATTTTTTTCCCTAAAAAAGACTCTAGGAGCATTTGTTAAACATACAGCTTCCCAGCCCCCTTATGCTAGATACTGATTGAAAAGATTATGGAGAAGGCCCAGGGAATTATCCTTTTGATACTCACTCTAGGTAACTTCTAGGGAAATTTAGGTAATACTGGGCTAGATTATTTCTTAAGTAAATTTGAGTTCTAAAATTTTTTAAATGGCAGAAGAGTATGAATTGGCGACATTGCAGTTGAGGATATAACCTAGGTAAACAATAGAACTGAAGTTTAGGGATTGTTAATAAAATTTTTTGTTGCTTTCAAGATCTTTATTTTTGAAGTTTTTTCAATGGTTCTGTTGGTCATCAAGTTCCTATCTGTTTTAAAGTCCAGGAGACCCTGCTGATAATTCAGTGCTACTGTGGAAAATGTCAATAATCAAACATTGCAGCAAATGTAAATTAGAACTGTTATAATAAGCACTTCGGTGCTTACTATAATGAGCACTGCATTCAAATGCAGAATGCAATTGAAATTGCCTTTGAGGGCTGAGTTTCTTGAGCAAAGAGATTTCCCTGAAAAGTGGTTTTCAAATGTGATTGGCATGCAAATCACCCAGGAGAGACATAACAAATCAGAATTTTTGAAAATAGAGAACAGGGTCCTGAATTTTTAACAGACACCCTGGATGATCCTATGTATATGAAAATTCAAACAAAGGTGATCTAGAGGGAATCCTCTAATGCACTATATTATGTTGATTAAATCTGGTTCATCTTGTCCTATGGATTGTGTTTAAACTGTATGTGGTAGGGAAAATCTGAGTAATAATTTGGGATCATCTGGCTAAAAAAAGTACCAAATGGACAATCTAACCCACATTTTCCCCTGTTGAATGCTGACCCTGAAGTGAATTACTGGAATAAAATGCAAAGCTACTTTGCTTTAATAACATGTCTGGCTAACTCTTTTGCCAGAGATAACTAAAAAGGTTTCAGGGATCTTTATAGGATCATAAAAGATGTTAGAGAATAAAAAGAAATGAAAGAACATATAGTTTTGTTTATTTACCACCCTTCCTCCTTTCTTTGGAGTTTGTGGCTATGTATTGTGTAACCTCAGCTTAGTGTTTAAGTGATTAAATATCCTTCCAAAGTTCCTTCATAAACTCTATCGGCTCATTTCCCTAGTATTTTTACTTCTTTCTAGCCACTCCCCCTCTCCACTCAACACTTGCCCTCTGAATAAATAGCTATTGGAAGAATTTATTCTTTGTTTGTTTATTTGTTTTTAACCAATGTCAGATCTTTCAGTTGGTGCCAAATCATATACAAACAAGTTATGGAGAGTTTTTTCTCTCAGAATCTAAATATAGGAAGAGTTTTTCCCTTTTAACCTTCTGAACATTCCAGTCATATTTAGGCTACATTCTGGAATAAGGATGTGCAGTTTCCTTACGTGAAACCATTTTAACAAACATCACTCTGTATGTGTAAGATGAGCAGCCACAGACGTTAATGACTAAAGGAACAAGCAAGATCCTTCCAGAATACTTTAGTTCTTGGATTTTCACTTAGGGTGATACATGCTACACATTAATGTAAGCTGTACTCAATTTGGAAGGACCTAGTTATGAGGATATTTGAATGAAGGCCCAGATGGGGTGAGAAAGAAGAAAGTTGCATGATGTTCTAGGCATTGATGAAAGGTGGGTGATTTGGATTAAGATAATGTATAAAGCAGGTAAAATGTAGGTAGGTTCCAGGGCCCTTATAATTAAAAAAAAATTCTTTCATTGAAGTCTAACACGTACTAGAAAGTGCACACAGTAGAATTACGCAGCTCAATGAATTTTCACAAAGCCAATACCTGTGTAGCATCCACTCCAGTCGGGAAAATCATTACTTCACAAGCCACTCCTTCCCACCCCCAGTGCTCCTTTCCAACCATTGCCTCTTCCTACTCCCCAAAAGTGACCACCATCCTACTTGCAAAGCTGTAATTGAGTTTTGCCTGGTTTTGCATGTAATATAAATTGGATCACATCATAAGTATCTTTTTTGTATCTAGCTTCTTTTGCTCAATATTATGTTTGTGAGATTTGTAGTGATTTCATGTAGCATCAGTCTATTCATTTTCATTGCTGTTTTGTAATCCACAGAATGACTACACCACAATTTATTCATTCCACTGTTGGTGGACATCTAGGTTGTTTCCAGCTTTTTTTTTTTAATTATGAAAATGCTATGAACATCGGCCTATAGCTCATCAGTCCTCATTATCCCTATATTTTTCTCCAACCTCTATAAGCACACGTGGCATATAAAAGTTGTTTTGTAGAACAGACATCTTTCTCCATAGAGAAAAAAGTGTGGAAGGCCACATAGCAGAATTCCAGTGTTACTTCAGTATTGTTCAGTCACCAAGCATTCAATCAGCTACGTCAGGCTCCATGGGTATAATGAATGAGACATAGTTATGACCCTCAGGGAATGCTATAGACCCTCTCTCTGTAAAATCTGAGATGTAGGTTTTTCTTTTTTTGCTTTGGGTCTATATCACCCTCAAATGATATTTAATTTTATTTTAGAGTTGAAGGAGTAGGTTATTTTCAGATAATAAATTGAACTTGAAGAGCAGCTGAGCATCAGGATTCTCTGTGGAACCTTTTAAATATGTATGAGCCCTAAATCCACACATCATATTCTGATTCATTCAACAAACGTTTATTTCTGACCTATGCGCCAAGCACCTGTCTAGTAGGCCTGTATCAATCTAGTACTTCTCGCTATTGTACTGTAAACAAAAAGTAGGTTTGGGGAGAGTTTTCGTAGGATTTCATACTTTTACCAGTTTTCACGTACACTGATGAAATAACAGTAGAAAAGTTTATATGTGTGTATATTGTGCATGTGTGAATATATAATGTCCCCTATCATGGCCGGGATTGCACAGTAGAACAAGAAGTGAAGAAGGTAATATGCAACCGAAACAGCTAATAGTGTGGTTGGCTTGTCTCTCTGGGTTTTCTGGCTCAGGTTTATGGAGCAGTGATGAACATAAATCGTGGGAATCCCTTCCAAAAGGAAGTGGTATTGGATTCATGGCCAGACTTCAAAGCTGTCATCACCCGGCGACAGAGAGAGGTACAATTTTGAAGGAAAAAAAAAGGATTGGAAAGAAAGATTAGATAACAGAGATAGTATAACCATAGTAACCATATACATTAGCTTACCACACTGCATATTCCAATTAGTATTCCAAATTAGTTTCTAATAGTCCATATTCCAAATTAGTTTCTAATTTGGCTGGCTTCAGAATATGGAAAAGAATATGGAAAATTTCCAGTCCCAACCTGTTTCCATCAAGAATATGGAAAACTTCCAGTCCCAACCTGTTCAATAAAGTGTTTCCTTAGCATTTTGTAATCTCTGGAAGCACGAAGCACACGTGGCTGATTTGTAAATACTAGCTTTTCCCCTGGGCGGATGATTCCTTATGACTGACGGCTTTGGTCATGTGGGTAAATATGGAACAAGACTGAAGAAGACAGTACCACTCCATTCTGCCTCTGAGAATAAGCAAGAGCTCAAGTGATCAAAGAGATGCTGCCCTGACGACAGTAGAAAGATTTTGAGAGTTTTGATTCTTGGAGGTGAATCCATTGAGTTATAAACTTTCTGTTTTTATAAATAAATAAGTCCTAGAAAAATGTGAAATAGATGTCTTAAAACTTTCCTAATCTCAGAGGAGAGAATCAAGTAGAAGTTACAAAATTTCTCCTCTCTCCCTCACTATGGCATATTAGCCTTATTCCCACTTAGCCATCGTTTTATAGGTGGCTAATTTCATTAATGGAAAATTAGCTAGATATGCCCAGCTAATGGTACCTAATTTATCTAAGATTTGGATTATCCTGAGACATTATTTATGTTTTTATAATTATGTATTCTGTCCTAGGCTGAGACAGATAACCTTGACCATTATTCTAATGCCTATGCTGTGTTCTACAAGGATGTCAGCGCTTACCGACAGCTGTTGGAAGAGCACAATGTTATTAATTGGGACCAAGTTTTTCAAATACAAGGTGAGGTCAAGTGCAAGACATACATTATACAATCTTTTTTTTCTTCTCTTTATGGTATATATCAGATAGATACAGATAGGTATTTAATATATATGAAATGTATATACAGTGCTTGAGTGTGCCACTTACCCTTCCAATTTTTCATAATGACTGGGGGTTGATATAGGCAATGAGGTTTCTGTTTATGACTGTTCCAATGAAATGAGTTCCTTAATCATTTGACAGGAAGGTAGGGATCTCCATGTTGGAAATACAAAGTCTAGCAAATTTTTTCAACCATATACAGCTGAAGTCCTATAACAAAAAAAAGCTTCTATCCACTAAGAAAATTTACAAATAATGACTAACACACATTCATAACCTAAAGACTTAGGATGTTGTATAAAATGCATTTGTAAATGCTCGAAAAGACCTTATGGAGGAAGCATTGAATTCTCACCTTTATAGATTTATCCCAGTTATGCTCATTAGAAGTAAGACATGGTTCTACCACTCCCTTAGCCAATTTAGAAAAAAAATTCTCACCAGTATTACTTTAATGCGGAAATGAGGAAATTTCTTCCTTGCTGTGAAAAATCATGGCAGTAATTCGATAGATCTTGGCGCTTCTGGCCTACTATTCTTAAATCACCTCAATCCATCATTATAGAGAAAACATGCCTACCATTGCCATTTTTTTTTTTCAGAAGGCTGAGCTGATAGTTGTGAATCAGTCATAGTTATCCAAATTGACCCAATCATTCTTCCCAAAGCTTTGGTGGAGACAAATGTGAATTAGTAGCACCTAATATAGCTGGAGTGGTGAAAGCCACTTATTTAGTAAAAATGTCACTTTAGGCATTACTCTTGATTTCTGATGTAATTGTGTGACTGTAGACTTCTGTGCTAATTACTGTAATCTCCTTAGAATATTGTATATCTTCTAAGTCTTCAGTACCTTTGCTATTCTTGATTACAGCATCTAAAAAGATCATGAATCCTCTGTTTCCATAACAGCCCCAAATCATGAAAACTTCAGACCCTGTCTACTGCCCATATAAATGGTCAGTCTTTTATCCTTTGCCACAGTGCAGACTCCAGTCACAGATGCTAGCTGGACTACTTGTCGATGCAAGCATTCGACAGTAGAGCTGCTTCAGCACTGGGTGTCCAGAGGAACGGCACACACTGCACAAGAATGCCTTTGCTGTTTTTCATCTAAAAGCCATTCATAAACCATATTTTATCAGGTTTAACCCACTAACATACCCAGAGGAGGCAAACCTCTTGTGTTTGCCATGTGAGGACAGGAAGTGAAGAAGCACACAGCTACACAGACAGGCCAGGCTCTTCTGCTCAATACTGGTTGCATGGACGAGAGAAGGAATGTCTATTAACCTGAAAGTTTCAGAAACCTACCCACTGGTGACTGGTCTAATAAATGTCCTGAGTTCTGGCTTATCCAATTAGCGACTCCTCCCTTTCTAAGGAGGTAGGTGGACAGAGAACAAGCAATATGTGGAAGTTCCTTTCTCTTGCGGGGAAGGAGAAAATCATTCACTGAAAGTGGTAACCTATTCATAGGGTAGAAGGACATGGTCAACAACACCGGGAAGGGGTAATTAGCAAACTCCAGGACTATGAAAATTACACAGCAAACCACCAGATTTTTTAACAAATAAATTGAAAGAATTAAAACAAGAAAGGTGGGAATTAAAGGAAAATATGTAGATTAAAAGATTTACAAGAAAAAAGGCCAAAATTAAGAACACATGCTTGGATAATAAAACTATAAAGAAAATATATGATTGCCATAAAAATTATGATACTGGTTATTTTTAGTGGAAGAGAATGAATTGTGATTGAAAGAGAGGTAAATAGAAGTGGTTAGTAAATTTCTATTTTGTGGCTTTAGTAGTAGTAGTTAAAATATATAAAAATTAAGTTATGCATTTGTCTTACGCAGTTTTCTATGGCATATTTTATAATTTTAAAAGTTTTCTAAAATGTGTTAAACTGACTTTTAAAAATAATTAGTTTATTTCTTTGTGTTAGGAACATTGTATGCCTGTATCAAAACATCACATGCACCCTATAAAGATATACAACTATTATGTACCCATAATAATTAAAAATAAAAAAATTAAAAATATTCTTATATTTCAATTTAAATAAGTTTTAAAAATTAATTGGTTCTATTTAACTTGGGAGAAAGGAATTCTGCTTCAACTACCATCCACACCTTTGGTTGGCACTGCCTACCTAGTTCTTTCTCATAGTCCTTTGAATTCCTTAGATGTAATTCAGTGTTATAATATGGGATGCTAGCCAGAGCACCTATAATTTTAATAGCATTAACTTGAAGACTTGCTTATCTTTTCTGAGGCCTAACTCCCTGAGGGAGAAACCCAGGCTCAGATATCATATTGTGTTCAATACACCTTCCCACTCATGTGTTCTTCAAGTCTCAGGGTCACTGTGAGAAGTCCCTCACCAGAGGGGAGGACACAAGCCATTAGATATGGAAGGAAAAGGGAAAGTCAGTTTCCAGAGAGTTCAGTCAATCAAGACACAGACTAAAAAGGACAGAATAGATGGGGATTTGGAAGGCTAGAGAAAGGAGTTATACTACTAATATGAGCACAGCTAGAGTGGAGACCATACCATTTTTGTGTACCACTGTGAAGCATTGCCCAGCACAGTGCTTTATATATAACAAGTATTGAATGAAGATTTATAGGTAAAATAGTATAGCTATGACAAATAAGTGGGATCTGGATGAGTTAAGTTCAAGATAAATCCCACCAACACTGAGTTTACACCTTACATTCTGTAATGACCATTCTGGCAACAGATTGGAAGAGTCTTTAGTGACTTGCCACACCATACAAGTCTAAGCTCTTTTACAGTTCTAGGTATATGGTAGGTCATGGACTTCAGAGGTATAAAACATTCTCACTAACTTCAAGGAGCTTAATATTAGTCTAAGGAGTCAAAAAAAATTAAAACTCCCACAGAATATTCCAAATTCCCATGTGATATTCCCATGAGAAGTTTCCATGAAAGATCATGAGGGGTGGTCACAATGGGCAACACGATGAGAATTTGAAAATTCTCCCAAAATTTGCAAATCAGACACCAACTAGCTTATAATAATTCATATGTAAATGTATAGCGTTTAGGATAATACAAGGTGGCAAACTGGTGATGTTGACGATACGCAGCATAAAAATACTGCCAAAATTTTCCTTTTTGCTTTTTCAAATGAAATGCCACATTTTAAATTATCTTTCTATATACAGGGTTGCAGAGTGAGTTATATGATGTCTCCAAAGCTGTGGCCAACTCAAAGCAGTTGAACGTAAAACTAACTTCCTTCAAGGCCGTTCATTTTCCTCCTGTTTCAACTCCTCCAGACGTCAGTTTCCTGTATGTAAACCAAGTTTCTGCATTTGGGGAAGGACTGACTTCTATAGAAGTACAGATAGCAGTAACTGTAGTACTTAGTGTCATTACAGAATGTTTAGACACTTTCGATTTGGGCCATTGAGCCTAAATGTGTGTGTGTGAGAGAGAGAGAGAGAGAGAAAGAGAAAGAGAGAGAGAGAGAGTGTGTGTGTGTGTGTGTGTGTGTGTGTGTGTATTCTTTTCCTCTCCCCTGTGCTTGACTGCTCATAATTTCGTTGAAAATAAAATCAGTATCTTTGTCCATAGTTATAAGTGAAATCAGTATAGCTGTATTTTCATAGTATACATAGAAAAAATCATTCCTTGGTGTCCTCCTCCCCCAAATAATTCTAATTAATCTCTATTGTCTGAGTCCAAAGTTATTGTTTTTGTTGTTTCAGGGGTAAGGGTACATAACTGACTTATGTTGAGCTCTTATGGGCCATACACTAAATGTTTTAAAGAGATTACCCCTTTAATCCTTCCACAACACTACAAAGCAGGACTATTGTTATACCCTTGTTTAACAAAGTTGAAGTAACACATAGGAGTAAATTGTAGAGCCAGGAAATAATCCCAAGAAGTCCAACTCCAGGATGTAATCTTTCAAAAACATTTGTTAGGTTTTAATCTTCATTCTTCTTTTCTCTTACTCTGTAGTGCCCGCTCTGTCATTTACTAATCCTTTCCCTTCAGCTTAACTTTTATAAACCTCAATTGTTTCCTCTCAAAAATTAAGTTATCATTATTAATATTGAGTTAATATTTTCTTTATATGTTTTTTGTAAGAGAATGAAGCAGGATACTTGAAGAGTACCCACCTCAGTGAATGTCCGTTTTCTTCACTTGCACAGTGAATGTTGAATTTTTGAGCAAAACAAGATTAACCCTAATGTACATTTTAAGTCACAGGAATGCAATCTTATCTGACCCATACCCCTGTATATTCTTTCCACTTCTTGGATTGCTTTGAAGGAAATGTCCCAGATTTTATCCTTAAATATTTTAAGATGTATCTCTAAAAGATTAGGATTCTTTACCCAAAGAAAGCACAATGCTGATATCACTTCTGTGTCAGGGGTCCCTGAGACCACCCATAGACTCTATGATTTGCTACGTTGACTCACAGGACTCAGCAAATGTAGTCATACTCATGGCTGCAATCGATTACAATGAAAGGACACAAAGCAAAATCAACAAAGGGAAAAGGTGTATTGGGTAAAGTACAGAGGAAACCAGGCACAAGCTTCCAAGAGTCCTATCCCAGTAGAATCACACAGGATGTGCTCTGTTTCTCAGCAATGAGGTGTGACAATGTAAGTAAAATGCTGTCTGCGGTGAAACTCATAGAAACTCAGTACCCAGGATTTTTATCAGAGGCATCCTCTGCCTAGCACGAACCAATTTCCTAGACTCCTGGAAGAAATGCAGGTGTTCAGCATAAACTACATTGTTCTTGCAATTTAGTCACAGTGAACCACTTAGATCTGAGTCCTGGGAATGGCAGGACCCCTCCCAGATCCGAGTTCCCAGACACACCAGCTAAGGATCACCCTGGCAGTCAGGCTTTTCTAAGGGTAATAGCTCAAGCCTTCTGTATTATGACTTTTCTGCACAATCCCTTAAAATTTTGTTAGCAATATTTCCTTAAAGTAAAATAACTAGTTAGTAGTCATATTTCTCAAATTTTCATAAGATTTTTTAGTCTTTTTATTAATTGTTTTATTTTAATATGTATGGCAGTTGAATTCAAAGTTATAAGACAGTCTGGTGGGATTTTTCAATATACGGTTTTAAGTCTGTTTTGAATCAACATCTAAGTAAAATCCATACATTGGGATTGCTTAATATATCTGAAGTGAAGTTTCCTTTGACATGTATGTTCCCCTTCATCTTTATTTTTATGTTTTTTTTTTTTTTTTTAAGACAGAGTCTCGCTCTGTTGCCTGGGCTAGAGTGAGTGCCATGGCATCAGCCTAGCTCACAGCAACCTCAAACTCCTGGGCTTAAGCGATCCTACTGCCTCAGCCTCCCGAGTAGCTGGGACTACAGGCATGCGCCACCATGCCTGGCTAATTTTTTCTATATATATTTTTAGTTGGCCAGATAATTTCTCTCTATTTTTAGTAGAGATGGGGTCTCACTCTTGCTCAGGCTGGTCTCGAACTCCTGACCTTGAGCGATCCACCTGCCTCAGCCTCCCAGAGTGCTAGGATTACAGGCGTGAGCCACCGCGCCTGGCCTATTTTTTATGTTTTGTTGAAGAAATTAGACTATTTGTTCTTTAGAGTTACCCACAGTCTGTTTACTATATTGTATCCCTCAGGTATTACTTAAAATTTCCCTCTGTCCCCAGTCAGGCCTTTTAAAACAGGGTTTTAACTTTAATTGATCTCTTTTGCAGGAAGTTAGACAATTTGTTTTTAACACCTAAATTATTACCCAAATTTGTGAACTCTATTTTGAATATCCTGACCTTCATATACAAGTTAGCATCTCTAACATAAACTATTCCTGGAACACGTGCCTTGGTAATGTTTTTATTTGCAGCAACATTTCTGCCTGAGGCTTCTTTGTCCTTGCTTTAATTTTCAAAAATTGAAAATCTCATTAAGCCAATTATTGTTTTCTTCCCCCCCTCCCCGCTTAATGGATAGATGACTGGCCCAGTTCCATAGCTAGCAGTAAACGTGGAATGTGAGCTAACACTACAGACAGCTAATAAAAAATATATATGTATATATATAAAAATCATAGCAAGAACATTAGCAATCTCTTACCAGTCACTGGAATGGTCTAATGATATTGATAACTTCAAGAATGAAAGCAAATTCTGAGGTGCTGTCAAGCCTCATAGGCTTTCTGCTAAGCAATCCATCTCAGTTCTTAGAAATTGTTCCGATTCCATTTTCTTTATCTTAATATCAGGGGCTTTATATGGTCAATTGATAAAAACTTGCATAACTTGAAAATAAATATAGTGAAGGCTAGTGGCCTATAAAAATACTGCTAGCGGAGAAGTTGGAGGTAGAGAATATTTAACCTAGAGAAGAGTAGGCCTAGGGGACAGTATAGAAGAACTAACGTGGCCAAAGCATGTACATATGCCTGGAAAATTAAGAAACTTGTGTTACTTTTCTGGCCATGGATATGTAAGATAGAAATTCTATGTTAAAACACTTATTTTACTGAGCAGTAAATATTAGAGCTCCAAGAATCTGGACTTACCCAAGGCCTCACAGAAGATTTCAGCAGAGTCAGGACTTAATAAGAGCAATTCTGAGATCTTTTTTACAGAAAGACAGTGTTATAAGAAAAACTTTATTAGCCAGGCATGGTGGTATACCCCTGTAGTTCTAGCTACTTGGGAGGCTGAGGCAGGAGGATCGTCTGAGCACAGGAGTTTGAGGTTATGGTTAGCTATGATCATGCCACTGCACTTTAGCCTAGGCAACAGAGTGAGACTCTTGTCTCTGAAAAAAAAAAAGAAAAATTTCAGGTAAATTTAGCAGAGTTTATTTGAGCACAGAATGGGTCATGAATCAGGTGGAGGTTCAGAATTCCACCCAGCAGTGTACACAGAGAGCTTTTGCAGGCCAGACACAGATGCAAAGTACAGAAATCACCTGATGGGCGACAGCTAGATGCCTGCCTTATCTTGGCATGGTCTGAGCACTTAGCTGCCTATGAGTGGCTGAAACTCAGCTGTTTGTTTTACTCCTAGGAGGTCTGTTTACATACTAAGTTAGATTGCAGTTCAGTACATAGGGGCTTGAGGTATGGAGGCAGCCTCAGGCTGAATTTAAGTTGATTTAATAACAGAAACGCTTTCCTTAATCTGTACTGAGGACAAAAACAGGTGGACATAAAATTAGCAGGAAAGACTTGAATTAGATAATAAGTGTTTTGTTTCATCAGAGATGAAACCCTGAAAGATGCTTGTAAGTGGGAAATAGCCTATTTTAACTCACTGAAAATGTCAGGCACTGGCTCAGAGATGGTTTCTCAGTTTGAATCGGTATGGAAAGAGAAGTAGCTGTTTACAGTCACACGATTCTGAGCTCCTGTTTCTCGTGTCATTTCTTCTAGGAAAGGGCCTTCCCCACGACTCACCTACCTGAGTGTCACAGATGCTGATCTACTCAACCGGACTTGGTCTCGGGGTGGCAATGAACAATGTCTCCGGTACATCGCCAGCCTCATCTACTGCTTCCCCAGTGTGTGTGTCCGTGATGACAAGGGAAACCCAGTCTCCTGGTCTATCACAGACCAGTTTTCCACCATGTGCCATGGCTACACCCTGCCAGAGCATCGCAGGAAAGGTTATAGCCAGCTGGTGGCCCTCACGCTGGCTAGGAAGTTGCAAAGCCGGGGATTCCCCTCCCAGGGCAATGTCCTGGATGACAACACGGCATCTATAAGTCTCCTGAAGAGACTCCATGTTGAATTTTTACCTTGTCGTTTTCATAGGCTTATTCTCACCCCTACGACTTTCTCTGGCCAGCCTCCCCTCTAGCCCAGTGAAACTCTGGGAATTTTCTTACTTTTCCTGAACACACTCTGGCTGCCAATGAGGGAAGAATTAAAACTGGAATCAGGAGAATCTTGGGTTGTTGAAAAGGGCTTGGAGAAGACATAGAGGATCAACCTGAGAAGCCTTAACTCTTCCCATCTCATGTTTCCACAGTAAATAACCATAGGGGTCAGGGGCGTCTGTGGCTGAGAACAGAAGATTGTTTTCCTTTAGGATCCACTGCAGGGGAATAGATTCCAAAGCCAGCAGTTCTTAGCATACTAGCAGGAATTACGTCATGAGAACAAATGATTGAACACAAGACCATGTGGCTACTGCTTTATTACTGCTGCTTGGGTTCTGCTCTGTATTCTCACAACCACACCAATTCCCTCCTGCCATAATATTCCCCTGTCCCCTGCTCACCAACCTGTGTTCCTACCACCTCTACCTCAAGTCCTCTGTACAGTATCCTGTTTTTTTACCTTTAATTACTTGCTCACCACTTCTGCTTAGGACTCTAGCCTATAGTTCTCCCTGGGAATGTTCAAATGCAATGGTTCTCACATTTTAGTATTGATCAGAAGAACCTGGAAGGCAGGTTGCAACATAGGACGCTGGGCTTCTCCTCCACAGTTCCTGATTCAGTGAATATGGGGTAGGGCCTAAGAATTTGCATTTCTAACAGTTGCCTTGGCTGGATGGAGATACGGGCATTTTAATGCTATAAACAGATGGTTGTAAGTATAGGACTAGATGTTACCTATAATCTATTTCAGCCCCCTTATTTGTAATCTTTCTCATATGAAACTAAGATTCATATATAGATGTGTATGTGGGTATGCAAATTACATGTAAGCATATATACCTATATATATATTCCATTCATGTCTTCTATGTGCATATGTGTATACTCATACAATTTTGATAAGATAATAAACTTTAACTCTCTCATTACATATGAAAAACTTGAGGACTAGGGAAAATAATTTCTCCAAGATTATATTCTGTGTAATCAGTGTAGGAGGCCAAGCCAGAATGCTCTCGTTTTCATTTCAATCTATTCTCACTAAATCACATATCCAAGCATTTAAAGAAAATTTAAATGCTTAAATAATTAAAATAATACTTTTATTATTTTATGCTTGTCATTTATTTTTAATTTGAGTTCCAATTGCTTGTGTGTGTGTGTTTGTGTGTGTGTGTCTTTCAAGGGCAGTAAAGAAAGAAATAACATCGCCAGTTGTTTTTTCCGAAGCAGGCACAAAAACAATGGCTAGATTTGTCTAATCTGTATAAAGTCCACTTAGCCATATAGAAAATATTGGTTTCTTATACCCAGGGAGGTCACAAAATCATGACAACAAAGATAGGGGAAAATCCACATTTTAGATATTTATTCTGAGAAAAGCAAGCAAACTGGATAATACTATAAAGCACATTTTAATAAAAAAGAAGACTCCTTGAGAGTAAATATGTGCTTAGGTCATCCTGAACCTGTGGTTACCTGGAAACTTATCCTTGGTACCAGACAGAAGAACACCAAGTAACTGGAGTTTATAAACCTCTTGGGAGAATACGATCTAGTTTCTGCCCTAGGGATGCTCATTATCTTTAGCATTGATTAAGCGTGGATTGCTCCTGCCTTACATATGGCAATAGTAGTATAGCCTATTTTCTTCCTAATGATAATTTGCCTCTATATGCTGATAATTGCACCAAATGCTAGACATATTATGTATAACTTAATGCTTGTGAAGGATAAGTTATTGTCTTATTGTGGGAATCTAGCTTAGAGGTATTATGACTCACCAAAAGTTGTGCAGGCTATAAGTGGCCAAGTCATGATCAGAACCTGGGTTTGTTGGATTCCAAAGCCTGTACTACTAGACATTATGCTAACTGGCCCGTTAAGCATCTTGGAACACTGAAGATGGATAGTCCTTTATCTCATTGCTTTCTGAATTTTCCACCTCCACCCCAAAATGGACCCCATATTTTGAAAGATTTTTACCTTTTTTTCTTACTTTCTCTTGCAACTAATCATGTTGGGTATGATTGCTCAAATTTCAATTCTGTCTCTGACCCTTTTAATGAATATGCAGAGAAATGTCTGGAGTAAGGAGAAAAGGACAAGAAGAGAGAGACTCAAGAAGTAGGAAGGGTTTGATCGATATAGGGCTTTATTTGCTTTGCTAATTTAAGGAAATTCTTCAATGTAATATATAAACAAATGAAGAGTTTTGAGCAGAGCATTAATCTGTTTGGAAATTAGTTGGGAGTCTACAGTCTAAGCCAAAGTTGACAGTAACTTGGATTTGAATGCTGGCAATGATGATAGCGAGGCATGAACAGTTGCTTGAGCTATGTAGGAGGAAAAGTTGTCAGGAGTTGGTAATTTAGTGGCTGTAGGGTATGGTGAGAGAGAAATGTCAAGCATGACTCCTAGGCTTCTATGTTGGGAAACCCATAGCTGGTGGTACTTTTCACTGAGATCAGAAACACTGGAACAATGCCAGGTCTGGAGCAATTGAGAGAAGGGGAAATTGTTCAGTTTGGGGATGTTGAGTATTAAAATGTACAAATGATGGAACTGAGTTGGACATTTCTGAGTCTTCAGTTCAGAGAAGTTATCTGCGATAAAGACACGCATTTGGAAGCACATAGATGGCAACAGAAGCCATGGATTTGGCTGAGATTGTCTAGGATTGGATCTTGAATACATCAACCATTTAAGGTGAGTGAAGGAGGAGGTTCCGGCATAGAAAGAGCAGCTGGAAGACAGGAAGAAAGATATAAAAGAGAAAAGAAAAAGATAAAGGGATGGTCAATGGTGTCTAATTATGCTAAGAAGTCAAGAATCCATAAGGAATGAGAAATTCCCACTGCACTATCAAATATTTTAAACATGTGTACCAAAAAGAAGCCATCAACAGAAATATATATTGTAGGATTCTGTTCATAAACAGTTCAAAACCAGACAAAACTATTCTGCAGCTTTAGAAGTCAATAAGTAATTGCCCTTCAGAAGGATAGGTACTAAAAGAGGACATGAAAATGGCTTCTGAATTTCAGGTAACATTCTGATTCTTGACCTGGTTAGGCTACATAGGTATGTTCACTGTGTGCAAGTTCATCAAATTATGCAATTATTATATATCTACTTTTCTGTATCATGTCGTACTGCAATAAGGAATATTAATTAATAGAAAACAAACCTGGCATCTGGAAAAATGCATATTCCTTAGACCTAACAATTCCACTTCTTAAAATTTATCTTACTGGTGTAACAAAAAGTATGTGAAGATTTATATAAAAGGATGCTCATTACAACATTGTAAAGGCAAAAAAATAAATATTTTATATAACTCACTGATTAAATATAGTACAACCATCCAGTGGAATTCTATGGAACACTAGAAAACTACACTCGCTGATATGGAAAAGATGTACATGATAGGATTAAATGCAAAGCAATGCAGAGCAATGATAGAAAAGTATATACTAATATAATCTATTTGAAATTCACCTGTGAAGGTAAAAATGGAGTAAGCAGATAGGTAAACAGTTCTGAAATCAGCTCATGGCTTTGACTGAAGAGACAGGAGCCCTTGGTAAGTAATGATAAAAGGAGTCGGTGCAGATAACACGCTCAGCTCTCCTGAGATGTGTACTTGTCCTGTCTGTTCTGGATGGATCTTGACTAGGTTTCATAAGAATCTGTATATTTCAGCAAGAATGAGTATTCACCCTACCTCAGATACATTGTTGAAATATAGAGGGGAACAACTGATAATTCAATCTGCTTTAATGTTGGGAATAAGATAAGGCAGTGCAATGTTAGGGACATTTACACATCCTCTAGAATAGAACCTCATTTGATAGCATAAGGTTTGGTTCTACTAATTTTACATTTTTAATAAGTAATTTTTGGTGCTTTGAATCTCCAGAAAGAATATGAAATAATTATATATTAAATTCCCTTAAGTTGTCTATGACCCACCTAAAGTTTCGTAACCATTGTCCCTAACCTCAGTAAACACCAGAGGCAAGGAAAAAATGGAACTGAAAGTGAAAGATAGGTGGAATAGCACAGCACCAAGTACAAAGACGCCGTTTTCCTTCTTGCCTGGAATGATTGCATTAAAATTATTTCGCTGAGGAAAATGAAAATACTAGAGGTATGAAATACATATTTTTTTTCTGTGTCAGTTTAGCTAGAATTAACAACCTGGTTCACATTTCCCAAGTTTATAATAATGCAAGATTCTCAATGTTAGCTCTAACTATAAAACTCAATTGCTGACAACCCTTTGCTTTTTCTGGTCTTGGCCATGCTTTATACCTGAGGAATGGGATAAAAGAGGGAAGATAGCCACTCCTACCTCTGCTCTTTTCCCACTTCCCACCTCAGCAGTACTGGTGTTACACATGTGCCCAGCCCTGTCCCAGTTTTGTTCAGTTCTTGAGGGAACTTTTTATCTTGAGGGGACTTTTATTCACTTCCCCTTATTCCTACTCTTGAAGAAATTATGAAAAGCATAGCTAATGTCTGGGTATTCCTCTTACTAATTTATGTGCAATTTCCTCTTCCAGTAACAGATCTACATGTTTCTGAGGCAAAATATGCTTTAGATTTTGGGTATTATTATTTATTTATTTTTAATTTTAGTTACATGAAATGCATTTGCCTCACTCAAGCCAGGACTACAAGCATGTCCTTCCCCCATACAGTGTGCCCCGTTTCCAATAGCTGTGAGTTTACCCTCACCCCCACCCCCTCTATCCTCCGCCCTCCCATCCCCCCTACCTGACCAGCATCCAGTGAATATCACTACCACGTGAGCACCTTAGTGTTGCTCAATTAGATTTTGAACACTGTTAAAAGGTATTGTTTATATAACAAATGACTTTCACCTTTAGTTAATACTATGCAGTTATTGAAGTGAACACTAGATGTCAGATTTTAGTTCTGTATTATTTCTCAACAGAGGGAGCACTTGAATTGTTTCTAGTTGTTTCTTTAGGATTTTTCCTGCATTTTGGACTACGTCCTTTCAGTTGATTCCTAGAAGCTTAACTACCACATCAAAGGATATGAACATTTTAAAATCTCAATATGTAATAGGAAATGCTTGTTTCAAATGATTGTGCCAACTTATCCCATTTGACCTCACTATCCCAGAGCTGAGTAGTTTTGTTTTACTTTGTAAGCAGTAAATATAAACGCTTTGCTAATTTAATTGGGAGGGAAGCACTTATGTTTATTAAAATTTATGTGCCTTTAATTTTTAATGAGATTATTTTCATCAGTATTTTTAATACTCATTTGTAATGGTACAAATTATTGATTAGGTACAGTTGCTCATGCCTGTAATACCAGCACTTTGGGAGGCCAAGGCAGTAAGACCACTTGAGGCCAGTTCAAGACCAGCCTGGGCAACAGAGTGAGACGCTAGTCCTTACAAAAAAAAAAAAAAAAAAAAATCAGTGGGGCACAATGGCCCACACCTGTACTCTTAGCTACTCCAGAGGCTGAAGCAGAAGGATGACTTGAAGCCAGGAGTTTGAAGTTACAGTAAGCTATGATTGCTCCACTGCACTCTAGCCTAGGCAACAGAGAGAGATGCTGGTTCTAAAAAATAAATAAGACCCAAAAAACCCAAATTTTTTGTATATCAGATCTTTTTGTATTCTTTTTGTTGTGTTTTTGATGTATTTCTTTAACCAAAAAATAGAGCATACTGTTTACCTGTTGAGAATATAAGCTCCTTTGTTATTTGCTACAAAAATTTTTGATTTTACATGTAGTAGAATGTTAGATATGCTTTAAAAACCTTTAAATATTTTAAGTTTCTATTCTTTAAATCTTTTGCTTTTATTTTTATATTGCCTTCATTTTTAAATTTAAAAAATTATTAAAAGCATTATGAAATACATTCTTATCTTAAAAATCGATATTGAATATTATAAAACTATCTACATAGAAGGCAAGCATTGAGTCCCTAATCTCTTATCTCTCATGCCTGCTACTTTTCTTTTTTTATTTATTTATTTATTTATTTATTTATTTATTTATTTATTTATTTATTTATTGTTTGAGGCAGAGTCCTGCTCTGTCACCCTGGCTAGAGTGCCGTGGCATCAGCTTAGCTCACAGTAACCTCAAACTCCTGGGCTCAAGTAATCCTTCTGCCTCAGCCTCCCGAGTAACTGGGACTACAGGCATGCGCCACCATGCCCAGCTAATTTTTTCTATATATTTTTAGTTGTCTAGCTAATTTCTTTCTATTTTTTAGTAGAGACAGGGGTCTCATTCTTGCTGAGGCTGGTTTCGAACCCCTGAGCTCAAACAATCTGCCCACCTCAGCCTCCCAGAATGCTAGGATTACAGGCGTGAGCCACCGCGCCCGGCCATACTTTTCAAGAATAACAATTGTTAATAGTTTATGTACACATCTAGAATTCTGTCTCTATATATGTGTGTGTGCATGTGTATGTGTATATATATGCATATAATATAATAAAAAGCACATGAATACACTTTATCATTTATAAAATGGGATCATGCTATATACATTGCTTTGCAACTTACTTTTTGTCTTAACAATATTACTTGAGTATCTTTTTATGGTAGTTCATACCAATTTTTTTTCTTTTAAATGATCATACTAAAAGTATATTCTACTCAAGATTCAAATGGTGACTTAAATCTTGTTCTAAAAATCTAACGGTTTGATTTTTTGCTTTTAATGATTATATGTAATTTTAGTGGAATTTAATAGTTTCAACTTTGGATTTAATTAAACGTATGTTAAATCTACTTTGGTTTGAGATATAAGCTGAATTCAAATTTTATTTATAACTACTAGGAAGTTTTCTAAACAATATTTATAAATAAGTGACCTGAGCCTTTATAATAGCCATAAGTTAGCATATATGTTCAAATCATGAACAAATTCATCGTTATTGGTTCTTATCTATTTATTAAAAGATATCCAAGATCTTAAACTGAAGCAGTTCTGTTTTGCCTTACTTGTCAGTTTGATAGGTAAATATTTCTTTTCAAATATTCCATTATTTATGGAAAGACCTCTTGTTTTTGAACAAGAGATTCAACATAATAAAGATGTCAATTTTAGGGGGAAAATATAAGATTTTTAAAAAAAGTTTTTGGCTTTCTGAGGCTAGGAAAGTTTACTCTAGGGCTCATATGTAAAATAAATAGGTTAAGAATAGCAGTACCCAGCCTGAAAAGGCTGGGTAAAAGGGGAGGTTAACCCCCTTAGTGTTAAAATATAAAGCTTCTATAATTTAAACAATGTAGTAATGGTACTTGATTATGCAGAACAATGAGACAGAAAACAAAAAGCACCAGAAATAACAATAAGTACCTAGAAAAGTTTAGAAATAAGATGAAATTGTCATCTCAAACCACTGGGAAAAATAGAATTTTAAATAAATGGTAATTTGTGATAAGCAGACGTAAATTCTGATCTCTCCAGTTAGGCGGAAGGCCAGAGTTCACCCCAGATGCAGAGCAAAGAAAGAAGGTCTCGTGGTTATTAACTGTGTTAATGATTATCTGCTAGCATAGTACAATGGGTGAATAATCAAAGTGATGTAAGGCAGGTCCTAGGTCCAAGGGAAGGGGGAGTTGATTTAACAATACTGCCCAGCTATATGAAGTTAAATTTTACAATGCTTATTTAGGTTGTAGGAAATTGTACTTTGTTCTAACTGATGTTATCTGCTTCTGTGAACCTGCTGGCATTTTACTCGATTGTTTAAAATAGTTAATCAGATAGGACTGGAGGGTCTTTAGACAGTCTCATAACCTTGAAGCTGGAAATTGTTGCCTAAGATGTCCCAAGGTGTATATGTTTAATGTTCCATATGGTGCAATGGTGAAGGGTATATAAGTTGTCACAAAACTCGTGCTCAGGGCTGCACTCTGAGCTCGGTGGGATTCCCTGCTGGAGAGCGTGCCACTGGCCAGCTAAGAAAGACTCACTAAATTTCAATCAGTCTTTCGTGGTTGACTTTCTCGCTCTGGTCCATAACAGTAATGAGACAAATGGACAATGATCTGGAAAAAGTAAAACAAAATTTGATCCATAACTCACACCCTATACAAGAATAAATTCTAAATTAATCCAAGATATAAATAACTAAATACTTTTAAAAAGAAAAGAAAAGAAGTCATACTATTACCAGAAGAAAACATTTGTTTTTTTTTTTTTATAACCTAGACACAAGGAAAAGCTTTACAACCAAAACTACAATGTCAGAAGCAATAGAGGAAAAAAATTAACTTCAATAAATCAACAGGTATGTACGTGGTTTCTCAATCCCAAAACAGTGTAACTACAGCCAAAATACAAATGACAAAGTAGGTGAAACTATTTGCAACTTATGTCACAGATAAAGGGCTATTTTCCATAGAAGAGAAACAATCCCTAAAATTGAGAGATGAAAAAATAGTTAAAACTCAATAGAAAAATGGGCAAGTGACATGGTCAATTCACAAACTAACATAAACAAAATGACCCTTAAACATATGATGCCTAATTTTACTAAAAAAAAAATACTATTTAAACTATATGGAGATACTATTTCTCACCTATCAGATTGGCAAAAATCAAAAATCTTGAAAACACAAGTTGATAAAGCTGTAATGGAGAGGCATACTCATACATCTGTAATAAGCATACAAAATATTACAACTCTGATGAGGGAGACTTAGTAATATTAAAAAGTACATATGCATGTACTTGAGCTATTCGTTTTCCAGGAATTTATCCTGAAGACTCCTCATAAATATAAAACAAATATTTGCACAGGGTAATTCATGCTGATGTTATATGTAACAACAAACTTTTGGAAACAACCTAAATTTCCATCCTTAAGTATCTAGTTGAATAGATTATGATACATCCACACAATGGAGCATTATATAGTTGTAAGGAAATTCCCTCTGATATAAAATAATTTTCATCATATATTTTTAAAGTTTAAAAAAAGCTAAGTGCACAGAGTATGTAAAAAAGAATAAGAAAAGTGTGTATCAATATAGATCTCTGCTTAATTTTGCAAATAGAAGCTCAGGAAAATTAAAACAGAAACTAATTTAACAAAAAGTGACCTATAAGTAGTAGAGAGAGAGTTAGAGAAAAGACTTCCCAGAATAAATCCCTTTTGAACAATGAATAAACCTGAAGTTAAAAATAGTATCTATTCCCTAGCTCTGCCCACTGAAAAGATCTACAAGTAACAACACCCAGAAAGCAATGATCATTCCTAGCACCCGGATCTTGGTTTCTGAATACCTTTTATGGGGAATAGGACTCTTGGAGAAAGGACTGGTTTCAGGTCTGGGTCTGTGGCAGGTAAAGAATAGCTGGGGCAAGAAAGTGAGGAAATACAAGATTAAATGTGATCATGTCAAAAGAAAACAGAACTGGTGTAACAGAACTCCAACTTTCCAAATTTGGTATAATTTGAACATCAAAAATAACAATAATGCTAATGGATAACACACTGATTTTTTAAAAACTCTTTGCACTTACCATGATATGAAAAGGGGAGTGAGATGACAATCAAAATTTTTTCTTTACAGAAAAATACCTACTAAGGAATGTAGAAGAATGACAAAACTAGAAAATTGCCATTTGCAATACCCAATTTAATGATTGATTTGGGCAAGGTTTATCAATGGATGGCTAAGTCAATGAATGAATGGCTGTTGGGAAACAGGATAATAACATAGTATCAAATGTGCATCTCACAGATTACTTATTAAATGCAAAGGGCAAATGTAGCTTTATCATAGGATGTGCAGTGGTCATTATCTTAACCAAAGTGATCAACTTATCAACTTAGCATGAGTAATGGTGGAACAACCTTATACCATGTGCCTTTTGATATGGATGCAATAAAAACTGCAATATACCACCTATGGAAAATTCTTGTTGAAAGTGTTTAACTGGAATCTAATCATAAGGAAACAATCAGAAAAATCCAAAATGTGGAACATTCTATCCGACAATTGGCCTGAAACCTTCAAAAAAGTCAATATCATAAAAAAAAGAATGCTTCATTTTAGATTGTAAGAGACTAAGGAGACTTAATTAACTATAATTTATGAACCTTCAGGGGAATAAAATCTAAAATACACATTTTGGGGGCCACTGGAAAAAATTAAATATGGACTCTATATTAAATGATATTATTGAATTAATGTTAATTTTCTTAGGTATGATAAGGTAAAGTAATTACATGGGAATTCATTTTTTAATGTATGCTTAAGAATTTAATGGTAAAGTATGTTATCTGCAACTTAATTTCAAGTTTTTCCTAGTGAAGGGATATATACACAGTTGCGTGTAGATGCATGCATATGGGAGGTGGGAAAGAGATATCAAATGTGATAAAATACTAATAATTAATGAATCCAGGTGAAAGCTATATAGCTGTTTATTATACCATTCTTTTAATTATTGTTATGTTTGAATTAAAATAAAACTATTGATAAAAGTGGTAGACTAACTGGCAGCTCAAACTGAGTACAAAGTCTCAGAAGTTACCACAAATTGAATGTAAAATATATTTAAAATGTTATTTTATTTTCACTTTTCCTTGACTAATGATTTCTTCTTTCTCTATCTTCTCATTAGTAACCTGGTAAGTAATAATTATTAATAAGTACTGAATTTGCAATGTTTTACTCTACTCAAAAACCTTAAACCCAGACACAAGAGTGTCAGAGAGAGTTGATGGAAACCTGAGAAGAAAAAAGTACAGAAGTGGAAAGAAAGACATATCACAGAAGAAAGAAAGAGAAAGCAGAGCTCCAAAGGAAAAAAAAAATAGTAGGATAAATGTGATAGGAATAGAAAGGAAAGGGCCAAATTAATTCAACAATGATGTCAGGCACTGTTCTAGGTACTGGGGTTACAGCAGTGATGGTTACACTGCAGTGAACAAAAGAAAAAAAAAATCAAATCAATGCCTTCCTTCTAGAGGAAATGGCTTTTGCTAAGTGGCAGGCACTCTTTTAGGGGCTTTACATGTATTAACTCACCATACGAGATTGGCTCTCTTCGTACCCTACTTTTCACATGATGAAATTAAGGCAAGTAGAAGGTAAGTATCCTGCCCAAGATCACATAACTAATATATAGCAGAGGTAGGAATTAAATCTAGGGAGTTTGGCTCCACTATTCACACTCTTAATTCTGCACTACATCACATTAGAAAGTAAGGAAGGAATGTGCTGTGGTTTGAATGTGTCCCCCAGAAAGCATGTATTAGAAACGTAATTCCCAATGCAACAGTGTTGGGAGGTGGGGCCTAATGGGAGGTATTAGGCCATGAGAGTTCTGCTTTTATGAATGGATTAATGCCCTTATTACAAGAGTGGGTTCATTATAAAAGGACAAGTTTGGTCTCTTTCTCTCTCCCTCCCTCTTGCCCTTCTGCCTTCCGCTATGGGCTGATGCAGTAAGAAGGCTCGTGCCAGATGCCAACCCTGTCAGTCATGGACTCCACAACCTCTAAAACCATGGGCTAATAAATTTCTATTCATTATAAACTACCCAGTCTGTGCTAATCTGTTATACCAGCACATTAAATGGATTAAAACAGATCGCATACAATACAAACAAAAAAAAAGAAAGAAAAAAGAGGAGAAAGTGAGAAATTGCAAAGAAAGAGTAAAATAGATGCAAAGCATGGCCTGAAGAAAAGATGGCTGTCAGGAATATTAAACTGAGAGGAGGCTAAATCTCATGGCTTTCTTAGAAATATTATGGTATTCAAAATAAGAAAATGTCATAGGATTGTTCTTAACATAGGGGATGAGAAAAAGGAGGAGTAGAGGTATGGATCAAGGTTGGCTAATGACCAGCTCAACCTATTATATCATTTTGTCTAAGCCTTGCCCTGGAGGGGTGAATTATGAAGTATGTGTCGGAGATAAAGAGGGATTATTACTAACAGTTTCTTTGAGTTCATAGACATTCTGGATCAACTTGTTTGTAAACTTGATAAACAACAGTATTTCCCACCTACTCTTTGCTTTGTTGATGTAGCACATTCATAAATTTTCATACGGAGTGGAATATTTGGGAAATGAAGTGTCTGTGGATGTAAGATATTGAGGAGTCCCATGACTGTTGTACCCTAACCTGATCTTGTACATTGATTATATAATAAAAGAACAGAAAAAAATTGCCTTGCCCCCGTAAAATGTTGTTATTATAACCTAATCATGATTGAATACTAAGATTGTGATTTTTTTTTTACTAATATGAGTGGTTGTTTTTTTGAAATACTTAGTAAATATTAACTTATATTGACTCAAAGATTAAAATCTCTCTGGAATTACACTACATGCTGCTGTTAAACAGGTAAACCTTTGTTTGTGCTCATAATGGATGTGGGCTAAAGAATATTGGTTCTTTATTATCATCATTAAATACTGACTCAATTACTGGTGATGAAATTTCCTGTTTAATAAGTTGCTTATTCATATTCAATCAGAGAGCCAGGTCTTAAATCCTGATCTCTGACTGGAGAGAATGATGATTCATATACTTTAAAACTTTGTACAATTCAGGCAGCTTTCCACTTCTGTACTGCTACGCAGCTGCTACTCAGAGTGCTACATGAGTCATTCTTTGCAGTTAACCGACAAACCTAGTATTCTTGTCTTTTAACCCCCAATTTCAAAGTGTCTTGTCTACATCATTTATGAGTTGCCCCCTCTCTGTGGAGTGGAAGAACCTAAATGTTTCATTCAAAAATATATGTGTGCGTGTGTGTGTACCCATATATGTATATCGCATATTAGTCTCAGGGCCATATGTTAGGTAAACTTAAGCCTCTTTTATTTTTTCCCAGGAACACATATCGGTCACTCAACATTTAAACCAAAGATCCCCTTTTTAAAAAATTACTTCAATTTCTATTTTATCTCAGACCGCTGAGCTAAGCTGTTTGATATTCACAGAATTGCCATTTTCTCTCTGTTCCTCTTTTTTCTTTTCTTTTCTTTTCTTTTTTTTTTTTTTTTTTTTTGAGACAGTCTCGGTCTGTTGTCTGGGCTAGGGTGCTGTGGCATCAGCCCAGCTCACAGCAACTTCAAACTCTTGGGCTCAACTCCAGCTTCTGCCTCAGCCTCCCGAGTAGCTGGAACTACAGGCATGCGCCACCATGCCTGGCTAATTTTTTCTATTTTCATTTTAGTTGCCCAAATAATTTTTTCTGTTATTTTTAGAAGAGACAGGGTCTCACTGTTGCTCAGGCTGGTCTTGAACTCCTGACCTCAAGTGATCCTCCTGTCTCAGCCTCCCAGAGTGCTAGGATTATAGGCATGAGCCACCATGCCTGGCCTGTTCCTCTTTCCCCCCTGCCAAATTTATAACTACCAAAATTTGCCTTTCTATCCCAAGATTATTTGTCTGGTTCTCATTTTCTACCTTAAGCCCTTGACTTCTTCATCTTTCCCTGAGAACCTCATTAAAAACTATGCTTTGTGTTCCCAGTTCTAAAGAACAATAAACTTTAAGAAATTAAATTAAACATATTTTATGGACTCTGTAGTATACAAAGAGTTACCAGCAGGATTGTTTCATGTGGACTCCATAATAACCCTGAGAAGTAAGCAGGGCAGGTACTGTTTATACCTCACAGATGAGAACATAGATTTGGACGCATCGGAGACTTGCCTGAGGTAACATGATCCCTCCAAGCCTCCTGACTCCTGAGTCCAGCCTTGTTTTTCTTTGCCCGGTCTGGGTTCTCCAAGTCATGAGAACCTTAGTTATAAAAGGAAATATCATTAAAATCTCACTTAAAAGGCTTGCAGTTTCCAAGGTCTGCCCATAATAAGGCTGGATTTTATAATATTTATATAGAATAAACTTACACTATTTTCAAACCTGCACTTTGTGTTCATTTAGGCTGTTTGTTTGTTTCTTCTTTTATTTATTCATTCAGCTATGTGTAGTCATTGGTTGGGGTAGGATTATGAAGATCTTTTATGCCACGCCTAAGAATCTGACTTCATTTTCTATAATATTCAAGGGTTGGAAAGTAAAGAAGAGAAAGGAAAAAACATTAAAGAAGTGGAATGTACAACACTGGCTACATATTAGATACGTGGGATAGAGGTAGCCACTGAAGGAAAGGGAAAATAATAGAATTGACAGTCATGCTGATCTTTGAAATAAGAAACACAGAAAGAGGAGGGAGATTTAAGAGAATTAACAATTAATTAAATTTTAGGCATTTTAGATTTAGAGTTACTGTAGAACTCTCATAAGAGAAGTCCAGTAGAAAACTGAAGGGAAACGTATTTTACTAGGTTAGACTATGGTAAGAGACAACCCCAACATTTCATTGGTTTATTTTAACAACAATTTATTTCTTGCTCAAAATGCACATTAGGTGCTGCAGCTCTGCTGGATTCTACTCAGCTCTGTTCCAAGCGTTGTCTTCATTCTGGGATCATGGCCAAGATAGTAGCCCTGATCTGGGGCATTCCCAGAGCCAACCTTGCAATGACTCTTCAAAGTTCCACTCAGATGCATTCAATGTCACATCTGCTTATACGCTATAAGCTGTGGCAAGTCACAGGGCCAATGTCAACATCAGTGCGATGGGGAAGTGTATCCCCATAAAGGAAGTATTATAAGTCACATGGAAAATAAACCAGGAAGTATGATCCTCCTTTGGGAAGAGGAATTAAATAATTTGAGACAATAATATAATTTACCACAAGTTTAGAAGTAAACAGCATGGTCTAGAATAGAGATATAAATTTGAGAATTAAGTGCACAGGTTGTGGTTGAAGCCGTGGAAATGGATAAAATCATGGACAATATTTTAGATTTGTGATAAAAGAAATGGCAAGACCAAAACTGTTCTATTCATATGCCTCTATACTTACCATTTACCAACAATGGCTCACAATGTTGCTTTATTCAGAATACCTTATTTATCACTCTCATATCCAAAGTGTTTTGTTGTTCAGCTGATTGCTTTTCCATTATAGAAGCCAAGGACATCCCCAAAGGTTTCTTCAACTATATCTTTGCTTCTACTGCCCTGTATTGTCAAGGGGTAAGTAGGTAGCATAAACTCAGCCCGTGGATATTTCTGAGCGGGATTTAATTACTGTTTTTTGTTTGTTTGTTTTGTTTTTGTTTTGAGACAGTGTGTTGCTCTGTTGCCTGGGCTAGAGTGCAGAGGCATCATCATAGCTCACTGCAACCTCAAACTCTCAAACTCTCAAACTCCTTGGCTCAAGTGATCTTCCTGTCTCAGCCTCCCAAATAGCTAGGACTACATGTGGGTACCATCATGCCTGCTAATTTTTTCTATTTTTTATAGAGACAGGGTCTTACTATGTTGCTCAGGCAAGTCTCAAATTCTTGGCTTAGGTGATCCTCCTGGCTTGGCCTCTTAAAGTGCTAGGGATTACAGGCATTAGCCATCATGCCTGGCCTAAATTTCTTTACTTTAAATTCCCTTTATTAAACTGTGGTCCCTAATATACACTTTATTCTTCATTTTTCCTTATTTAGTGTCATAGTCTTAACGATAATCTATTTCAGTGGTTCTCAAACTTGGTGGCATGTTAGAACCATCTGAACAGTTTTTTTTCCCTAAAAACAGTTTAATTAAAAAAAAAGTGAAGGGTCTGAAAAAATTGGGGCTGGGGAAACCCAAAAGCGCACACCGTGTGAGTCCACTGGCTCAGGCACATAGAAACACCATCATCAAAAAAGAATCTGAACAGTTTTTAAAAATGACAGTGCCTCAAGGTCCAGTCCAGGCCAATTAAGTTAAAACCTTTTAGATGCAACAGATAACATTATTTTTTTAAAAAAAATCACCCCTAGCTGATTCCAATGTACAGTCAATTTTGACAACTACTGTGGTATTTTTCAAATCTCATTTACAAATTGGAAAATTTGCCTGTTTTGTGTCTATCAGTTTTATATCCCAACCTGATTGTAAACGCTAGTGATACAAATTTTTGCATTTACTTAGCAAGAGTAACATAGTTATACAGAGTGTGCATATTTAGCAACCAAATAATAAGATCCTTTATGCAGCGGTCCTTAATCCTAGTCACCCATTTTACACAATGTGATTTTTTTTTTTTTTTTTTTTTTTGAGACAGAGTCTCACTCTGTTGCCTGGGCTAGAGTGAGTGCCGTGGCATCTGCCTAGCTCACAGCAACCTCAAACTCCTGGGCTTAAGCGATCCTCCTGCCTCAGCCTCCCGAGTAGCTGGGACTACAGGCATGTGCCACCATGCCCAGCTAATTTTTCTATATATGTTTTTAGCTGTCCGTATAATTTCTTTCTATTTTTAGTAGAGACGGGGTCTCGCTCTTGCTCAGGCTGTTCGAACTCCTGAGCTCAAACCATCCGCCCGCCTGGGCCTCCCAGAGTGCTAGGATCACAGGCGTGAGCCACCGCACCCGGCCCACAATGTGATTTAAAAAGAAAAATACTCTTGCCTGCACCTCCCTCCTCCCATTGTCTGATTGATTAGTATCAGGTGAGGCCTGAACTTTATATACAGTCATAGTTGAGAACCACCACTAACCTATTTCCTGATGAAATTGATATGTGAGTGAACACAATCTGTTATAAAATGCCAGGCTCTTTTATCTTTAAAGATGAAAAACATTATCTAAACAAATTTCCTTACCAACTGACCCAGTAAGAATAAGTGGGTCTAAGAGTCTTTGCTAAAAGAAAAACTGTTGTCTGAATTGTGAATTCTGTTCCCAAAAGCAATAATGGGAAACTAATCTGACAGTGCACTGAGGATCTCTATAGTGTCACATTAGCTCTAAAACCAGATACAGAAACACAAATTATAGCCAATATGCTGAAATAGAAAAATTCTTTGTCACTCTACTTTCCACAACCCTCTGCATTTCCTAAATTTTAAAAGTGAAGTCCGATTACTGTATTGGCTCATTTGATTAATATATTGGTTCAATTGATGTATTGTTGTAGTTTCTAATGCCAGAGCCACCTCAAACTGTTTGTAGCCAAACAACTACACATCCATTCTGGTCCCAGTTCATCTCCCTCACTTTCTACCCCCTACTCCCGATGCATATGCCTATTTCATTTGTGGGTACGATGTTACATGCTTTCTAAACCGACAAGTTTAAATCTTAGTAAACAAAAAACAGCAGGAACACAACCATAATAAAGAAAAACAAGTTAGGTTTATTTTTCTTGCTTCAGCAGGTAAGAATGCACCCTTAATTAATTAAGAGACAATTCATTAAGGAGAGTTGGGAGTTGGGCTTTTTATAGTATTTGGACTTGAACTGATGATCTTAAGGAGGATTTAAGGAAGCAGGAGCCAGTGCTGCATTAGATGTTGTCAAGAAATGGGGTAAACTCAGTGATAGGGTATCCCAGTAGTTTCTATCCAGGAAATGAGAGGATTGGCTGGGTGCAGTAGCTCACGCCTGTAAGGTCCATAATCCCAGCACGTTGGGAGGCAGAGGTGAGAGGATCACTTGAGCCCAGGATTTCGAGACCAGCCTGGGCAACAAGGTGAGACATTCATCGCTACAAAAAAATTTAAAAATTAGCCGGGTGTGGTGGCATGTGCCTACAGTCCTAGCTACTCAGGAGAGCAAGGCAGGAGGATTGGCGGATCCCTTTAGCCCAGAAATTCCAGGTTACAATGAGCTATGATCAGACCACTGCACTCCAGCCTAGGCTGCAGAGTGAGACACCGACTCTTTAAAAAAAAAAAAAGAGAGAGAGAGAGAATTAAAGCAGAAGTAGACCAGAGCTATCATTGGTAAAGGAGCAATAGTCGTTTCTGTTAGATATAAGAGAAAAATGTTTAATTTTCTTTGTGGTTTTGTAATGGCTGTCTGTCTTATTCCAAACATGATCACAGAGTGGCTTTCTATGGACTTATGTTCCGTGAGTGTCTGTTATGTTCAGTTGGGATCATCATGGCCTGGCGGATTGAAGGCCTGCTTTTTACTTTCTCACAAGTTAAAAATTGTTTACTAGACCAGTTTTTCAACTCAAGAATGTTAGATATGATGGAAGAAAACTATGAAATATTACTGCAGGTATAAATTAAAGCCAGAGCCCTGCAAGTGGAGGGTAAAACTTCTAAAGGCAGAGGTACTAAAATAACAAGAGTGTCTAAAATAATTTCACAAGAATTTAAAATGACTTCTGGTTCTAATACACAAAATGAGAGAGCTTAGCCCTTGCAAGAGTGGGCTTTTGAACCCTACCAGGGCATAGTGTAGACTGGTGATCCCTCATCACTTATTGGACCCCAGGAATATAAATTGCTTTATTATTCCTTACTGGCCTGCATATTTGCAGCTATTATGGGAAATTCAGAGAAGAAATAAATGGATTCATTTTAGCATCCTTTTTCAGTCTTTTAGGCATTTGAGATATTAAACCACAGCAGACACCATACAAGCTACCTGTTTTTCTGGTTTATATTCTTTTTAGACTTTTGAAGATTGATTTATGTAGCACGTCCCTTTAATGTTCTTTTATGCATTAATACACAACTTCTTGACATCTAGAAATGCAGGTATTACATGACGAACAAGTCTACCTCATTCCTCAGCAAATACATTTTTCCCTTTACTCACCCCCCACTTTAATTCCTCATACAATCCCCAATGGCAAGAAAACTATCTGAAAGCAATCAATCATGTGGCTTACATTATGCTTCCCTCAATACAGGCACCTTCACTGGAATTCTTCCAATATCCCTGCAAGGAAGGAAACTGTAATATCCTCATTACCACTTTAAAGCACCAAAAATATACTAGAGCTTATCCATATAGATTTGAACTTGAACTGATGATCATAATGTCCGTGGACCACTAGCATCAGAATTACTGGGGGCCGTGGTAAAATTCTATATTCATCTAAACCCTACCCCAAAACTGTAAGAACAGAATCTTTGAGAGTAAGGTAGGACATTGATCTCCTGGGGTATTCATGTGCATTAAAGTTAATCTTTTTATCTCCTACCTCTGAACAGAGAATTAATGTATGCTACTGTATATATACAGGAATAAAAACATTAAGAGGATAAGCAATTTGACTTGTTCCTCCAGATGTCTCTATCACCTAGAAAAGTGGCTGACATTTAGTATGTACTCAGTAATTACTGGTTAAGAAAATGAATACAAAAGAATATGAAGTCATAAGCTTAAAATATCAAGGTTATTTAGAGGTCATTTTGTAGCAAAATTAAACACGTTAAAATCTTGGCTCCACTGTTTATCAGTGTTTGACCTTGGGCATATACTTAACCTCTCTGTGCTTCAAAGCTCTCAAGGAAACCAAAGAAATAGCACTACTTCCTTTTGTTATGAAGAATAAATTAGCTTAAAAATATAAAGTGCTTAGACCAATTCTTATCTAAAACACTTAAAAACTTTAGCTGTGATTTAGCAATAACCAGCCCAAGGTCAGCATCTAATCAGCAAGATCCAACCCAGATTTTCTCACACCTCCTACAACACTTTCTTCTTTATATGATTTGGCAAACATCAGAATGTCCTCCCTTTCCAAAATATTTCTTTCACCATACTACTTTGTCCTTCATATGTGGGCAGAAATTTCCACTATTTCAGTCAGTTTTCTCAATCATACAGGAAAACATTGGGCATATTATAAAACAAGCACCTGTTAACAAAGGTGAAGTACAAATCACTAACTATGCTCCTCTTTTTCCATTATCTAGCCTTTCCCATGAACCTTAGGTCAAGACTAGTGTGTCAGAGGGCCTGGTGGAGATGGGTAGATTCTGAAAGCCTAGCTAGAGATACAGATTTGTTTTAACCTCTGGGGTTAAGGAGAAGGGGTGGGTGGAGAGGGGATTTAAAAAAAAACAAAAAGACACACACGCACACACAGTTTTAAATCCTGAAGAAGTTCATTCAGCGGTTTATTTGCTTTGCTTCTGGTTTTATAGCTTGTTTTAAACCAAAGGCCACTCAGCCCCTTCTTGAGATAAGCATTGATTATAACCAGAGTGAAAACAGGTGTGACCACTGTCCTACAGACCCTGGCATTCCAAAGGAAGAAGGACTGCTAAACCAAAATCTATTTTCTCCAAGGCCTCAACTTCTCCAATCTTACTCTCTGATCTACATTCCCCAATCTTGGCCGCACGGTGGGGGTGGATTCGGAGTGGACCCAAAATCCTTTTCAGAAGAATTTGATTAGATCATATAATTAAAAAAAAACAATCAAGCTTCCTCGTTCCTTCACTTCAAGGAGCGTCTGTGGAAAGCAAATACTTTGGGGCATTGCGGGGGAGCGCAGTGCGAAGGTGTCTTTTGCGAAGGGCGGCTGGGAAACCAGGATAGAGCTGAGAAGTAACCATGTAAATGACAAAGGGAACCGGGCTAGGACAGGGTAGGACGGAGAAGAGGAGCGACCGGCGTTCCTGCCGGGCATTCTGTCTTTGAAAGACGGAAAACCTCGAGGTGGACGAGGCCGAGAGTGGAGGTGGAAGAGGCGCGCGCCGGCACCGAGTCCCCTGGGGCTGACCCCGTCCCCTGCTCTCCGGGGCGGGGAGTCCCCTGCCGGCCGCGGAGGCCACACCCAGCGCCCGCCGGCCCCGCGCTTTCCAGAGCTCAGCAGGAACTTGCTGCTTGAACCCGTCCGAGAAGGAACGAATGAATGACCCTTTGGGCAGGATGGGGACTCCTGGGCCCCAGGGAGCTGCGAATCCCACGGACTGGCCCCGCAGCCGGGGGCGCGCCGGCTCCTCTCCGCGCGAAGTGGGGCGCGGGGCTCCCCGGGCCCAGGGCGGCGGCCACGGGGACCGGGCGGCAGGTCGCACCCCCGGACCGCGAGCCAGAGAGAATTTGGACCGTGACTCCTGGGTCAGAGAGAAAGTGCTCTTTCTTCTGCACCCAGAGAGGTGGTTGGGGACTCAAGGGGACCCTGCACGGGACGGGGTGGCCGGCGGGGAGGACCTTCTTCCAGCGAGCGGAAACCATCACGACCAGGGACCCAACTGCCCTTCTGCTGGTTTTCAGCGAGAAAAGCGAATTCCTGGCGGGCAAGCGGCCGCTCCCCGCACAGCCCCGCCGCGGGTCCCCGCAGCCCCCGCCGCTAAACCAGTGCTCGTGCGGGTCGTGGATTATCAGGTGACGCAAGAAGTGCTGCAGACCGCGTGGACGAAGGGGCGCGTGACCAGGAGGACCGAGGAACATTCCATGACCGCGGTCACTTTTCGCGCCGGTAGAGAGTGAGGCAGGCTGTGTGGCAGCGGGACCCCTGCCCAACCCCGGGCCCTCCAGGCACCGAGAGGGGCGCCCGCGTCCGCCCTCGCAGAGGAGTTTCGCCGTCTCCGGCGACACGATGCCCGAAGGCGCTTAAACTCGAAAGAGGAGCGCGAGGAACGTTCGGGTCCAGTGGATGAGCGATAATCCTTAAAAGAAAATGCCATCACGGGAACCCCAGCCTGCAATTAGCCGACAGAAGGGACCTTTTAAGACGCTGGCGCGGCGCTTCGGGGAAGCAGATGACACCCAGGACAGCTTGAAGAACTGTAAGCAGCGTAATACCTCCTTTGTGGCTTAAATACCGTGACGGTCTGGGGATCTAAGTCATTCAGAAGACGGGGAAAAAGGATATTTTCAAATGGGCAGAATGTGGGAGTTTTGAAATGAGAAAATCTGTTGTTAATTCGCATTTTCCAATAACTTTCAATTGATCTGCCTCCTACCCCCACCGCCCTTCTCCAAAATTTTTCTTGTCACTCTGTTCTGATGTGCAGAGTTCTCAGTTTTCTCCCCGCATTTCAGTGTTAGGAAGAAAAAGAGAGGAGCTAAGGGCAAGAAGGAGTGGGGGATAGATTTGAAGGTGAAATTCCATTTTTAACTTTAATGTTAAAAATACTGCATATAAATTTTCTGATCTAGAAGCAGAAATGTATAGTTTGCGGTAAAATGACTGCATGTTTTATTCTTGTCCATAGGTCTTTGTTAATGAGATTTGTAGTCAAGAATGGATTGATAATACCCCTTTCCTGGTGTTGTTAAAAACAAATCTCTCCTGGTGCTATTGAAACAACTTATTTTTCTTATTTTATTTATTCATTTTTTTTTCTATTAAACTCAATCTGTATTAAGTCTTTAGTAGCTGGCCTAGTTGGAGCTCTTTGAGAAGCAATGCAGCCCTCCAGAGGTGAACTGCTTGACCTTACCACTATTGAAGGAGTATTTGGTTCCTTCAAGAATTAACAAAACAAGTGGGACTCTGGCTTTTGATGAGTAAAGGGTTGAAGAGTGCCTCCTATCCTTGTCCTTCTCCTTTGCCCTTATTTTTATTTTAGAGGTTGAACTGTCCTCAAAAGATCATCTGATCCACCTCCTGGCAGGCCAGATAGGTAAGATACGTCCTTGTTTTACAGATGAGCCAACTGAGGCCTGGAGGTTATATGTAGCTTGTAGAAGTCACACAGCTAGTAATTGCATATGCTTACTAAGTGAACAAAGAATGTGATCATCTGCCTCCCCAAGGTTTGGCGATGGCCTTTAAAGGAACTTATTTCTGGTGGCGTGGGGGTGGGATAGCGGGAGGGGGTCACAAGATGACTAAGGACATCCTAGGTTTTCTAACTCATGTTTAAGAGCAGTACTAAAATCACCTTGACGTCCCTGAACCCTACAAGGCCTGTTGGCTGGAGAATGACCACCACCAGTTCTCAGGCCTATGAAACCCTCACTTAAGAGAGGAATTCAGCATCTGAGCTCATCTGTGTTCAAAACTGCTTGATAGATAGAACAGGTTATATTTGATCCCTAAGAATGAATTCTCTTTTCCACTAACAACCTACCTGTTTTCAATGTGAAGTTAACCTTTTTGGCAGATGAATTTCAGACCTGAGCTTATTCATTTAGTTGGCAGACGCTCCAGGTGATTAATCATTATCTGTAAGCAACAAAAAAAGGCCTCTTTTACAATTACCAAAAATGGTAGCATCAGTCAGTGGCCTTCTCTCTGGAGAGGAGCTCTCAGTTCAACTGCTTGGGTTCAGAACTGGCTCCCCCTCTTACTAACTGTGTGACCTTGGACAAAGTGCCTAATCTCTATGTGCCTGTGTGTTTTGATTTGTTAAGTGGGAATAATAAATAATATCAACCTCATAGAGTTATTTTTTAGGATTAAGTTAAATGAAAATACTTAGAATACTGCCTGACATACAGTAACTGCTCAAAGTTAGTGCATGATTATTGGCATAGTTGTTATTGTTTAGTTCACTTTTTATCCTAACCAGGCTTTAGTCTTTTACTTAGTAACAGAGAGCAGAAAGTATATAGCATAAGAAATCTAGTGAAAGCCAAATCAGTGGTTTTTACTAAGACTCTCTTCTGTACTCCTAAAAGAAAGGACTTATTGCTAGCTTTTCTCACTGTTTGATGGATCAATAAATACATTGCTTAAGTTCCTTAGAAATGACCTCCCCATCTTGTATAAAGACTCCTACTAGGACTAAGGTGTGCTATGCTTGACAGAGTCTTTAAAAGGATTTCACAGACTGCCTCGTTCTTGGCAGTTGGGAGCTTTGAATAATTTCTTTAGGACCTGTCTGGTTAGTTTGTTTTCCCTCTGGGATTTTATATCTGCTGCCCTATCAACTAGAAAAGCAAAATACGCACAATTAGTTTTCATGTGATCTTTTTTCTGCCAAAAAAGTTAGCTTACCCCCTTTAATCCAAATATGTTTGAGTTAATTTTATCCCCTTCAAGTGAAAATTTATGTTTTTATTTTGTTTTATTTTTTTAAATATCCCTGTCAGGGCAGAACATTTATTTTTAAAGTGCTTATTTAATCTCTGTGTAAACTGCCTATACTGTTAACTGCCTATAGCATGTTTCTAGATTTTCTTCTCACTGGAAACAAAAAGCAGTGTGTTGAAGTACTGTTGAATTTGCTTCACAGGTTTTCCTGAACCAAGCAGAACCCTGTCCTTTGAGGAGCCTGAGGAATCTTTTCTCATTCACAAGTGTCTTGGGAGTGCATCCAAAGTGAAACTCTGAAAATCTCTGAGAGTGGCTGGGTCTTAGCTCTTTGATCTTACCTCCACCTCACCGAAAAAATATGATCATTTAAAATTGTGTTAGATGGATGAATCACATCAAAAACTTCCAGAAGCCACCTGGCCGCTCAAGTGACCCAGTGACCATAAGACATGTAAGTGTCACGTGACCACCATGGATCAGGCAAGTGTCCCCATCTCTTAAAACCCTTTGTCCACAACCATAATCACCTTTGAAATTCATTACATTTGACTTGCTGCTTTTATTCTTGGACACTACCAGCACTTGGAGATTAAACTTGATGTGGCTCTTTGCTTTAAAAAAAAAACAAAAGAAGAAGAAGAAAGGAAGAAAAAGCTTTTGTTAAAAGAATAAGTTATACTCACTGCAGAAAAATTTGGGATTTTTGGGAGGCAAAAGAAAAGTAGAATAAAGGAAACAAAAACTTGCCCACTACCAAAAATCTCTCTTAATGTTTGGTTATGTTTCAAGTCTGGTTTTATTTTATTCTATTTTTGTGTCTCTCTATAAAAATATATACATATACTTTTCTAATCATAAACTATATTAAATAGTGTAACCTCTGTATATTTTCTTGGTATTGTGTTTATATTAACTAAGCTCTGCTCAGTGTGTGGTTTATGAACCCAGCAACATGTGTATCTTCAAGAAAGTTTTTAGAAATGAAGAATCTCAGGCTCTATCGCAGATCTACTGAATCAGAATTTGCATTTTAACAAGATCTCTGGTAATTCAAATTAATGTTTGGGAAACATTGACCTAAGTTCTGCATCTTACTTTATCCCTTACTAAAACTAAGAAGTTTTTATTTTTTTGTATTCCTCATTGTTAACAATGCTATGAAGATAATAATTTGTAGAATTATGAAAACATTTAGAGATTTCAGGAGGGTGAGATATAGTATATATGGTTTTGTAAATTGGCAAAGACATCTCTAAGAAGTTTTGTAAGGTCTTTTTTAAAAGCCTTATTATTTTGAAGTTTTTTTTCTAATGAACCATTGATTCGTTATTGTATTTCAAACTATTTCAGAAATGTGGTTCTTTCATTGTCTAAGAATGTAAAATAACACATTCTCAGAAAACACCCATAAGGGAGAATAAGCAGGAAGTCATTAATACATTGCACAAGGGCAAACCTCCGCTGGCCTGAGTCAAGACTTGTCAGCCACTTGTGATGAATTGTGAGGGGGTGGGGAATAGGTGAGCCAGAATTTGAATCAACTGATTCAGATAAGAAAACAAAAGGCTGTGACTCTTGAACACCCTGACATCTCTGTAGTTGCAGCCAGTACTTTGCTCTTTAATTAGGGAGGGCAAATACTTGTGAATTTACTTCTCTGGATGAAGATAAGAGAGTTCAGATTACTTTGGAGAGAGTAAGTAAGGGGTTTTGATTAGTTCTTAGGCACTATGCCGCCAATAGTCACCAACAAAAGGTTAAGACACAGTTATCTTAAGAGTAAGGAATTAACTGAAGTCAAACTCATATTTCTAAGCTTAAAACAGAATAAGAGTACATTGAAGAGACTGCAGTCTTCATAAAAACGGAACAAACAGAGGCTGTGTGTTCAGAGCTTGGTATAGTAAGGGAGTCAGCCAGCATCACTTGCGCTTCGCAGGGGAGCAGAGGCAGGCAGGGCAGTGGGAACCCTTTATAGGGACCAAGATGATCTTAACATTCTGCCAGCTTGACTAAAGTTTAGATAGGTTTCTTCCTGACTGTAGGTCCCTGACCTCCCTTTTCTGAGAGCATTTACTTTAGAAAATTTGCAATTGTAAATTCTTTCTCTGCCCCTTTGAGGTGTAAATCTTTCCCCAACCTCTTGCTAATCTTAACAAGGTAGGAATGTCTGTTTTAAGGACCTGGGAGTCATCCTTTTGAAATGTAATCTTCTAGGACAGGGCCCCTAAAACCCAGTCTTTGGGAGGGCAGGAGCCCAACCTCTAAGTTGTCAGTTAGCAAAATAGATGGCACAATCACATCCACCAATGTGTCCTCCCTATCTCCCTCCAGTACTTTGCCGCTAGCTCACCCCAGTACTTAAAACTCTCCCACCTGTTGTTTCAGAGGAGTTGAGTTCAGTCTCTCTCCCCTAATGCAGTAGTCTGGAATAGGCTCCCTGCTTGTTTACTTCTGTCCCATGCAATATTTCTTTGACAATAGTGAAAAGAGAAAGGCTTTAGGTATGCTCTGACTGGAGCCTGTTGGTACGGGGAAGCTGGAGACATGCTATGGGAAGGGCAGCTTTTTATAATATATGCTTGGTTTAGAACTTTCCCAGATGGGTCCTGAGTTGGAAGGGGGCAAAGAAATGGAGAAGCCGGGAGTCATTAACCAAGTTCTTACCTTTTGGGCTGACTGCTGCACAGGCCGTGGTTTGGCTTCCCATGCCAATTGTCACAGAAGCTGTAGGTTGGCGTTCTGTAATAAACAGTATCAACCTCATAGGGATTTTTCTAGGATTAAGTTAAATGAGAAATACTTAGAATAGTGTCTGGAATATAACAAATAATCAGAATTAGATATTATTATAGCTAGTACTAGTAGTTGTGGTGTTACTGTTTAGTTCTCTTTTCATCTTAACTGAGCTTTAGTGTTTATTTAATAGCAAAGAGCAGAAGACATACAACGCAAGAAGTAATATCAGACCAAAAGCAGTGGTTTTTACTAAGACTCTTTTCAGTCTTTTTTCATATATTACCATATATCAAGATAGGGCACTGGCAGGCATTGCTTAACTGAGTCAGGAAGTCTCAGACCACCCTGATCAAAACAGGATGAGGGCAGGACAAGTTCTAACCGGTTAGAACCAAGATGGTGGAGGAGTGGACCCCTTGTTGACCTTGGGGCTTCATTAAACCCTCATTACCATAAAATCTTTATAGGGAAACCTCCCACTCCTGTCATGCACCTGACAACATGACAGCTCCAGATTGACCATATTTAGTCAAAAGGAGGGCTTCATCACCCTAATTCTAGGAAGACACTCCCCTTTCCAAGAAGTAACATGAATATTCCTCCCCTTGTTTAGCTTATAGTTAAGTCATTGCTTAAATAAAGGGACTAAAGGAACCACGAGGGCTGTTCTCTGCAGGGAAAACTAGCCTCTCCTCTTGTCCGTGGAGCAGATTATCTATACCTCCTAAATAAAATTCACTTTCACTTTACACTATTGGCTTGCTCCTAAATTCTTTCTTGCATGAAGCCAAAGATCCACTTGGACTTCACGTGATCCCAGCATTGGGAATTACTTTCCTGCATCAACATGATCTGGCCATTGTCCATTTATATATTCAGTCTTTCATTAATGTTGGAAGACATTGAAGATGGAGTTAGAAACTGGAAGAACCAGTCACAGAATTCTTTTTTTGAGATAATCACATTATACTTATTTTGTAGAAACGTCCAGAATACAGCATTGCAAGGAGTTTTTTTATGGGAGTAAAATATACATTAGCATAATTTAGTCTTGAACGTTGGCACCCAAAACGCCATGTGATGGATTAGTGCCACCTTATTGAAAGCTAAGTAAACCCTGGGTAGAGTCTACCTAAGCATGGGATATTACCTAGTGGTCACTGAGGTTATAGGATACATGAGACTGTATGACTTGCCCCCACCCCAAACCCCTGTGCCCACTGGATCATCCTTAGGCATATGTAATACTTCCAGAAAATTTTGTGACTTTGAGCTTATTTTGCCAGCCCATGAGATTCATGGAGAAGTGAGTACAATTGAATGTCCCAAAGTCAACTTAGTGGGCAGAGGAGTAAGGAGGTATAAGGGGTGCCAGATAATTTTTACCAGACCAAGACAACTTTCAGGGAGGTCTTCTGAATGCAGTCAACTCTGTAAGGATTCTCTCGCTGATATCCATGTTTTACTTGGAAGACCTGAGCAACTTATAGACTTGCCAAGCCAGCCTCAGTGTTGACCCAGGTCCCTGAGGTTATGAGGTGTAGGCTCTACAGTGCTTCCATCCCAGCTGGGTGGAAAAATGTACAAAGCTCCAAATGGATTCATCTTACAATCAAAAGTGGTCATATTTCTCCTCTGTTGGGAGTATGTTGGAGTGGAAGAAAGGGGATTCTGTGACCTATACTCAGTGGCAGGCCAAGGACTGGGCAATGGGCAGGGTTTGCCCAGGAGTGAACAATAAGCAGTGCATTGTCTTTACAGATTGTAAAACAGTGAAAAATCCAGACTAAAACCCTATCTGCTTTTTTTTATTGCCATGTGATAGAATAGTGATAAAAAATACTCTTCTCTGAGGAAAATGTATTGTTGATCTAAATTCTAAAAAAAAATCCCTGTGGTTACTATTTGAATTTTAATAAAACAGATATAAATTTCAAATTAGCACATTTCTATTTTCCTTTAATATATTTTTTTCTGTGGGGAAGATCATTTAAAACACTCTCGGTGTTGTCCCCCAATCTCTCTGTCTCTGTCGTCTCCGTTTTTATTTGTCTCCTCTCTCTCTTTTTCTCTTTTGTTTCTCTGTCACACACACTCACACACACACACACACACACACACACACACACAGACTCAGCTACATGCATTCATTTTGAGAGTAAATTCCTAAGGGTTCAGAATCTTTCCAGCTCACTTCAAGTGCATTTTGTGTCTTCAATGCCTGTATGTTTCTACATTTCAAGAGTGGATTCAATGTAAACAATAACACAGCAATTACAGTGACTAAGGAAAAGGATTTGAGTTACTCCAATACTGACATTATATGTCATTTATATGTAAAATTTAAAATAGGAAATAGGAAAATGCAGTATTTTTGTTAAGTGCAAATGTAGCTCACAGGTGAACTTTTACTAGATTTGAATTAATACCTTTAACATGAAATTTATTCTTTTTTATTGTTAATTTTTTTAACACTAAAGAATGAATCAAGAAAATAAAACATCACATGACTGGTACAATTAAGTTGTTGTCTTAATTGTTTCTTTGGCAGACATTTAGTTTTGTGAAAGTTTACTTATCATTTATATAAAATACTGTTAGACTGTAACCAAAGGATCAAATTTTGTTTGTTTTACTTTATGATATTACTAAACATTATTTTCTCATATCGGTATAAAAATTACCTGCTTCTGATGGCAGATACACTAAGTATGCCATTGCTAGCCATAAAGTCATAAAAATGGAAGCCTGACAGGATTGGAACTAAAACTGAGATTTCCTGATCTTTAATCAAAGTTGTTTCTATTCCCTTATAAGAGAAAGAAGTCTGTGAATTAATTTTGACTTTGGATTCAGAATTAATTGCTATGTTATTGAATACCAATTATTAACTAAGTGTAACTCAGAAAACACAACTACCCCATAAATATGTTCAAACAATAAATTAAGATTAGTGGGTCCCATTTCTTTATCATTTACACTTTCCTTTAGTTCAGCTAGGAAGTCAGGGAACCTGAGTGTTCCCCAGTTGACTTATTCTAAAAAGGCTTTGTAGAAAATGCTGGTTGGAGACACCAAGAAGGATAACAGCCTAATATTCCTCTCAGCTTGACTAAAGAGGATAGGAGCCCAACTTCAGTGGGCACCAATTAGCAAGCACAGGTGGGCTGATCACAGAAAAAAATATTTGTAAATTCAGGGGCAACTCAATATGCTGGACACATCATCCTCTTGATCAGACTCCCCCCAACCTTCTGTACTTTCCCATAGCTCATCCCACCATTTAAAAACCTTTATGCCCTTAAAAACCTTTCAGCAGAATTGAGTTTACACTGAGTTCTGGCCTGTCTTGCATATTGCAATGGCCTTAAATAAAATCTTCCTTGACTGTTTATCCAGCACAAGTTTCTCTTTGACAGAAATTAGGTAAGAGCCAGGGAGAAGCACTTATGTTGATGGGGACCCACATTTGACTTCATAAAATCTAAAGACGCTTTCTGTCTCAGGAGAACGGATAATGATTTTTGTACTGATAGAGTCCTTTGCACGTGCCTTCACTGGGGCTTCAGAGCACTGAACACAGAGATGTGGGGTCTTCAAGTTCCAATTATGCTAGGAGCAGGAGTGAATACTTTCTGATCTCAGCCAACTGACTTAACTCACAACCAGTTGTCTGATATTAACCACTATTTTTTGGTTACTCACAGAATGAAATCAATGTCTTATGTTTAGTGTGAGCTTCACTTAAGAGTTGAATTTTCTTCATTTCAGTTTTTTTTTTCATTGCAGTTTTGATAATGTCCCTGATCCCAGGGCAAAGTGTTATACGGTACATCCCTCCTCCCCCAAAACACCACACCAATTAGGATTATTCATTGGTGATACTTAGATGTCTTATACTCCTTGGAGGACCACAACAGTTTCATGTTTGAAGGACAAAACCCTAGAGCACTAAGTGAAGGTTCTATTTGTCAAATGTTTATTTGTTTTGTCTTGGAGGATGGCAGTAGGGAGGTTTCTACTACAGAAGTTAACACTGGAAACTCAGTCTGATGGGTCATGAGAACTCTGTGAAGGTGTGATTGACTGCCTAAATAATCCTGAAGTGCTCGGAAGAATATTGTGCCTGGCAAAATGCAGGAAGGGGAAACCTGGGCTAAGGACCCAAGCTAACATCGAGAACTGGAGCTACAGCACACACAGAGCCTAGGCCCGGACCACAGCACATATCTCTTGGGGCATTGGTCGAGTGGTGAAGCCAATGTCGGGGGTCAGGTCCGGGTCCAGATGGCAGACTCCGGGGGCGGGGTGGGAGGACGGCGGAAGGTGAGCTTCTGCAGGAGGCTGGTGAAGAAAAGGAAAAGCTCCATCTTGGCCAGTGACTCACCAGCACATATCCGGCAACCTGGAGAGATGGACATGTTGGAGGGTTATAAGACATATTGGTTTTAGCACTCTGGGAGGCTGAAGTGGGAGGATCGCTTGAGGTCAGGAGTTCGAGATCAGCCTGTGCAAGAGCGAAACCTGTCTCTACTAAAAATAGAAAGAAATCAGCTGGACAACTAAAAATATATAGAAAAGATTAGCTGGGCATGGTGGTGCATGCCTGTAGTCCCAGCTACTCGGGAGGCTGAGGCAGTAGGATCGCTTAAGCCCAAGAGTTTGAGGTTGCTGTGAGCTAGGCTGATGCCACAGCACTCTAGGCTGGGCAACAGAGTGAGACTCTGTCTCAAAAAAAAAAAAAAAAAAAAAAGATTTCCAAGTTCATAAAAATATTAAAATGTAGATATTTTATAATATAGGGAAAATATCCCAAATTAGTATTTTGGTTTATACAGGACCTCCAGTAAATGTGTTAACTCCACAAATGGGGAAACATTTTCTCCCTATGCCTAGTAACAAGGCAGGATTTTTTATGGGGTGAAAAGCCACGGATATTACCTCTCTTTGCCTGGAAATGTTCATTAAATAAAAGCTAAGCATTCAATCCACAAATGTATGTTTAATGTCAATGTTTAATGTCAACAAGTTACAGGTAATCAGCTTGGCTCTGAGACTGTTGCTGTCAAAGGATTTACTGTGTAGTAGGTGAGTCCTCCAAGTAAATATGTAATTATAATACAGTGCCATAAGATTATGATAGGATGTTGGGGTTGCCCAGGGAAGGAACACCTAATCCAGCCTTTTGGGTTAGATTTTCCCACCTATTCAGGAATAAATGCATTATGGAGTGGTGTCATCTAACTGGATGATAATTAAAGAAACTTAGGGTGTGAGTTATCTACCCTATATTTAGGCCTTATTCAGCTTGTTGCTTAAAGTCTAGCAATCCAAGAAGATAAGGCATGCATCATTATTGTTCACTCTTAAGGATAAGTGATAACATAGTAGGATTATTTTATTTATTTTTAAAAGAAATGCTATATGCAAAATTAGGAGCAATCCTGGAGACCAATTAAAGACATTTAGACCAAATAAACCTTCCAGAGAGCAAGATTTCTATCTTAATGCGTAATTAGTAAATGACAAGGAAAGAATTGGTAGGAGCCTTAAACACAACTAGAAGAATGAACTAGAAGAATGTGAGGATTTGGAGAGACTGTAGCCCTCACAGTTGAAGCACAAAATTATTTGACAATATTTTTCCTAAATTGTGACAGTTTGATCATGATTATGTTAATATTTTAAGAATATTTCCATTTGTGATAAAACCAGTATTACTACTTATAGATTTCCTTGATTAAAACAAACAAACAAAAAAATGTCCCGGTATAAATAGAGAAATTTAGAATTCCTGAGCTAAGCTGGGCAAAATCCTTTGAGAATAACCATTGTGCAAAAATCTAGACTATTACTACTTATCTTATAGTCCAAAGAAGCCCCCAGTCCTAGGTGTGTGAGCAACCAGGGAGAGGCTGAATACGATGTCCATCAGAGTTCAAGAGAAAAAAGAAAGGTAATTGTTGTTCACAGTAAAAATGGGGTGTCAAGGAGAACATAATTCCTTCTCTCTAAATGCTAATAGCAGTAACTCCAAGAGTTGATAAAAAAAAGGGCCTGGAAAATAACTTTAGGAGTGATAAAATCACTGCTCCATCTTGTCTCCTACAAAATGAGGGTTTGGAGTTAGAGGTAGTTAAAGTGCCCTCCAGAGACCATTTTATATTTATGTTTCTATAGCTTTTTTTCCCCCCTGAAATACAAAGTAAGGAAGAATTAAGAGAAACGGAGCTCATAACATTGCAAATTATATGTACATTGTTTTTCATTTCTTTTAATTCTTATTCTAGATGTGGTTTTTTTTAAAGTCATTAATACATGTAACATTTTCTCAGGGTATCATCCCCCAGCCCTGTCCCCATCCCTGCCTCTCTCTCTCTCTCTCTCTCTCTCTCTCTCTCCCTGTGTGTGTGTGTGTGTGTGTGTGTGTGTGTGCGTGTGTGAAAATTAGGAGGAGACTGGATCGTACGTTGTATCTCTGTATTACTTAGTTATCGGTGGGTGGAGAAAGCCTATCCTTGGGGTGGCTGCTGTTTACCCCTCACTGAATGAGTATCTGGAGTAAATGTAAGCCATTGTTTGTATTAATCTAAGTAGAGGCCAAGATGACAAACTACCTGTGGTGCAGTTTGCTAAGTCTGCTAGGAACAGAGAATTCATTTCAGGCTCTTAGGCATTTAGACACTTACAGAGTCAGTTCATTTAGTTCTCTGATTTCAGAATTGACATTAGTGAAAAGCTCTTTCTTCCCACTTCCCAAAGAAATCTTAAGAGAAACACTGGAATTTACACATATTAAAGCAAAGCTTTTCTGGTTGGGGTGAAGTAGGCTGCCCATCGTCTCCCTGTTTAACTTTCTGCTCAAACTCCTGAGGCTCTACCCTAGCTTTAGCCACAAGGAATTTTCAAGGATTCTGTCAGAAAATGTTGTCCAATGTCTAATGTCCCACGGCCAATTTAAAGGCAGAGAGAGAATAGAATCCCTGCTCTTTCCATTCTTCCACACTTCTGAAGTTTAGTGCCACACGGGAAAGTACAAAACTTTAGCACAGTGCTAAGACATGCTCAATCTCGTTAGATTTTTCAAACCACCTTTCTCAAGTCATATACCTTACCCGCTGAAAAGGGCATGAAAGCTGCTTTCTTGATAAACTTTCCCTTAGAGTTGAGAAAATGCTCAGGATTAAAAATGTCTTGTTTTTCCCACTGTGTTTGGTCCCGAAGTACTGAGGTCAAAAAGATGATGACTTCAGTGCCCTAGAAATAAAAATGTTAGTGACAGAGATTAAATTCCTTCCTAAAAAGGAAGCTCTCTAAAGCCATACTGTGATTTCGGTTCGCAGTTCTTCGGAAGCAGCATGTACTGGAAGGAAATGGAAGAGGAGGAACCAAAGAGGTGGCAGTCGGGGCTTGTGATTCAGTGTGGACTATTCATTTACCCAACCACATTTTTACCCAGTACCTACTGAGAAGCATGAGCCTTGGACTCAGAACTGGGAACAAATTTTTACGTGGTCATGTAGTTGCTATGTGATAACAGTGTGTTATTTAACTTTTGATAAACCCCACTTTCTAAATTCATACGATGAGAGTTACATAGTCTTCATTTGGGACTATGAGCCTTAGAGGAAAGGACATATGTGAAAGAACCTAGCACAGTTCCTGTCAGGTTTGGGGGCTCAGTGAGGATTTGCTCTTTTATCTACAGGGACTATGGTAGTGGATGCTTAATCAAAGAAGCCCATGAAAAAAAAATTCTCAAAAATAAGCTTTCCTGCTTCCATAGCTTGCCACATACTGTGAAACAATTTTCTAGAAAGAAAAAGTAATTTTAATTGTGATAGAGGAAAGGGTATTCTGAGAACTAAAATGATTAAAATAGTGAAAACATTTGGACTAACACAAAAGAAAAACAAGAATAAAATAGTGATAAAAAAAGAAACCCCTAAAATTTAGGAATATATTCATATTCACTATTTCATCTTGATTAATCACAGCTAACCTCTTTTTTTTTTTTTTTCCTTTGAAACAAGGTCTCCCTCTATTGCCTGGGCTGGAGTGCAGTGGCATTATCAAAGCTCACAGCAACCTCAAACTCCTGGGCTCAAGCGATCCTCCTGCCTCAGCTTCCCAAGTAGCTGGGACTACATGAGTGAGCTATTATGTCCAGCCACTGCTGCCTCCTCTTTAAGGAGGCTGAGGAATACTATCTTCACGATTAGTTGCTATTTCACATGAATCTGTATAGCTTTTGAGTCATGCAAAGCAAACGATTGCTTTAAAATAATCTATTTTAAAACTTTAGGCTGGGTGTGGTGGAGTATGCCTATATTCCCAGCTACTCTGTAGGCTGAAGCAGAAGGATGGCTCGAGGCCAGGAGTTTGAGACCAGCCTCGCAACATATCAAGAACCTGTCTTTAAAAAAAATAATAATGAAATAGGAAACATTACTGCTCTGTCTAAAATAATAATAAAAAAAAAACTTTGTTCATCTATCTATCTGTGAATGCTTATATGCACTTGGGCATTGTACACAGACTTTCTCCTCCTCATAGCAACTGTCCTAGGTCATTTTCATTTCACAAAAGAGATGACTTGGGCTCAGTGTGACTGGGTGACCCACCCAGTTAGACGCCCTCTAACTTTCTAATACAGTGCACTCCCTAGCAAGGTTGATAGCTGGAACTAAAATCCTGCCACTATTACTTTTCTTATGAGAGTCTCCTTTAAAAAAATTTTTTTTGACATAGTTTGTGTTTGTTTTTCCATGTCATCGCTGATTAATTCAGTCCAACAGTGTACTTCATGTGTACTGAGAAAAGAAACTCTGAAGATGAATGTGTTCTCCTTGCTCCCACAGGACAGGAAGTGACAGTGTGGGGAGGGTCCACATAACCACCGGCCCTGTGGCTTCATGCAGAGGTGGGCCCAGAAGCAATGAACAGACTGGGTTTCCAGAAAAAGAATTAGTGCTATGGGCATACCAAGGCTTCATGCCAATTCAGTGAGAGTGATTCTTCGTCAGATGTTTCTGAAGAACTTGTAGTGACTAGTATAAGTTCTCTGACCTGGGGTCCGCTTTCAGGAAGTAACAGGAAGATTTTTGACTTTGTTGAAAGTAACCCTGGTGTTCCAACCAAAATTGCAGTAAATCTCCAGGAAAAATCACCTTATGATTTTTTTTCAGATTCTTCATAACAGATGATGTTATTGACTACATGGTGAAGAAAATTAGTATCTATGTAAGTCAGACTTTACAAAAGGGTAATATCAAACCCCATTCCTGACTAAAAAACTGGTATGATGTTACTTCTCAAGAAATGGAATGATTTTTGGGAGTATTATTTTGGATGGGCCTTAGCAAGAAGCCAAGACTTCCAGACTATTGGTCAAAAAACATTTTGTATCACAATTCAGTGGAAACGCTTATGTCATGTAACTGATTTGAACAAAATGCTTCCAAGAACGTGGCATTTCTCCAACAATGGAGTATGTCCTCCTGGTGACCATCTCTTCAAGATCCAGCCACTTCCTGATCCTCATCTTGAAAGGTTTCAGGTTGCTGTAGTTCCAGGTAAGGAAATACGTATTGAAGAACCAATGGTGCCATTTCATGGATGTTTGAGTTTCATATACAGTACATAAACAAGGACCATAAATTTGGAATAAAACTTTTCAAACTTTGCCTAAAAGACGGTTACACCTGGAATGTGAAAATTTATTGTGGGAAGGAAGCAACATGTCATTTTTGTTTCATCCTCAGTTGTCATGAAGCTATTAGAAAGATTACCAGATAGTGGACGTGTTTTATACATGAACATATACTACACCAGCATCCACCTAGCTCATCAACTCTTTGAGTGCTCTACATATATGGTGAGCACACTAGGAAGTAACAGGAAACTAAACCCTCCAGATGTAGTAAAGGTGAAGGTGAACAAGAATGAAGTAATTGCTCAAGAAAGTGACAAGGGAGTCGCCGTCTTCAAATGGAAGGACAAGAGAGACGTACTGATGCTAAGTACCATGCATACTAAGTACCATGCAGACACTAAGGCAGCTGAAAAAAGAAAAGGTGTACAAAAACCACATATGAATGCAGATTACAATAATTCAAAGGCATTCACTGACCTCTCAGATCAACTGAAGTCATATTCATGTTCTTTGAGACGTGGCATAAAGTGGTTCAGAAAATCAGCAATAGAGCTAATCACATGATCAGCTTTGGTGAACTCACTGGTTCTCTACAGAGTTGTAAACAAAGAGAAGATCTGGATCACAAAATTCAAAGAACAGGTTTGCCTAAAACTGCTCCAGGCAGATGAAACACCTACCGTGTGATGCCCCTGCTGTCACCATTTGTGACTTGTTCTCTTACAAACATGGGCTCTGCCAGAAGAGGATGTACAATGTGCTATGAAAAAACACAAGCTGAGAAAGGATGGAAATATGACATGAAAAGATGTAAACAGCATGGAAATGCATCAGACATAATGTGTACTTTTGGGTAGAATGCTGCTGAGTCCAGCTCAGCACAGGGAACTCAAAACTAAGTGGCTCCGCAGAAATGAAGACAAAGTAGCTAATTATCAGGACAAGTGGGCGCAGGGTACTCCGTGCTTCTAAGAGCAAAGAGCCCATCCTTGGTGCGAACATTGCTTTTATTCGCACAACCCAAGAGGGAATGAGGGAACTCAAGGGCAGGAAACAGATGGCCGTTTACTCCCCAGTCTCTACATTTTGAGAATGCTCTGTTCAAAGAACATTCCCAGACCTCCTACATGACTGCAGTCACTGGAGACATGGCTGTTTACTGCAACTTCTCGGACTGCTGACCAGACAGCTTTCTGCCAGCGTGGACTCCACTTTGCTTCGTCCACACCCATTCAGCATTAAGAAAACAGCCAGCTCACAGCTCTTGCTGCTACAGAATGCTTTTTCCCAAAACATACATCAATAAAAAAGTAATACAATAACTTGAAAAAAAAATAAGTGACTCCACTTTGAGACATTTAAGATCATAAAACGTTATATATCATAAACCAGTAAACATAACTAAATATTTCCTGGAGTTCTGTCAGCTACTCTAGCAAATTAATCAAACCCCCAAAGAGGGTTGTGGAAACCCTAATGTATAGCTGGTTGGTGAGAAGCACATGTAAAACATCCTGGGGCTTATGACTGACATCTGACGTGGGGGGCAGTCTTTTGGGACCGAGCCCTCAATCTATGTGATCTGATGCTGCAATATTTTCAGGTAGCTAGTGCGAGAATTGAATTGGACAACCAGCTGGTGTCTGCTGCAGAAGTGATTGAGTGGTTGCTGGTAGGGAGAAATCCCCACAACTTTTTGGTGACCAGAGGTCACAGAAATCTTCTGTGTTGGTTGTTGTGGTCTGACAGCAGAGAGAAAACAGTTTGTTTTTTCTATTCAGCAGAGCTCTCTGCAGTTGTACAATACCTGGGTTAAAGATTATTGTCATAAACAAAGACCGGTAAAGCCTGAAAACATCTCAGTTTTTACCCAACTGGCTCTAATTATAACCAATAATTATAAACTAATCTCTCAGATTTAAATGTGAATCAAAAATAATACAGAAATAGGTCATCTGAGTAGTTTGAAATTTTTAATCAAATCATACAATCAATCTATATTGTATTGCCTACTGCTTTAAGTGATTTTAAAATAGATAAGGCACTGTTAACAGAAAAGAGCCCAAACTCTGTAAAATAATTTAAAGAGATTTATTCTGAGCCAAATATGAGCAACCATGGCCCAGAGAGGCATGCCCAAGAAGTCTTGAGCAAGTGGTCTTGCCATGTCTTGGGTTACAGTTTGGTTTTATACATTTTAGAAAGACAGGAATTACACTTGAAATCATCAATCAATATATGGAAGGTGTACCTTGGTTTAGCCTGAAAAGGCAGGACATCTGGAAGGGGGAGTTTTACAGGTTATAAGTGGTTTTAAAGATTCCTTGATTTGCAATTGGATAAGGAAAGGAAGGTTTGTCTAAAGGCTTAAGAATGTTTTCAGTTAAGATAAGGTAGTCTGTTAATCAGAGACAAGCCACCCGACATATACCAAGACTCAAGTCATCTGTTAAGTAAATGGGTGACCTGAAGGTATGGTTTAACCTTTGTTTTACAAGGCCTTAGCTCCTGTTAATGATTTAGCATCTTATTGTTATAAAGAGTAACTCCAGAAGGGAAGTAGCAGAACTAGTCTGATCTCCCTTCTCCTCATGGCTGGCAACTCAGCTTTAAGGTTCGTTTAGGGTCCCCTTGGCCAAGAGGGGATACATTCAGTCTGCTGGGGGCTGGAGCTTAAGGTTTTATTTTAGTTTATAGCACAAACATACCAAAAACATTCATTAAGTGCCTCAGAGTTGGGCTAGGCTGCAGGGCTTGGTGTTCTGTGCCCAAGCCTGAGACAATAAGGGTATGGAAAGTTGAGATGGAGGTGGGGCTGCTGACAGCAGGGCAATAACTCAAAGGCAGTAGAGAGGAAAGAAAGAGATGCCTTTTAGTGCAATAAAAGTGGAAAAAGACTAAATAAAAAGAAGAATGTTAGAAAGAAAAAAATGAGAAGAGATATAAGGAAAGGAAGAAAAAATATTCTAGGTTCATGGATAGCCATTACAATATACAATATTTTTAGGTTCATGAATATTTACACACATGCACACACTATATTCAGCCTAACATCAGTCTTTGAAGCAAGTGAATGGGAGTTCCTATCTCCATTTTCACATTCACCCTTGCATTTTGTCTTATTTTTCTTGCAATACTCTTTAGTGTGAATGTTGACCTAATTAAATTTATATAAATACACCCCATAATCTATTCAGCCTCAACATTCAGTAGAACCTGTCAAATAGAAACAAATCCAACTTAGTAAGAAGAGACTTTAATTCCAAAGGATTTTGCCAGGGAAGGAAAAGGAGGACTCTTGCAATGTGGGAGGAGGGAATCTTGACATAGGGAGCATGCTATGACCATAGGTCTGCAAGTGTCTTAAGAGTACAGAGGGGAGTAAACGAGGATAGAAAGAGTTGGGTGTGGGAACGTAGGATGAAAGGGTGGCATGATTGGATAGTGGATCAGAGAATGTTTTATCCTGGGGCAGGCTTATTCTCAGGAGGGGTTGTGTGCTGGCTCTGGTTGAGGGTGTGCCAAAGTTCGGCAGCCTGGAGGAAGGAAAGAGGCTTAACTAGTTTGGTTAACATGCATTTTTGTTATGATTGATCAGTGAGGACAAGTAGCTCAGCTAATCATTTGTGAGGTTAAGAATAGGAATTTGAAATCATCCAGGTGTGGTGGCACGTGCCTGTGGTCCCAGCTACTGGGGAGGCTGAGGCAGGAGGATGGCTTGAGCCCAGGAGGAGTGTGAAGGTTGCTGTGAGCTAGGCTGATGTCACGGCACTCTAGCCCAGGTGACAGAGTGAGACTCTGTCTCAAAAAAAAAAAAAAAAAAAGGCTAGGAATTTGGAGGAGCTGTGCCTGGCCTTGTCATAGGCAAACAAGGGGACATCTAAGTCTAAGTCTTGTGTGAGTCATATGGAGAAACTTTTTTTTGGTTTGTTTTTTTGTTTGTTTTGCAGTAAGCCATTTTCCAGAACCCAAAAGGGTATGTATGTGTGTCAGGGATTCCTTTAACCTCCACTATTTTCCGGGAGCACAGGGCTCAGGTAAAATCCAACATTGTCAAATCTCTGCAATTTAATGTTTGGCATTTAAACTGAAAAACTTATTTAAAAATGATGAAAATAATTAGAGGATGAAGATCCACGTGTATGCATTTATTCACCAACCTTGTGTTGCAAGACAAAGGGCCTTCCTTTGAGACTGCTGGTTGAAATTTTCTGTCTTGTTCCCGGCATAAACTACACAGAAAGTGCATTGTTTAAAATGTTCAGTTTAGGTTCTTTAAAGAATACAAAAAAACTTGAAAAGCAATCTGAACGAAGATTCTAAGTTTGTATCTTTCCAGTCTTCTGTTGTTGTCTTGCTTATATCTAATGCAGAAGATACGGTTTGGTTTTACATTTCCTTTTTATTGTTGTTTTTTAAGTAACTTGCCTTTGTAGTCTTTCTAATATGTTTAACATAAAAATTACCACTTTCATTAAGTGCACTTATAAAACATAACTGAACTTTGAATTGGATGTTTTAGAAACTCCAAAAAGGCAAGATGTTTAAATTGCCTTATTCAAACAGTATTAAGTAAACTGATAACATATCATTGTTGGAGGTCTGGCCTTTGCTCTCAGCTTCCAGGAGGTAACCCCTAAGCGCTTGAAATGTCCTGCCTGATAAGAGGTTTTTCATTTGTTTTGTTTTAACCTGGAGGCCTAGGACCATGCTAGACAGATTATCTTAACAATGTGATTTATGGTATAGGCTTTGGGCCATGGGGAATCAGCTTAACCTCTGGAGGGACCAGAGATTAAGGTTAGCTACGCGGGTGGACAAACATGTTTATATAACCAAGCCCTTGAAAAGACTCTGGACACAAGGATCAGGTGAGCTCCCCTAGTTGGCAATATCGTGTGTGTCTTGCCATACATCGTTGCCAGAAATAAGCCCTGCTCATTTGACCCCACTGGCAGAGAACAATTGGGAGCTCGTGTCTGGAATTCTCCTAGGCCCTACCCCATGCACCTCTTTCCATGCTTGATTTTAATCTGTGTCCTTTTGCTGTAATAAACTATAACCGTTAGTGTAATATTATTTTTCTGAATACTGTGAATGTTTCTAAGAAATTATTGAATTTGCACCTTCAAGCATGACCATTCCCCAGAGGGTGTGCAACGCACTCCTCATGCAGACCCGGGGAGGTGGGGGTGGGGAGGGGATGGAGGTATGACTATATGATGAGTGCCAGGCGCACTGTCTGGAGAATGAGAACGGACGCGCCTGGGACTCTGACTCGGGGGGATGGGCAGGACATGGACAATGTATATGACCTGAACTTATGTACCCCCATGATGAGCTGAAATAAAAAAAAAAAAGAAATTATTGAATTTGAGAGTGGTCTTGGGGACTGCTGAACATTGCACTAATGTAGTCAACATAGAAATTGCTGTTCTCAGTAAGTACTCTCATGAAACATAAGTGAGCATGAAATTGGATGTTTTAGAAAGGCAAGTAGCTATTAATAAAATTGCATCATTCAAGCAAGTATTAAGTAAACTGGTAACATGTAATTGAATTCTATGACTATAGCAACATGTATAATTGGTATAAACAGATAATGGTGAACATAGGAGAAAACTGGTATCACTCAAACCAGGGAGCATCATGTGGAAGCTTTCAGCTTGTTGTGGGCATCTTGCTGTGGTTTTGTTTGTTTGTTTGTTTTTCATCTTGCTGAGTTTTAAAAAGGACTGCACAGCTTTGCTTAACTCAATGAGCTCAGTAAAGTGGGTGTGAGAAAAAGAAAACTAATATTGTATATTAGTTAAGAAAATGACAAGCAGACTATTTTGCTTGATTTTTCTCACTTCAGACATATGAATTTTTTACTAATCATTATGTATGAATATATAGTGATATCCTCAAAGGGTTCCTTTAACCAAGACTTTTTGAAGATGTTGAAAGGACTTGTACAGAATGACTGAAACTCCAGGTTATAATGCAAAATATTTGCACTTTACTATGTGTACTTATGGTTGATTAACTCAAAGGGATGGGTTATGGGATCTGATATAAACTCTCATTTCTATTTTACTCAAGAACTGGTGATATAGCACGGGGGAGCAAAAGGAAGATCAAAAGGAGGAGAAACAGTAGTAAATTTTGGAGCTAAAAGGACAACATATGAAGCTAGGGAGTGAAAGGACTTCCTGAGCAGAAATGGGCAAACTTCAGTCTTCTTACTGTGTTTTTACAGTATTCTATATATAATTTCCTTAATTTGAAAAGTTAGTGGCTATTAGCTAAGGATCATTTAATGGGCAATAATCCCAACTGTACAAAGTTCACAATGAAAAAAAAAAAAAGAACGGGTCAGCTGGTGATAAAAGAAAGAGTGTGTCTAAGAGAATAGTTTTGGCTGAACTAGATTCTTCTTAGATTAGATCCTCGAGATACTCCTGTGGCTCCTAATTGTCTCATCTTTCAGTATTTTGCCTTCAGATACTTCACCCTGAGATTTTAAATTTAGGCTATGCATTTATTCACGCAAGTGGAGAGGTGTTTATCAATTGGTTTACAAATGTTTGGTTTTTCTCTATTCTGAACCGAGTCCTGGCTGTCTGTTTGTTGGTGCAGTCCAGAGGTGCAGCACCACGATACAGCTCACTGCTTGTGTGCTCTGGTCCCTGTGCACCTACCCTGCCTTCTTGGCCTCACTTTGTCTGTAAGAGAACTATGTTCTATATGTTGTCATCACGGCCACATAGAGCTCACATGGACAGAAAAGCAAGCACTAGCTTCTTGAAATCAAGGATAAACTGGATTTCCTCAGTGCACAACACATTAAACATCCACCCCATATTGAACCGGCAGCTTATGGAGCCATATTTTGCAATTACTTCATGCCCCATTTTGTATATATTGCACTAGAATTTTGGGAGAAGAATGGCTGGTAATTTGTTCTGGCTTAGTATAGATACGAGTCCCTTGCTCCTTCAATAAGATTAAAAGACTCTTCCAAGGTAGAAAAAAGCTAATTCTATAATGCAAGTCCACAAGATAGAGTAACCCCAGGGTGACAGGTCACTACTTTTTATTCCGCTACCAAAAATTGTAACTTTTTCTTCCTCTTCCCCTTCCCATTTCTTCTTTTAATGAATGATTCTGTTATATAGCCATTGGTTCAAGCAGAACAAGATAGGCATCCACACCTGGTGGTGAATGGGATGTGATGGTTCAGATTAGAACATTTTGCAGGAGCCTGAGCAGTGTAAGGATGGTGTCTGTGAAAGAGGGCTGCTCACTGGGGAGAATAAGAGACAAGAAAGAAAGGAAGGTGACCACATGGAAGGGTGATCTGTTGTGAGTTGTCACAGCCTGGTGCAGGGTGAAGTGGCATCCATGCAGGGAGAACCCCAGCAATGGCGCCTGAGTATGGGTAGCAAGAAGCCGTCTGCATGGATGATGAGGCCACAGTCATGAGGGAGACTGGTTACACGCAGGAGCTTGGCCAAGTAAGTAATTGTACTAAGGATAATAGGAGTCAGATTTATCACTGTTGGGCAAGGGGGCTCCAAATACAGAAAAGGAGAAAACTAGAATGAATCGTGGACATTGGATTAGAATTAGACATATTTGCATGAATTTACAGTTTTGAATCAAGTGAGTTCTTTTATAACATGGCATACACATTACTTGAATCTATTGTGCCATGCAGAATCATATGATAAAAATCACAGGGCTTATGGAAAAATGAGGTTGGAGCACGAGACTGAAACACTTCATCAGTGACACACACACAACCCCCCCCCCCCCACAGAGACACACGCAAAATCGGAACCCAATAAAAATGAAAGTGCAGTTTACACCATGTTAAATGGATAAGAAATACATAAATCCTATACTAAATAGGCTCTTTGAAAAGGACCTGAAAAAGAAAAATGAACAGATAGAGAAGAGGAAGTTACTAAATACTAGGAGGAAATTTATCTGAACAGAAGAAGACTCAAGTCTTCAGATTAAACTGCTTCGCTAAAGTCCAGGTAAGATAGATAAAAAAGGACCACTAACCCAGGATTTAAAGAATAAGACTTTACTCTTCGTAGAAACTGCACTGCAAGAAAGCAGAAGGGAGTGTTCACAAGCCAGGGGTTGGTGGCCATCCCAACCCGGTTCCTTAGCACATCAAAATGATAGACTTTCTTTTATACCTGAATATACCCAAGACCCTCTAAAATTTGCCTTATGATTAGCAAGGGGTGAGGGGGTCTCAAACACTCTGGCAATGAAAATTTTTTTGTGTGATGATCAGAAGGGAGAAGATAGTGGAGAGGAAGGGAGAACACTTCAAACAACTTATTTAAAAGAAAACGTATGTTTGAAGGAAGTCACCTATGACTAGTAACATAGTTAGGATCTTTAAATAAATGATATTTTTCCAAGAATAAAATATTAAATAATCCACTGTTAGTTGTAATTTTTAAGTTCTAGCATTCAGAAACTGAAGTTCTATTAATTAACGGTGGGGCTGATTTGCTTATTTATACCTAGGCACATCCGGGAAAGGTTCCAGGACTCAAGAGATAGAAGAAAAATATTAAAAGCTTCCAGATAGAAAAATAGTTATTTGATTTTCTTAAAAATAATTGTATGTGACTATATTGCTTACCTTTTCAATTATTCAATTCTTTATAACTTAGTCTGTAGTATGAGACATTAACTTGATCTTTTATGGTAAATACATCATAAGTAATAGAACATATTAATATTTTGATGAGTATGGACAAAATATGAGGACTCTGTGTATGTGCATGTGTGTGTGTGCTGGTTACTAAAATGAATTCCAGCCACCAAAGAAAGGAGAACAAAAGACTAATGCTTTATTTTATAATGACATTAAATTCTTGGAAATTTTATACAAGATAGACTTTGGTCAGATAGCATTTGAGCTCTTGTTACAAAGAGTAAACATGGAAAAGCAATTAAGAATACGAATATTCAAGTGAAGATATAACATTACTAGCTAGACCATTTTTAAAATCAAAAAAGCACTACCTAAAACAATTCTATTACTGCTTTACATATATTCATGTCTTTCATCTTTCTCATATATATTTCTTACATATATTGTTGTTTCATTGGCTTCAGTTTTATAATCTTTGGGACTGAAGACATGGTGTCTACATTAAGAAACTGACATAATTAGAAAGTACTGATTTCAGTGTAAATCAACCTCTATTGGGAAAAATACAAGAATAAACATCGAATCTTCACTCTGTACCTACCCACTGGCAAACACTCTGTGAGTTCTGGACAGAATTCATTTGAACCTCTGTTTTGTGAGTCACATTTCCTCAGTTAAACAATCATTGACTGTCAAGAGACAGCACCAGACATAAGGACACTTTTACACTGGCCATTTGAGGCCTAGGACCTATTCACTTTGGTCCATATTCTCTTTGGATACTGTCTGTTTGTTTATTTTAACTTGATTCTAGATAACGGGAAAGGAAGCAGGAGTGCAGGAATGGTATTCAGACTTCAAGACTCAGCAGGTTGTGGTCATGGAAGTGACTGTCATAGTCTCTCTTCTCAGGGACCTTTAAAGAAAACAGAATTAGGGCACTTAATACTTTCTTTCACTGGACTTATTAAAAGTTAGTATTGAAAAAAAGGCATTTTCAGTAATTATTATCCAAGTTTAGAGAGAACTGGGAATCAAAATTTTTTGAGTTGGAGAAAAATAAAAGAACAAGTATTTATCTCATCCATTCTGATTACATTCCCTCTTTTCAAACCCATTCTCCCTGGAATCCTGATGAAATCACTCAGGCATTTATCCATCCCTCTCAGGCTTTGCAGGAAATAATTTGGGAGAAAATGTCAACAGGGTAAAGGTAGTAACTGGAGGATAGAAAAAAGTTGATGTTTTGTTATTCACAGAACCTCTTGATGTATACTCTCTCAAATTCTTCAGCCTTCTTTTACATACGGTATTCAATCTCACGCTCTTGCCCAGAATCCTATTATTTTTACGAGTAGCATTTTTATTGCTCTCAGAAGGGTGAAAAGACATTTGCCAGTTAAACTCTATCTCTTGTTCATCTAGTTTTTGCTTTGGAAAATACCACAACTTCTGATTTGATCTGGCTGGACACAATTTTAATTTCTCTCTATAAATAGGGAGTTCTTCCAATTTCATCACACATACACCACACAGACATCTAGGCTTGAAGTGAGCAAAACTTTCACTAGCAAAGTCACCATTTGCATTCTTGTTTGGAATACTGCACAGTACCTCCCAATAAACAGAATCGTCATAGCAGTTCTCGTCAGATGGCTGTCCCCAGATAGGTATCTTTAGAATTAAACCTATGAAGATGGAGGGAAAATAAGTCATGTTATGACGCTAAAGAGAAAAATCTACTTGCATAGTATTAAAAATGCTGTCATAAAATTCACTCCCTTGAGCTGACATAATTACTGCCAGAAGTTTTGAACACTTTCGATTTTACCAATTGACTTGCTTTATTAAGAGAGCATGAGGTACAAGGAAGTGTTCATTTTTTTATGCTGACCTGTAATCAGACCTCCAGCAAGTGCTGTTCCGATGGAAGAACCCAGTGCAGCTGCCTGCATGCTCGTGGTAGTCCTAGGAAGCCAAATGAAAAGAATCATGTTTTTCTGGACACCAGCAAGCAAATCTCACCTACTGAGAGCGTGGATGTCTGCCATCTTCTGGCCAGAGGGCAGCATTACATACCAGCAAACACAAACGTTTGTTACAAATTTTTTTCTGTCATATTTTTATTTTCTTTGACTCTCTTAAGCAGTGTTAGAAAATTCTTAGACACACTGAAGGAAAAATAAAATTTTCATGTATCTCCAGGAATAATAAAACCTTTCTTAGAAAAGATTTAGCACTCAAAAAATTGATCCCTGATGTGATTCATTCAATAAATAATTTATTGAGCATCCACTCTGTGATAGCTTCTCTTCTAGGAACTGAGGGTAGAGTAATGTATAAAACAACACGGGCTAGCAGCTCTCCGTACTTCCTCCTAAAGAAGCAGTTAAGAGAAAATTAGAAAATCTATCAATAAGATCAGAAAAATTCAGCATGTATTGTAGAGACAAAGCACTGAAGTTATTTATCTCTATATGTCGTCTTAGAAGTCATTACCGTAAAATGAAAGTCGTGAAAAATATCTTAAAATTTTGGGAATGAAAAATGTGGTAAGAGGCTATTGAAATGCATAAAGGTGTTACATGAGTGAAAGGTGAACTAGGAATATGGGAGTCTCCTTAGCACAGTGCCTTACTCATAGCAGACAATTAAATAAAAAGTGGTTGAAAGATTGAATGAGTGATTCCAGTAAATCAAACAACTGCAAAATGAGAGTGTATTGGTATTCCAGCCTCATCATCCAAGAGAGAGAGAATGCACTAAACTCAAATTTCTTTTTTTCTCTTTATTTGAAAGGTTTAAATTTTTCTACTATATAAAAAAAGGCACAAATAACACATATCATTGTAAAAATATTAGAAGCTGCAAATAAAAAGAGAAAAGTTTAATATTCCTGGAATCCTATCAGAACATAATTTTACATTTCTATTCCAATCTGTCCCTCTCAGATCAGAAAAGAAATGTAAAATAAAAACATGTATTTTTCTAAAAATGCAATCATGCTATAATAATCATTTTCCCATTAAATATATCTTAACTGTCCTTTATGTCAGTAAATGTAGATTAGACCACAATTTGAATTGCTACAGAGTATTACACTATATAAATATACTATAATTATAGTTTTTAGGTTGATATTAGGGTGCTTCTAGTGTATCATATTTTTTAAAATGCTGTGAAAACATATCCTCCTCTGAAAATGCTTATGAACTTGTTCAATTGTTTTCCTAATATAAAACCTATTTAGAATGAGATTATTAATAAAAGGTATATATACTTATATACTTTTGTGTGTGTGTGTTTGTTTGAGACAGGCTCTTTCTCTGTTGCCAAAGCTAGAATGCAGTGGCATCATCATAGCTCACTGCAACCTCAAACTCCTGAGCTCAAGCGATTCTTCTGCCTCAGCCTCCCAAGTAGCTGGGGCTACAGGTGCACATCACCATGCCTGGCTAATTTTTCTTATTTCTTTGTAGACACAGAATCTTGCTATTTTTCCCAGGCTCATCTTGAACTCCTAGCCTCAAGGAATCCTTCGACCTCAGCTTCTCAGAGTGTGAAGATTACAGGTGTGAGCCATTACACCCCACTGGTTATATATAACCCTTAAGGGCTTTTCCAAATAGGAATTTGTAAAATTTATATCCTCATTTCTCTCCTTCAGTCACCATTCAGAATTATTATTTATTTATTCTTTGTCACTTTGATAAGTGAAAAACTGGTAACTTGTTTAATTTGCATTTCTTTGATTACTAATGAGTTGAATATTTCATATATATGTATTTATTTGATTTTTCTTCTTCGGTAATCTGCCTATTAATTTTACACGAATTTGCCAAGATCTTTTACAAGGTGTTAACAGATATTTTTTGATGAAAAGTATTCTATGATCAAATAGGCTTGGAAAACACTGAGTTAAACAAAATTAACAGCATTATTACAGTTAGGCTGCTATAATTTGCAGAGGTGTCCCTTAAGAACATTAACTTTCCCTTGTTCTATGCCTACCAAAAACCTGCTTTGCATTTTAATATTCTGAATAGACACAGGTGAGTACTCTTGGCTCTCAGACAGGCATTTTATTTGGTGTGAGATGTGTGAATTTTAACCAGGTGAATGGGCCTTCAAGGCTTTCTCCTCCTCCCCTTCCCCAGCCGTTGCCCTCTTCCCCTCCCTCTCCACCAAAGAGATGTTTCTAAACCTGCATACTCAAGGACTAGACCCTCAACCATGAGACTTACCCAATGTCTGGCCCCCCAATGAGGCTGTCAGTGAGCCCAGCCTGAGAGCCAAATAGACCTGTTTTACTGTATCTGTGGAACCGGTCTAGGCATGATGCTCAGGAATTCCTAACCACGAGGCACCTCATAGTGACCCCTGCATGCACACTCTGACACTTAGGAGTTGAGCTCATTGACACATGCTTCTATCATGCTTGATTTGCATTAAAATATTAACTGCCATGTGAGTTATGCACTATTTTTCAAGTTTTCACATTACTTTTTACATTACTAATTTTCAAGTTTTTATACTACTTTTTATTGATGCATGTTTTAGAATCATTTTGTTTTCGAAGTTCTTATTCTATTTTTTTAATAAAACACCTTGGCCCCCAAGGGAACATTTTCTTTTCTTTTTTTTTTTTTGTAGCAGTCAATGTGTTAAAATATTTTAGTGTTTGATCTCAACAGTTGTTTAGGGCCTGGGAAGAACTAATAAAAATGTGGTTATTTTTGGGTTGTCCTCCAGTGTTCCAAAAGGGGTAAAAAAAAATCATGCAGATGAAATGGGTTAACTACATACATGAAGAAGGAAGCAAACTTTCTATTCAGTAGAAGCTATGATTAAATGAGTTTTTCAATATTGCTTAGTATTTGGCTCTATAGGGTTAAATTTTAACCTGCTAAAATTGAAAAGGAGATTTTTCTTTTTCAATTTATGCAACTCTAGTCAGTGATCAACCTGAGCCATTTCTAGACACACTTTCACCTTTTTTTTATGCCCTCAATTGGATTTAAAAATTGAACATTCTGATTCCTCCTTACTTACTCTGAGTAATCTGGACTTAAGGTCTTCCTAGCTGTTTTGCATGCATGACATTCATATCAAATTGCTCCAATGTTGGGTAAAAGTGACAACTGATGGTTTGTAACATCACTTCCATTCTCCTGGGTTTGACTGATAGTTTTTTTTTTGCTGGTTGTTTAAGTAAACATTTATTCCCACCTTGGGGAAAAATCTAGGTCTGTTAGAGCTAGCAGAGATTTTAGAGAGTAAATAGTCTAATCTTCTTATTTTACAGAAGAGGAAACTGGGAACCAGAGCCGGGTTGGGGCCATATGCCAGTCTTCTTGATTCTGCAGAGCCAACTACTTTAGACATTATCCTAACTCATTCTTTGTGGAGACCACAAGGAAATGACTGTTCAATGCATCCCATGTGCTCCCTCCTACATTTTGGAGCGATCAAGAAAAAGAGTAGGCCTACTGCAATCTGATGGTGATTATCAAATTATACTATCTGTTAGGAGACAGTTGTCTATGGTAGAAACATTTAAATGAATGTTAATTTAAAAATAATTAACAATGTTAGCTAAAACACATTTTCCAATAAAATTCTATTCTAATTCTCTTCTCTCAGTTGTGTCTCTTTCATTCTAATATGGACAATACCTACAAACTGTGACCTGAACTGTTCTTCCATCACTGGATATCTCAGGGAGTGTGAGAAAACGTCACGGAACCAGGGACAAGGAAAATCTAGTCTTTTACTCACGTGTTAGACACTCCCATGCCTACTGCCGCAATGCCTGCGAGCCCTCCCACCACTCCAGGTAAGCCGTGCAGGTTATGGATGCCACATGTATCTTGAATCCTCAGTTTAGTAGCAAAAAATGGCTAAAATTATAAAAGGAGGAAGGCTTATTATTTTACTACTCACTAATTATGCTGGGCTCTATAACTGAAATAAATAACCAGGAAGAAGAATTTTTTATACATAAATTTAACTGTATATATTTAAGGTATATAGCTTGATGTTATCATATACATAGAAAAGTAAAAAAAGTTACTATAGTGAAGCAAATGAGTAGCTCCATCATATCACACAGTAACCCATTTTTTTTTTTGTTTTGTGGCAAGAGTAGTTAAAATCTACTAATTTAGCATAAATCCTACATACAGTACAATTTTATGATCTATAGGCTCATATGTACATTAGATTTCTAGATTTATTCATCCTACAGATCTGCTACTTTTTATCCTCTGACCTATATCTCATTTTCTTCCCTGGCCAGAAGAAAAAATTTTATGTATAGTTCAGTTCTCCATCCATATCTGAAGTCCACTTAAGTCAGAGAATTTGAATATACTAGTGGCAAAATTGCCCATTTAAATCTTTAGTGGAGGAGTTCGAAGGGTGTGATTTCAAGTCCTACTCCTTATATCCTAAATCCCTCAGAAGAGCAGAGTCTTTAATTATACAAAACAAAAGAATAACATCAACAATTTCAATGAACCGGCCCCAAAGAAAAGTTACATACAAGTACTTAACATGTAATTCATAGAAAATTAAAAATAACTGATATCAGCTTCTCTCCTGCTATCCTGAAGTCAGGAAAGAGCAGAACCACCAAAACAACTGAAATATGAGAAGTATTTCTGAGAGGCAGGCAAATGGACTCCAAACAAGGAAAAGTGCTTATAAAAGAAAACTTCAAGGTTTTTTTTTTTTCCTGCTGGGGGAATGTGAGAAGAAAATGGTGTAGATTGAAATAGTGACTCAGAGCATCTGATGTACTTACAGTCAGGAATTTGTATCCAAACACGGAGACAATTCCCGCAATGCTCCCGATGATCATAGAACCGTGGGGCTGAATCTCCATGTCGGCACAGGTGCCCACGGCAACTCCTCCAGCCAGGGTGGCGTTCTGAATGTGAACCTGAGGGTGGGCAGAAAGATGCATGAGGGGCGATGAACCAGGCAGAGTTCAGAAGGACTGGAGGAATCTAGGGTTCAGTGCACCCTTGACACATTCTTCAGTTGAAAGGGCTGCTGATTATTTTTATAAAACAGGCTTCTTTGTAATTACGGAAGGCTCTTCGGCCAAGCAGTTGGCATTTGCTATCTTTCCTGCCAGGGTCCTTTGGTAGTGGATGAGTAACCAGGTTAATAAGACCAGGGGTGGGAGGCATATGAGAAAATCAAAAGAAGTTGTAGTGGAAGGACAGGAGTTTATAGAGCAAATATTCTAGCAGATTTGCCTATTGATGCAGTTTTTGGAACACATGTGTGGTATCATGAACCAAAAGAGAACTATGACTGCAGTCTGCTTTGTAGTCTAGGATATTCCAGTATTCAAAGAGAAATGTAGAGATATTGAAATGTACACATTCCATAAGAAAGACAACAGTTTTTTGCAAGTGTCAATGTCTTGAGAACATTTAAGGATGGAAGAAAGAGGAATCAATTTCTGTTTACCAGAATTCCTCAAAATAATTACATTCTCGCTGTTCTACTTGAGGAGCAGAGTTTATCGGTACTTTTAAAAGAGAACCACTGAACTATACATGTGTGATTTTTTTCTTTTAATCATTGTTTTTAATGATCTCTCATGAGACAATCTGTGGAGAATTGAAATATATGTCGTCAGTCATTCTTAAGAAATAAATTATTAATGTAATATCCCTTTCCTCCCCCAGGTTAGAAAAGTAGAGTGAGTGATTTATCTGAAGGTTACTTCTTTACTGATGTTTCTCTAGCTCACAGGCAAGAAACTCAAGGGACTAACTTGAGGGGGGTCTAAAATAATATTTTATTTTAAATTAATTTTGGATACATAAAAGTAACAAAAGTACTACAGAGAGTTTCCGTATGTCCTTCACCCAGTTTCCCCCACTGCTAACGTCTCACATGGCCATAGAAAGGAAAACAGCATTGACACAATACTATGAATGATCTTATATGAATTTTACCAATTATTCCCTCTAATGACATTTTTCTTTTCTAGTGTCCTTTTGAGGATCCCACATTGAATTTAGTTGTTATTTCTTTGGGAAGAATATTTGCATTTGGGAAAATAGAATCAATGTGAGCCATCCCACTTTCTTTTTCTACTCTTCGACAAGTCTTGTTTCTAAGGAAGATTTTCTAAGAACTTGGGAGCAGTTAGCACTATCATTAAAGAAATATACCTCAGGTCTTTTTGATTTTTACATGACTACGTTCAGTCCCTATGAGACTGTAAATTTCCTTGAGAATATTTTTTTAAATTTGCTGAGTACAAATTTGATGAATAAATGAATAATTTTTACACTCAAAACATTCTCCAAGGTTTGCAATTTTGTGATTTGTCCTGGTAGCTCAGCAGGAATGATCTATCACTTATTCAAACAATTGTCACCGTTGCTAAGTGAAATGTTCATGGGGGCTACTATGGCACTTACCATATTGAGCTTGCCTCGTTGCTCCAAAAGGCTGGAGATTGCATAGGTTGTGAGTACGCAGGCAACAAGAGAGAGGTATGTGTTTACGATGGCCCTGTACTGCTTGTCTCCAGCTTCAGCAAAGACCGAATTAAAGCTGGGCCAGAACGTCCAAAGAAAAAGAGTCCCTGCAATAAACCACAAGAAGGGATATTAGTTCTGAATATGGAAGACAGTCCAGGGGAGGCAGTTTGCTTCGGGTGCAGACAATGTCTCTTAGTGTTAGGCTTAACAGTTAGGAGAAACATGGAGCATTGAGCCAGCATAAACAAAGTCATTTTCAAAGCATGTTTGTCTTTGAGAATCTTCACACCCACTTTGGAGTTAAACTTCCCTCATCCCTGACCAAATAGACAAGAATCAGGCAAGTTCAGGCCAACTAGAGACATCAACTGTGGGATGGTCCTGGCTGGAAGGTGGACTGTTGGATGGGAGAGCGAAGAGCAGTTGTAGCCCAGGTGTGGATCACAGGGAGAGACAACAGAGACGTCTGGGGGGACCCCACCGAGAAAGATTGCAAAGCTGAGAAGGAAGAAGATAAAGAGGAGAAGCTTACGGCATGGACCAAACCCATAGAGGCTTGTACCCCAGTGAAAGGGTGATGGGGGTTTCCCCTCCCACACCTAGAGACCTTCGCAAACTTCCTTGCTGAACCCACTGTGGAGAACAGAGCTGCTGCAATTTGTGAGTTTCCTGTCTACCAGCATTTTTCCACATCGTGTGCTGATGGCTTAGACAGGTGGGCTGGACCTGGTGCTCCCCGGACACGAGAGTGGCACAGGGAGACTCAGTGGCGAGGTCTTGGTCTTGGACTTGGGCAGTGAGGAAGCCCTCATGGCTATATCCAATGGGAGAGTGTGGCCGGGAGCTGAAGAATGGAGATCCCCTACCCCTGCTGGAGAACCACCATATTGGATAGCGGTGTGGCACTTGCAGTGAATTCGCCTATTCCCTAGTTCTCATGACAACTGACTGCCTCAGATGCACCGGCTGGACAGGAGTAGTGGCCCCTCCCCCCACTCATTGCAATAAGGAGTGCAGATTGGGCCAAGAAACTCACATGGAGCTGGTTCGCCCGAGTGGAAGTGTGCCCCTGGCAGAGGCCCCTGCAGATAGAGAGGCCTACCTCACTCTCCTTGGGGTCTCATGGTAGAACAGGGGTGCACAACTGGGGATCCCCCTACCTGCAGGTCTTCTGTGGAGACCCACATTAGTGGGTCAGACACACGGACTGAGTGGTAGTTTGAGAGCTGGCTTGGTTGGTGAGGGAGCTCACATGGACTGATCTGATGGGAGAGTGCTGTGGAGTTCCAGTAAATAGGGAGGGTGTTCACCTCACCCCGCAGAGAAACCGCACTAGTGAGCAAGTGTGGAAAGAGCTTGACCCAGGGCCTTAGCACTCATGTCTTTATGTCCCTCCCTCTGGAACAGCCTTCCTGACTTGGAGAGATTGCCCTGAACTTCATACCAATGGCTCCCCCTCGTGGCCAGAAAACCAACCTCTGAGCCCCACTGAGGCTTTGCAAAACTCTTCAGGCTCTTGAAATCCAGCCATGATCTGTCTTGCTCCTCCCTCCACCTCAGGGGGAGTGGAGATCCAGCAACCCCCTGGGAGCTGCAGGAACCCTCCTAAAGCTTGGGGCATTCGTGTACCCACCTGGGGGACCAGAGATTACCATAGGCACAAAAGAACATCTCAGCTGCTGGCTTTTCCATGCAAACTTCAATCAATGACAGGGGGAACCACCACACAGCTAAGCATAGCACCTTCCAACTCAAGCAAATAGGGAATAGCTGATTCATACTCACAAGTACCACCCACTATCTCAGAGATTAAGCTGGGGGACCTAACTCACAAAACACTGTTGGGAAAAGGTGAAGAGAGCAGGTCAGAGCTAACCAGATAAATTCATCAAACCTGCTAGAACCCCCCACAGGAAACTCAGGACCAGTACTTCTCTCCCTGGCACAGTCAGGGATCAATCTTCAGAAACTCTGAGACAGGCCCATAAGCCAGGCCTAGCACCCCCAGGTCTCAACTGAGAGGCCAGATGACAAGGAATCAGTGAAAGAACTCCAGAAACATAAAAAATCAAAGAGAAAGGACATCCCCCAAAAGAAAATAATAATTCTTTACCAATGGTGCTAACCAAAATGAAAAGATTGAAATGACAGATGAAGAATTTCAAATATGGATTGAAAGGAAGCTCAATGAAATACAAGAAAAAATACAAATCTAACATAAAGAGACCACAAAAACAATGCGGGAAATGAAGGAAAAATTCACTAAAGAAACTAAATTATTAAAAAAATCAAACAGAATTTCTAGAAATGAAAAATTCATTCAAGGAAATACAAAACATAGTGGAAAGCCTTAAGGATAGTTAGATGAAGCAGAAGAAAGAATCCCAGAGCTTGAAAAACAACACCTTTGAATTAAACAAGCAGTCAAAGAGATAGAACAAGAAATAAGAGGTGCCTAACATAAGAATCATAGGCATCCCTGAGGGCAAAGAAGAAAATACACAAGAGTTGGAAAACCTATTTGAGGGAATAATTGAGGAAAATTTCCCTGGTTTTGCTAGCAGTCTAGATAGCCAGGTACAAAAAGCTCAATGGAATCCAGAGAGATTCATTGCAAAGAGGCAATCAACCTGACACATAGTCGTCAGACTGGGCAAAGAAAACATGAAAGAGGCACTTCTACAAGCCATAAGGCAAAAGTATCAGGTGACTTTCAAAGGAAAACACATCAGACTAACTGCAGACTTCCCAACTGAGACCTTACAAGCCAGGAGAGATTGGAGTCCTATGCTCAGTCTTCTCAAACAAAGTAATGGCAAGCCTAGAATTATGTATCCTGCAAAACTAGGTTTCTTATATGAGGGAGAAATAAAGACTTTCTCAGACAAGCAAACACTGAGGGAATTTGACAAGACCAGACTTGCCCTGCAAGAAGTACTCAGAACTGCATTATATACTGATCAGCACAATAGACCACCACCAGTGTAAAATCACCCAAAAGCTAAAGGTCAGAGCCCAGATACCACAATGGCTCAAGATGTAAAACAAAGAAATAAAGTTCTACTCAACAGGATGAACAGAAATCCACCCCACTTATGAATTCTTTCAATAAATGTGAATGGCTTGAATTCCCCACTGAAGAAGCACAGGATGGCTGAATGGATAAAAGAAATACAAGGCAAGTATCTGCTCTCTCCAGGAAATATATCTAACCCACAATGACTCATGCAGACTCAAGGTGAAGGGATGGAAAACAATATTTCATGCAATTGGAAACCAAAAGAAAGTTGGTGTAGCCATTGTCATATCAGATAACATAGACTTCCAATCAATAAAAGTAAAGAAAGACAAAGACGGTCATTATATAATGGTGAAGGGAACAATTCCACAAAAAGACATATAACAATTTTAAATATTTATGTACCTAACAGAGGTGTGCACAGATTCATAAAGCAAAGCCTACTTAATCTAAACAAAATGATAAGCAGCAGCATCAAAATAGCCAGGGACTTCAATACCCCACTGATGGAACTGAACAGATCCTCCAAGCAGAAAATAAATAAAGAGGCAATATACTTAAATGGAACTCTAGAACAAATGGGCCTAATAGACATTTACAGAATATTCTACTCCAAAACTACTGAATAAATGTTCCTCTCATCATGGAACATTTTCTAAGATTGATCACATCCTAGGCCACAAAACATGTCTTACAAACTTGAAAAAATAGAAATTATACCATGCATCTTCTTAGACCACAGTGGCATTAAATTAGAAATCAACTCCAACAGAAACTCTCAACTGTACCAAAAGTCATGGAAATTAAACAACCTGCTGCTGAACAATTATTGGGCCAAGGAAGAAATTAAGATGGAATCAAAAGATTCTTCATACCAAATGACAAAGAGGACACAAGTTATCAAAATCTGTAGGATTCAGCAAAAGTAATCCTAAGAGGAAAATTCATAGCCTTAAATGCCTACATCCAAAAAGAGAAAGATCACAAATCAACAATTTAATGACTCATCTCAAGGAATTGGAAAGGATGAACAAACCAATCCGAAACCCAGAAGAAGAAAAGAAATAACTACGGTCATAGCAGAACTAAATGCAATTGATAATAAAAGAATTATACAGAAGATTAATGAAACAAAAAGTTGGTTCTTTGAAAAGATAAACAAAATCAATAAGCTTCTTGTTAGATTAACCAGAAACAAAAAATAAAAGACTATAATAAGTTCAATCAGAAATGAAAATGGAGATATTACAACTGATATCACAGAAATATAAAAATCCTCACTGAGTGCTGTAAAAATCTCTATGCACATAAACTTGAAAATGTGAAGGAAATGGACAAATTCTTGTGAAGACACACCTCCCTAGACTCAGTAAAGAAAAAATAGAACTCCTGAAAAAGCCAATTACAAGGAACGAAATTTAAGTCACAATAAAAAATCTTCAATAAAATAATTCCTTGGACCAGATGGTTTCACACCTTAATTTTACCAGACCTACCAGGAAGAACTGGTACTTATACTGCAGAAATTACTTCATAACATCGGGAAGGAAGAAATCCTCCCTGACTCATTCCATAAAGCCAGTATCACCTTGATAACAGAGACAGGAAAGTACACTACAAAAAAGGAAAACTACAGACCAATATCTCTTATGGATATAGATGCAAAAATTCTCAATAAAATCCTAGCAAACCAAATTCAGCTGCACATCAAAAAAATAATTCACTGCAACCAAGTGGGCTTCATCTTAGGCATGCAAGGATGGTTCAACATAAGCAAATCTATAAATGTGATTCACTCACATAAATAGAAGCAAAAATAAAGACCATATGATCCTCCCAGTAGATGGAGAAAAGCTATATGACAAAAATTCAGCACCCTATTATGATAAGAACTCTTAACAAAATAGACATAGATGAAACATACCTAAGAATTATAAAAGCCATATGTGACAAACCCACAGCCAACATCACACTGAACAGGGAAAAATTGAAAGCATTCCCACATAGAACTGGGACCAGACAAGGTTGCCTGCTGTCACTGCTTGTATTAAACCTAGTGCTGGAGTCCTAGGCAGAGCAATCAGGCAAGAGAAGGAAATCAAGAGTATCCAAATGGGGAAAGAAGAGGTCATACTATTACTCTTTGCTGATGATATGATCTCATATCTAGAAAACCCCAAAGATTCTGTCAAGAGACTCCTAGAATTGATAAATAAATTCAGCAAAGTCTCAAGTTAGAATAAAATCAATGTACACAGATCAGTAGTATTCTTATATGCCAACAACAGTCAAGCTGAGAATCAAATCAAAGGCTCAATAGCTTTCACAATAGCAACAAAGAAAGTAAAATACCTGGGAAAATATTTAAATAAGGAGGTGAAAATCTTTACAAAAAGAACTATGACTCACTGAGAGGGTAAATTATAGGTGAGCTAAACAAATGGAAAAACATATCATGCTCATGGATTGACAGAATCAACATTGTTAAAATGCCTATATTACCCAAAGTGATTTACACATTCAATGCAATCCTCATTAAAATACCAACATCATTTTTAGCAGATCTAGAAAAAATAATTCTATGCTTCGTATGGAAACAGAAAAGAGCCTGAATAGCCAAATCAACCTTAAGTAAAAAGAATAAATTGGAAGACACTGCTTTATCAGATTTCAAGCTATACTACAAGGCTATAGTAACCAAAATGGCGTGATACTGGAATAAGAATAGAGACCTAGACCAATGAATTAGAACAGAGAACCCAGATACAAAACCATCCTCATATTGCCATCCAATCTTTGACAAAGCAGACTATAACATACACTGGGGAAAAGAATCCCTATTCAATAAATGGTGCTGGGAAAATTGGACAGCTACATGTAGAAGACTGAAACAGGATGCACAACTCTCACCACTCACAAAAATTAATTCATGATGGATAATAGACTTAAACCTAAGGCATGAAACTTTAAGAATTCTAGAAGAAAATGTTGGAAAAACTTTTATAGCTATTAGTCTAGGCATAGAATTTATGAAAAAGATCCCAAAGGAAATCACAGCAACAGCAAAAATTTATAAATGGGACCTGATTAAATTAAAAAGCTTCTGCATAGCCAAGGAAAGAATCAATAGAGAGAATAGACAAATTACAGAATGGGAGGAAATATTTGCATGCTATACCTCCAATAAATGGCTAATAACTAGAATCTACAATGAACTCAAGCAAATCAGCAAGAAAAAAGTCAAACAGCCCCATTAAAATGTGGGCAAAAGACATGAAAGAAGTTTTTCAAAAGAAGATAGACTAATGGCCAATAAACATATGAAAAAAATGTTTGACGTCTCCAGTCATCAGGGAAATGCAAATCCAAACCACGATGAGATATCCTCTAACTCCAGTGAGAATGGCTTTTATCTAAAAGTCCCCAAACAACAGATGCTGGCATGGATGTGAAGTGAAAGAAATACATATACACTTGTACACTGAGGTACTTATCTCCCAGCTGGTAAATCTTTCCTTGCTTCACCATTCAGTTTCAGGAGGGTGTGGGAGGCAACAATTAATCATGTGTGGACTTAATAAATACAATGTGAGTCTGTCTATCTGTCTGTGTGTTTGTCTCTCTCTTTTAATTTTATAGATGAGGGTTGCTCTGTTGCCTAGGGTGGATTTTAACTCCTGGGCCCAAAGAAAAAAAGAAAAATGGGACAGCAAACTAGGACAGCTCTATGAAAAGTAGTATGGAGATATCTCAAAGAACTAAAAGTAGACCTACCATTTGATCCAGCAATCCCACTATTGGGTATTTACCCAAAGGAAAAAAATTTATTTTATCAAAAAGACACTTGCATTAGAATGTTTATTGCAGCATAATTCATAATCACAAAGATGTGGAATCAACCCAGGTGCCTATAAATCCATGAATGGATTAATGAAATGTGGTGTATATATATACCATGGAGTACTACTCAGCCATAAAAAATGGTGAAGGTTGTAACAACCTGGATGGAACTAGAGACCATTCTGCTAAGTAAAGTATGGCAAGAATGGAAACACTAACACCACATATACTCATTATTAAATTGGAACTAATCAAGTAACACTCATGTGCACATCTGGAAGTATAACTCAACAGAAATAAAGCAGGTTGGAGAGGGGAGGACAGTGTAGATAAATTCACACCTAATGGGTACAACGCACACTTTCTGGTTGATGGGCACAATTATAACTTTGACTGAAACTACACAAAAGCAATTCATGTAATCAAAGTATTTGTACCCCCATAATATTCTGAAGTTAAAAAAAAAATCAGGCAAGTTCATCCACACTCACCAATCATTGCAAACATGTCTGAGTGGTACACAGACTCTTCATTTTTATGCCCCCTTCTCAGGCCAGATCGATACAAGATGCCTGCTACAGCCAAGCCAAAGTAGGCCCCAAAAGCATGAATGGTCATCGATGCTCCAGTGTCAGAGGCCTGAGGAGACAAAAGGGCATTCGTGTAAATAGAGGTGCACCTGAGTCTCCTTAAAGGAGGAAAGTCAATGAAAGAACTGCTTCATTAGTTAAAAAATAAAGAAAAAAAGAGAGAAAGAATGTGTCAGAGAAAGAGGGGTAAACAAGGGTAGTAAAATAGAAAAAGTACAGGCTTTAGAGCCATGCAGAACTGACTTTCAATTCCCCATCAGGTACTTCCTTGCATTGTGACTTTAGACATATTACTAATTTGTCTGAATATGTTCCTATAACATGGGAAAATATTACCCACCTAACAGTTGTGGTGAGACTTAGATGGGATAGTGTTTATATAGTGCTAGGTCCTTAGCAAGATCTCAGTACATTCTAGGGTACTTCTTCAGGTGATGGAGCTTCCCAGTGAAATATGTGTTGCACTTGATACAAAGCGAAGATGATTTACATTCCCCTGACATCACAGTTAAAGCTCACTTAATTGCTACTCAAGACTTGAAGCTTCAAAAAGTCATAGGTTTTCACTGCTAGATGATGACCTGAAAACCAGCTAAGGCCCAAGACTCATTTAAAGAAATATATTTTAGGTCCCTCTTTAGACATGGTATGGATTTGAACCAGTTTTCTATGTTTCCTGTCTCTAAAGTTCAGCGTGCCAAACTCTAGACATTTCTCTGTATCTATAGGCAGGAAAATGATACTAATTTATATATTTAAAATTTTCAAAGTAGCTCAAATTGAAGTATAAAGATTCTCCTGGTTTTTGTTCCTTTTCTGACAAGGCATGGACAAACTCAGTCCCCTTGAAGATCCGCACTTGGTTGGAATGAGACCAACTATTTTCCTAAAATATTTGACCTTTCTAGCAACCTTTAGCCTCCCAGCCACATTTAGTCCTCTCCTAGCTGGGAAATCTTGCCCTGCTTCACCATGTGGTTTCCGGAGGGTGGGAGGGGAGGCAGCAATTAATCATGCTTGGACTTAACAAATACAACATGAGTCTGTCTGACTGTCTCTGTCTTTTAATTTTATAGATGGTGTCTTGCTATGTTGCTCAGGGTGGATTTGAACTCCTGGTCTCAAGTAGTCCTTTAGCCTTAGCCTTAGCTGGGAATACAGACATGTGTCACTGCTCCCAGTTTGTGCTTCTCTTTAAATAATCACGTATTTGTAAGCAAAAGAACCTGCCTCGTTTCTTCCTCTGGAGACATCAAATTAGTCTTTATTCAGCCAACACACATAGTTTATAGATCTTTGTTAATCTGACCTCCTTACCTTGGTGGCTCCATTTTGTACAGGTCAACTCCTTATACCTTGCTCCAACTAAAGGTTTTCCTTTAGATCTTCATTACCAACTAAAGATTGTATACTTGCTGTTACTTTGGGTTAAAGTTCATTCCTCCCCATCAGTTACTTGAAAAACTCATGGGTACCTTTCAGGTCTGGCTTAATTGTTACTTCCTCAGAGAACTATTCCTTGATTCTACAATCTAAATTAGGTCTTCCAGTTACACTTTCTCATAGCTATCTGCCCCCACCCACACATATTTTTCATAGCATACATTGCAATTTATAATAATATTGCTGTATGCGTATTTGTGTATTTCTGTGGGTGGGTGGATGTGTAATTACTTGTTTGATTTCTGTCTCCTTCACTAGATCATAAGCTCTAGAAAGACAGGGACCTTCACTATTTTGTTTGTCACTGAGTCACCAATACCTAGAAAGTTGTAAAAATATTTGCTGTTGAATTAAGTGTTAACAGAAGTCTAAACAAAATAAGAAAATACTGGAGAGTGTCCAGAAATATTCTATTTATTATCTGGGGGAACTGATGAAAGTTTCACGGAGGGGAAGAAATTTGACATAGGCCTCAACAAAGCCTGTATAAGGCTTTATATAGGGCTATTAGGGCTATTCACCTAGCAGTTGAAATATAAACAGGAATTGGTCATTGATAGGCAATACATCATAATAAAAAAGAATTGTACGGTTAGAAAAATCTGGGTGTGAATTCAGACTCATGTAAGTCATTTAGCATCTGTGATCACCAGTTTTATTGTGCATTAATGATAATAACAACAATACCTACCATAAAATGTTGTGAAGATGAAATGAGGTTATGTATATAAAATCCCTGGTTTACAAAAGGCACTCAATAAATGATGGCTATTATTAATACTACTATTTGCTATGGTATCCCTCTCACTAAGGTTTTGCTCCTGTGTAGAGTGGGCACCTATTATGAGTGGTGGCCAGAAGTGATGCCCAAAGCTAGGTAAGTATAAATTCTCTAACCCTTACCTGAAATATCTCACCAACCAGATATTCATTGTAAGCAAAAACAGCAATTTCTATAATTGTCATGATCAGCATTTGGACTGGACTCGTTCTTCCCAGGACTGCTCCAAAAGAAATCAGAACTGTGACTGCACTGAAGTCTGCATTTATCATGCTGAGGGGAAAGGAAAGAATGAAGTATAATACACACCCCAAACAAAACCGTGGGTTGTGATGAGCTATAGCATCACCGTATCCAAAGTGCATGCTCCTCTCCCACCTGAACTGTATGTGCCTCTCCCACTTCCTTAGCTCCCTTCTCTTCCTTTCACCATATACTCTTTAGTTGCCCTACTTTTTAATCTTGACTTACCAGTCCTTTATCTCATTTAGAGTTTTACTTTATTTTTGTTGATATGATAAGTGAATTGTTTCTTAGCGGGTTTGTTTACAACAACAAGAACACATGTTTGCATTTGAAAAACAATCTTCAAAAAATAACTAATGGTAGATGTTTGTTCTCTGTAGCTGAGATAGAAAGAATAATAATTTTGTGAGAGGAGATTTCTTGTACTCTTAAAGTGAAACCAGAGGAGTTATAGACATGAATGTATGATCCAGCTCAGTAGAGCAAGATATTGACATGGATCCTTGGATTTCAAAAATCTTCTGTTGCCTAAGGGAGACAATTTGCCAGCCAGTTCAGAGCTTGAACGACAAGGGACTTGCAGAGAAATAGTAATAATTTATCTGAAAACACAGTAGTTGAAAAATAAGGAATTATCTTGGTCTGTTTGGGCTACTATAACAAAATCCCATAAACCAGGTAGCTTACAAACTGCAAAAATTTATTTTCTTACAGTTCTGGAGTCTGGGTAGTCTGAGATCAAGACACTAACAGATTTCGTATCTGGTCAGGGCTTCCTTTCTGGTTCATAGATTTTTTTCTTTTAGCTGTGCCCTCACATAGTGTGGAAGGATTAAGGAGTCTCCCTTGGGCCTCTTTTATAAGGACACTAATCCCATTCATAAACTTTCCACCTTCGTGCTCTAGTCACTTCCCAAAGGGTCTGCAAATATCATCCCCATGGGGGTTAAGATTTTAACATATTAATTTGGGGGGACACAAACATTCAGACTGTAGCAAGCATGCTCACTTTTTGACTCCAATGTGGATTGTGTGTCCATAGCTGTCCAGAACACCTTGCATAATAGTGCCCCATTGGAGGCCCAGAGCAGCGATGAGCAGGTTGATACCTATACCGCTATAGCTATATTTCTTCAGGAAGGTCATGAGAAAGCCAATCCCAACAAATACCGTGACGTGTACATCTTGGAATACTGAAAAAGAGCAGAGGCCAAAAAAAAAAAAAAAAGAAAATCTGCATTAGAAGACCATGACGAAAAGTGTTACATCATAGTATACCCATTTATTAAATGCTACCGACTTTACATAAAACACTGCAAAAGGAGAGCCTTCATGGAAAGCAAAAGCGTGGTTCCAAGGCCAAGTTGGCTGTTTACCAGCCACGAGACCTTGGCAAGTTATTGAGTACTTGAGCCTTTTTGGGGAAAACTATGCGCTGTCATGTTCATACCAGTGTGCCTTTCAACCTTTCCCTGAGGAATTTTTCATTATTTCCCACCCTGTGAAAGATCTGCAGAGCACACGGTTAGCATCACTCCCTTCTGCAGACTTTCCCAATACTCCCAGGGAAACTAATATTTCCTCTTCTCATTTACACAACTTTCTGTATATACCTCAGCTTTATCATTTGTCATGTAGTATTAGCATTTATTTAGCATGCACCACACTGTAATAGTTAATTAGTGAATGAGGTGTTCATTTTCTGCCCTTGATCGGGAGTTTCTTGATTGAAGGGGTTAGGAGACATTCATCTTTTGCTCTCCTGAACCTGACATGATAGGCTGCATATAGCAGAAGCAGCAATAAATGATTGATGGATGAATGAATAAATGAGTGAACTACAACCTCTATTTATCAAATGTGTATAATAGCACCAGCCCTGAAAATCTTGCCAGATCATTCTTTGAGCCACAAGGGATAATATCTTTGTTAGCACTTTATAAACCATGAAGCACTGAACAAACATAAAAGCTGTGTCCTTTCAAGGAAAAAATACTTGACTTAGTGTCAGGGGATATGGGTTCAGGTTCCCCAATTCAATCCCATGATTGTGTGTATTTACTCCTGTGAACTTCAGTGTTTTCATCTGCAAGATTGAAATGGCCCTATTTCTCACAGGACTGCTCTGAGTGAGATAACCCGTGTAGGGAATTTTTATACAGTAAAGTGCTATAGAAATAAAACGTGATCAAATGCAAGATGGTGAAAACATGGGCTCTTCCTTCAAGAAACTTTTAACTTAGTGAAACATATATTTTGGTGAACCTTACATGAAATTGGCATTTTTCCATTGCATTTTTGCATTTTGCATTGAAAGTAGTTGAACATTCAAAACGGTCAACTATTGGCAATTTCTCGTGGTTCATTCTAGTAGACACACAAAACAAATTGAGATCAAATTGGGAACAAATGCAAAACCAGGGAAAGAAAATGAAACATTTAAGTGTTTAATTAGTGTTAACCATTACTGCCAGAGGTTTAAGCAGAAATAGGCATGAGGGAGGACATGCTTAGAAAATATAGCCCGGAGGAAACTGACATTAGAGGTCAATTAATTTGTCCAGAGGGTGGAGTCAGCATTTGAAGTCAGGCTTGATGCCACCGATTTCTCCATTCATTGATCACCGCAGGAGTGTAAAGACAACCAAGGTAGAGCTCTGGACCCCCAGGCAAGTGGAGACAAGTCACTACCCCTTGGGTCCTTCTCGCCTCTGTTCTACCACCAAGCTTGTGAGGCTGTGTGTTTGAAGGTGAGACACTGTGGTCCCAAGTAGGCTTGTCTGCTGTAGTGGATGCTGGGATGCACTGCCCAGACCCCCCATTCACATAGGACTTGTTCCTGCCATCTCTCTTGTTGTTGGGAATGCTGCCAGCTGATAGCCCTGAGCTCTCAATTCTTTCTAGAAATGCTCTTGTTTTGCTCAAGGTCACAGCCCTGCCCCAGAATAGTTCGTACCCAATGACTAATTCACATGAACATCCTTTGTCTCAGGAAAGGACAATGGCAGCTGGACAATCCCAGCTTCAGAGCCTCCTGTGGGGTCAGTTGAGGACTTCTCTTTCTGTCCAAACCCTTCTCCCCTACCCCAGGTGCTGATTCTCATCCTATACTTACCCAGGGACTCCTGGAACTGGGATTATACCTGGCCTGTTGATGGGCATGTACACTTAACATCAACCTATTTTCCTTCACAGATGACCATATATATTTATCTTTCTTTACAAATTGTTTTGCTACCATTTACTTTGTATATGCAAATATTTAATTTAGATGGTAGGTTAGTTTGGAGGGGAACTTAGTGAATATGCATGACTCTTACTATGATTTTACTAAACCTCACTGGACTCAGTTTTCTCCTCCTTTAAGAAAGGTTTGGATTAGATGATGTCCAAAGTGTCTTCTAGCTCTACAATTTGTTTTATTTACTTTATTTTGTTTTTTGATTAGGACACTAAAAGCCAGAGAAGTTAGGTCAATGCTTTATAGTCACAAAGCCAGAAAACAAATAAGGACCAAGTTCTACTTATTTCATTTTTAAAACTTACACAAAATTATTTTCCTAATTTTTTTTTCTTTTTACTTAGAGCAGCAGTTTTTTTTTTTTTTTTTTTTGAGACAGAGTCTCGTTCTCTTGCCCAGGCTAGAGTGCAGTGTCATCAGCCTAGCTCACAGCAACCTCAGACTCCTGGGCTGGAGTGATCCTCCTGCCTCAGCCTCCTGACTAGCTGGGACCACAGGCATGCGCCACCATGCCAGTCTAATTTTTTTCTATTTTTAGTTGGCCAGGTAATTTCTTTTTTTCTTTTTTTTTTAAGTAGAGGCGGGGGTCTCGCTCTTGCTCAGGCTGGTCTCGAACTCCTGACCTCAAGCGATCCTCCTGCCTCTGCCTCCCAGAGTGCTAGGATTACAGGTGTGACTTAGAGCAATCTTGTCCCCTATGTAATGTACAGATTTTAAAGTGTGCAGTCATCAACTCGTTTTTAAAAATGTTTCATATAGTTTTGTAATGTCTCACACAGGGAGTAATTATTCTGCATATTCCATCCTCCTTTCCCTTTGATGGAAAACCAGACCTTTTTTAGGGGTGGGGGGAGGAATTTCATGTATTAATTGCGCTTCAATATTTTTTTTGTCTTTTTTTCCCCTACTTCTCTGATCTAATTGTTGTTACTGCTTTTTGCCACAAGGGGGCCTAAGAACCTAATCTATTATTTAAGTTACTGACGCTTACAAAATTGTGAAGGCTGTATAGACAGATCTTGATTCTGTACGAAATGTATGAATAAAAATGTTTATAAACAACTATGTATTATCTTTCATCCTGCTTTAAGGGTGTGTGAGTGGAGACCAGGGAGAGGGCTACAAGTTCAGTTTTGCGGTGCAAGGCTCTGCCATTAAAGAAATAAAAGTGTCCACTTTGTAGAGATAAAAGAAATTTTTTTAGGGGTTTGCAACTTTGGGGAATTCTTCCAACAGGTTTTAGGGACTTTCAAGACTTGTCTAAATCACTGATTCTCAACAAGGGTGATTTTAGCTCCCAGAGTACATTGGACAAAGTCTGGAGGCGCTTTTGGTTGTTGCAATTTGAGGGGCTGGGGTGGTCTGCTAGGCCCTGAGAGTAGAGCTAGGGACGCTGCTGAACGTGCTACAGTGCACCGGGCGACTTCCCACAAGAAATTACCTGGTTCAAAATGTCAACAGTGCTGCTGTTGAGAAACCTCCATCTAAGTCAAACTCTGCTTTTCAGGATTCAGCGTACTGTACAGCTTTCCTTTTCTTTACACATTTTGGACCAAAGGAGAAAATGCTCGCTTCATATGCTTAAGAATTCCTGCCCAGTAGCACAGCAAATTTCACTCTTTGTTTTGAGCCATGATGGTGGTGGATGGAACCAGGTGCCCAGTTTCTTCCTGTTCCCTCCTCCCATTTCTTGCTGTTCCCTGAGATCATAGTAACACTGTGTTTTTATTTCACAGATTTTCCTGAAAATTGCTAACAGAAAATAATGGAGATATAGAAAAATATGAAAGTGGAGAAATTTGAAGGCATTAGAATCCTACAATGCTCTTAGAATTCCCATCTCCTGGGCTGGGATAAATTTTGGCCTTTACATTTTAGGGCAGTATCACACTAAACAAGAACATAGTGTTAGCCCTATGACAGTAATTCATATTCCATTTGAATTGCTTACTAGCTGTGTGCCCTTGGATAACCAACAAATCTCCCTGAACCTCAATTTCCTCATCTGTAAAATGGGAATAATTCCATTCCATAAGACTCCATGAGGGCATGGATTTTGTCTTATTTACTTCCTCATGTCTCCAGTACCTGGAACAGACTAGGTATTAAATAAATAGAGAAAAAACACATATGACTCTCATGTAGACATAACACACAGTAAGCTTTTATGTTTCAGTATTAGTATGTGTTAAGAAGATTATCAAATTCAGGATCCATCCTAAGGGAGGCCACAATATTTAGCCATTTTCAAATAGACAAACCCGTTTCTTTGCCTACTATTTGACGACATACATAGAAAAATCCCAGGTTATCAGCTATGTGAAAATATGTTTCATCTATATAGGAGAGACTTTAAGCTCACAGTGCCGTATCTTGGAAATCTTCAGCAATTGCTTTGAACTCTACAATTCGTTCAGAATACGGCAAAATAAGATCACTCGCCTTGTTATTTTCACTGAGTAAACTCATTACCCCACAAAGAATATATTCTTGCCTTTTAAAGGATGACTAATGTTAGTGGAAACCAAAAAGTATTTTGACAAATCTGTTGGCCACAATAAGTTCATGTAGACAGATATAGCCTAAATTCCTACCTGCTAAACAACGCTGCTCACATAATGTAGCGGTTAAAACACAGGTTTTGAAGGCAAACAACCAGGGCTGGAACTTATTTACTAAACATTTGACTTTGGGAAAATTGCTTAATCTCTCTAAACCCCAACTTTATCATAGGTATGATAAAGTTCTTCTTAACATGTAGTTTTAAGGGTTGGTTTGAGGATTAGAAAATGAATGCAAAGTGAGTTAGCACAGTGCCTTGGACAAATTCACATCATTATAATCAGTGATTTTATCATAATTTAAAATTTGTGCTACTTTGCTCTTAAAAAGAAATTTGAATTTGACATTGGAAACCAGAACCTGCCAGGATACAATTATTATCATCATCATCATCCCTTTCGTTAGAATAAGTAAGGTTTAAATTATTTTGTTATTTCTGTTCTATTTTACTTCCACATTTAGCTTGCAATAGAGTATCTTGCAAGCCCTGATAACTGAATGTGTTTAAAATGCAACTGATTATTCTAACTTACTCTCTACTACCAAAAGCAAACAAAATTAAAATTAAACAAAACCGTCCTTTTTCTCTATTTCCTGCATATATCTGCTGCCTAGAATGTCCTCTTCATCCCACACCCAACACTTCTTTACCTGGCAAACTTCTAGACACCTTTTGATCAGATCTTCCGCAACGTGTTACTGGACATAGGTGTTACATTGTGCATATTCCTCTTATTTTATTTAATTTATATGTTTGTCTATTTAGTTTCTTTGTGTGCTCATTTATCATTTATTCAAATAGACTGTTAACGGAAAAAGTGAATGCAAATCTTAAGGTAGGAATCATCAGGGGTCTTGTCTTCGATAGAACCCAGCAGGAAGTCTGGCACCTGGTGCTTTTTAGGAAATGGCTCAGTTATTCATGAATAAATGGATCACAGGTGAGGGCTACTGAGAATTTGTCTAATTGTGACTACAAAGCTCTGAATCAGAAAAATTGTGTTTTTAGACTAACTAGTGAAAATTGCAAAGCTCACTGTCCAATTAGAGATGGATTGACTTTCTTATTTTATTTTGTTTTGGTTTTTAATGGTTCAAGGCTGGCAAAATAAGTTTGCTATACATGTAACTTTTTGGTCTTAGTGAGGTCCAGTCTTTTGAACCAGTGTATTGAACCATGAGTCAGAACCAGTCTGAACTCGTGTTTTCTGAGAGAATAGTATCTTTAGGGTGGTATCTTCCCTCCCCACTTCAAATACTTTATTTTCACATATTTTAAATATTTAGAAAAGCTAATACAATGAATATTTATGTACCATTTACCTAGATTTATCAGTTATTATTTTTCATATTTGCTTTCTCTCCTTTTCTATGTGTATGTGCATATGTATATTATGTATACATATATAAATATTTATATATATATGTATATATTATATGTATATATGTTCTCCTAAATCATTTGAAAGTAAGGTGACAGTTTGTTCCAAACCACATTAACACGAACCTCTTAGTGAAGGACATTCCAAACAGCCTCAAAATTATCATCACAACCAAGAAAATGTGACATCAGTACATAATAGCATCTAATACAGAATTATATTCAAATTACTCCAACTATCCCCAAACTGTCCTTTTATAGAACTTTTGGATTCATTATCCATTCAAGCTTCATACATTTTCTTTCTTTGTCATGTTTCTTTGGACTCCTTTCATTTAGAGCAGTTTTCCCTCATGCTTTTTATTGGTGGTATTGCTTTGTCTTTTATGCAGAATGCCCCACAATTTGGATTTCTTTATTTCACCATGCTTAGAATCAGGTGGTATTGGGTACTTCCCATTGGATCATAGCTTGAGGCACATAATTTGTTTTTCCTGTTACTGGTAATGGCAAGTTTGATTACTTGGTTAAGATTGTGCTGCTAGATCTCTCCATTATAAATGTACCTTTTACCCTGTAAGTAACAAGTAATCTTTGGGGGATTATTTCACACCATGAAATTTGTGATGTTCTCCCAAATTTTTTTACCCAGTGGTTTTAGCATCCATTGATAAACCTTTGCTGCCGTGAATTATGACATTGGTAATTTCAAAATTATAATTTTCTATATCTATCACTGTACTTCTTTTTATTTATTAGCAGGCATCCTTCTATAAAGAAGAGCTTCCCCCTTCTCCCCTCTCTCCTCCACCCCCCCTTTTTTTTTGAGATAGAGTCTCACTGGGTCACTCTGGGTAGAGTGCAGTGGCATCATCATAGCTCACTGAAACCTCAAACTCCTTGCCTCAAGCAATCCTCCTGTCTCAGACTCCTGAGTAGCTGTGACTACAGGGGTGGGACATAATGCCCAGCTATTTTTTCTTTTCTTTACTTTTTTTTTTTTTTTTTTTTTTGAGACAGAGTCCCACTCTGTTGCCCGGGCTAGAGTGTTGTGGTGTCAGCCTAGCTCACAGCAACCTCAAACTCCTGGGCTCAAGCAATCCTTCTTCCTCAGCCTCCCCAGTAGCTGGGACTACAGGCATGTGCCACCATGCCTGGCTAATTTTTTCTATATATTTTTAGTTGTCCAGCTAATTTCTTTCTATTTTTAGTAGAGATGGGTCTTGTTCTTGTTGAGGCTGGTCTCAAACTCCTGACCTTGAGCCATCCTCCTGCCTTGGCCTCCCAGAGTGCTAGGATTACAGGTGTGAGCCACCATTACGGGCCCCTTTCTTCCTTTTGTGGAATGTTTCTATGGACTTATTGAATCCATTTTTCTTTACTTCAATTTCTATTACCATTATATCATTATTATCTATAGTGCTCCATTTATTCCTAATTTGGCCAATGGGTGCCCCTTCAAGCAGGATCCTGTGTTTTTTTTAACATGATCCCATTAGTCTTTAAGCACTTGGCTTACCTTGTGCTTTCTTTGCCCCTGACCTAGAATCAGCAATTTCTCCAGTGAGCCCCTGAGTGGGAGGTTTGGGTCCTAGTCATGCCCATTGCTTCACTCTCTTTTAAATAGACAGAGCTATTCAATTCAAAGGCAGCTTACGAGTTCTGCTAGAGACTGGTATCTTATTTTTAGATCACATATTATACACAGTATATTAATTCAGGAACAATATCAATTCCAGGTAACAGAATGGCAGCAATGAATTTCCTAGGAATTGCTGGCACTGCACAAATGAGTTATCCTTTGCCTGTAACATGAAGATTTGCTGAATCTTTCAGTGAAAAATAAACTGAATAAATATAGGGACAGATTCTTAAATGTAGATTTTTCAAAATAAATTATTGTACTTAATTTATTTATATATAGAATGTCATAAAATAATTTTGAGTGCTGAGCAGATCCTTTGCCAGCCTACCTACATATACTCAGTCCCACAAGTGGGATCCAGAGACATCTGGGTGTCTCAGAGACACTTTCAGGGAGTCTGAGAGATCATAACTATTTTCATGACAATTCTAACATGTTATTTTCTTTTCCACCATGATGATATGTACACAGATGGTAAGAAACAATGGCTTGTAAAACTGCTGGCCCTTGAGCATAAATGAAAGCAGCAGCATCAAACTGTAACAGTAGTCATGGTTCTTCATCACCACAAACTTGCAGGAAAAAAAAGTCAGTTTTACTTAAGAAATCCTAGATGAAGCAGTAAAAATTGTTAATTTTATTAACTATTGACTTCCTCATACGTGTCTTCTCAATAAGTATGAATCAGCGTGATGAAATGCAAATATGCATAAAGCACTACTGAAAAGTGATGGCATCTCAGAATAGAAGTACTTTTGTGATTGATTGAGTTGAAAACTAACAAGTAACTTTTCAGTGGAATTCCATGTTACTTGACAGAAAGACTGACATATAAATTGTGGTTTCTCAGACATGGGTATTTGGCAGATATTTTCCAAAAAATGCATGGAATGAAGCATCACTCAATTAAAAGAACTGACAGTATTTATTGTCATGATACAGTCTGAGTTTTTAAATAGTTAGAATTTTAGAAAATTTGTATCTTCCTACAAGCTTATCAACTTCCTGATACTTCACAAGGCTTTTCTGGCAAGACTGTTGGTAATATTAACAAATATCCTTTTTTGATATTGTGTAACAAAATGTGTCAACATTTGAAAGATCTGTGTACTCAGTGAATCAATATTTTTCAAATGAACAATGCATGATATTACAAAATCTCATATGGGTAAACAATCCATTTGAATTACAAGACAGACTAAAGGATTTTAGTGTCACAGAGCACAAAAAGATCACTGATATTGTTTTAATGTCCCTTAGACATTAAAGACCTAGCTAGCATCTGTAGAGTCTCTAATAAAATGTAAACAGTCCTACAAGGGTATTTTCTTTAAAGTTTAGTTTTCTCCAGTTTGTCCACATGTTAGTAAGGATTAGTTGACAGTCATGGTCAAGCTTCAGTCCTTGTCAAATTATTTGTCTCAACAGAGCGACCAACACTTTGTTAGGTATCATGAAAGCCAAAAACCATAGAGTATCGCTGGTTTCTCAAATGAGTATCTCAGGGTTCATGCATGACATGAAACCTGATATTCACATACGCACACACTTTGATGATTTTGCCTAGGGATGTGTGCAACTCCAAGGGTTGTGTAGCATCATTTCTTTCTCTACTATTCAAAAAAGCATAGCAAAATACAAGTGAGAGGAACAGAGAATAAACTTGTATCATTTTAATTTACTTAAAATATAAGTTAATATTCCACTTTACTTATTTGGAAAAACCTCAAAACTTTCACCACACTGCAGTTGAGAACCATCGTAATGCACTATGCACTTAGGTAGGAATCGAGTCTTCTCTGTGCTTGAATCCCTGCACTTGGCACAATGTGTGGCACTAGGTCGTCATGCAAAATATTGACTTGAAGATTGTTTCCTAATAATGAATACTAACAATCTGCTCTCCAATGACTTATGCTGATACCCAAACTTTATGTGAGTCAATCGTCAGAAATTTAGGGTTTAACATATATATATATATATGTGTGTGTGTGTGTGTGTGTGTGTGTATGTATGTATATAATCACAATCATGTAGTTTCTCAGGCTATTCTACAAACTATTTGAACCAGGAATAATATAGTTAGTTGAACTGGAAGATTTAAACTAGCCAGAATTTTAAGTCTTGAGAGCCACCCTTACATAAGAGAGAACTTTTAATTGTGTATAGACTGGGTTACAGACAGCATTTTGAATGAATGAAGACCACCTTCCATGTAAAATTTGACTTTGTGGTGTTCTAGATGCATGGGGGAAAAGTTAATTAATTGCATGCATGGATGCCTTGGGCTATTGGGAGTTAATGCTCTCACATAACCCTGGTTGATAAGGGGTGAAGAGACATTCCCTCTTGTCCAGATGCATTTATTTCCCTAATCCTGCTTCATTTATAGCCATGGCATTTTATTATCATCTAAACGTGTGTGTTCATGTGTATCCATATACAGATATGTATACACACACATACACATCTCTTTGTTTATAGTATGTCTTCCCCCACTGGAATGTAAACTTCACAAGGACATGAACTTTGCCCATTTTGCCTGTTTTTTTCACTGCATAGGGCCTACACATTGAAGATTGCTGGACAAGAATTGAGAGCTTAATAAATATTTTCTTAATGAATCCTAAGATGAATGAATTTCTATGTTTCCTCTAAGTGGCATTTAAGAGTGATGTGATTACTAGGCTATATTTTTAAACAGCTTTACTGAGATATTATTGACATAAAATTATGTATATTTTAGGAGTACAATTTGACATTTTGACATACATATACATTGTGAAATGATCACACAGTCACGCTAACACATCCATTACTGCTACATAGTTACCACTGGGTGTGTGTGTTTGTGTCTAGTGAGAAGATTTAAGTCTATCCTCTTAGCAAATTACAACTATACAACACACTGTTGTTAACTATCATCAACTCTAGATCTCTAGAAATCATTTATTGCTAGGCTATTGATAAATGACTATGTTTAGTAACATCCTTTCAACTCAGTTTTGAATCTCAAATTCTGAATTGAAGTTTTACCTAGGAGCTTCGACACTGGAACTTAGAAAGTTCAGCTTAAAATAATGCAAACTATTAAACTCTTAAGGTCTTAAGATAATTTTAGTTGAGTAACATTAATCTTAGATCATATTTTTAGCATTTTGTTTCTTTTACTATATTTCATCTCTTTGTTTACAGGTGTACCAGATAGTGGAGTCTTAGAATAGAGGCATTATATATGGTTTGCCTTTGAACAAATTTCTGTAATGCATAGTAGGTACTCAATAATAATATTTATTAAATGAATAAACAGATGAATAAGTGAAAGGTACAAAAGCACACAGAGCTGAACAGAATTCTGTTCCATTTTATTGTTCTTTAACTTGCAAATTATAAAATTTATTTAATCAAAAACTCTCTTGGACATCAAAACAATGTAAAGATAACTAGACTTGGAATCTGAGTCTCCCAACTTATGATTCTAACTCTGCCCTTAACTTTCAATTTTGTATTTTTGCTAAGTCACTTAGTAGCTCTGGGCCATTATTTCTATGTGGAAACACCTTCATTATCTTAACTCCTTCAAAAAACGTAGGAATCAAAAAACAAGTGTCAAAGTGTTTTTAAAAAGCTTAGAATATGCCCTAAAGTGTAATAAACATTGCTACTATTTTAAATAATTTTTACATTTTTAAAATTATTTGAACCTCATTTAAGAAAACTAAATAATCTATTTAATAGTGATATACTTCCATCTCCCTTCCTGGTTAATGAGGTAGTGGATATGTCTGGCTCATAATAAGCACACAGTAAATGGTAGTTATTATTCTCATATTTATTAACTGTTGTATAGCTTGCCCTTCCAAACTTAAAACTAAATTTCTCCTTTCCCTCAGTCACCATTCCCAGGGAAGGATTCTGCTTTTAAAAACTTTAGGTGCCCACACTTTTCTTTTCATCTCAGAGGAACAAAGTAACTTCCTTTCATAATATTATAAAACCTTGAGTACATTTTTTTGATTCAAACTCCATTACTACATCATCCTAAATACCCCTTCTCATACCTTAGGGACCCCTAAGATATACATATCCAGGCTCCCCTTCTTATTACTTCATTTTTAGTTTCTACTCTCTTACAAAGTTACCTTTGGCTCTTTTTAGGGGTGGGGTGGGTGAAGGAATTGTGACACTTTGATTCTTGCAGAACTAGTGACCAATTTAAGGCAAAAAGGTCATTTAGCAACAGGTAGGCAATGCAAAAAATCTGATCAATTATTTCAATTTTCAGCTTTCCGTTCTGATATTTTAACAGATGCAAATTCTATCCAAACACCTTAATTACAGAGAAGATGACCAGATGCCACAGCAGAGACATATTAATATAATACCCTTAGTACTCATGAGTATCATATAATTCTACAAGGAGCTCAAGAGCTTACAGTGTTCAAAGATTTCACATTCTGAGTACCTGGAGAACCAAACAATGTATAAAAGTAGTAAATGGCCTACTCACGAGGATATAACTCAAGGAATCTGCCCATGTCTGCTGGCTTCGTGGTGTTGAGCTGCTGGAGAATATTTTGCTCCGTTTCATACTGAACATATAATCCAAATAAAACAATCATGCCAACCTCCAGGCCCAAGGCCATGAGAGGGAATGTGAACCTCATGCCTGTGGTGAAGGACAGAGACGCACTGAGAGCTTCGCAGGCTGTGAGGTGTTGATAAGAACAGAGGACAGCTCTGTGTGTCCAATTAGGCTGCATGTTCAAGACACCCCAAAAACATCACAAGAAAAAAAATGAACAAGACTGGTTATAACGCTACACCCACTGGGGAAAATTATGCCCTGTAATATAACTGTTGTTCTAAATGCCGATTTGAAGAATATACCATGAGATTGGGAGAAGTCAGATGACAAAAATGATCTATTGCACAGGTGTCTAGAATACTATCTAACTTAATTCAGTAGACAATGCTTGAGTGCTTATTGTATGCTAGACACTGTACAAGGCTCCATAGGAAACAGAAATCGAAACAAAAAATACAATGTGCCTATTAATTTTTTTGAGGAAATTAAAAGTCTAATTGGAAAAACAGAAAGATAAGCAAATGATTGCATAAAAACAAGTAATAGTGGCTATAAAAGTGCTAGAGAACATAAATAAGGCAGTAATACATTTTGCTTTGGGCCAAGAACACTAGCATGTGAAACTATATAGACAAGGAAACTGAAAAATAAATAGGCTTTCGCCAACAAAACAGAGGAAACAGCATGAGGCTTGGAAGAACATGGCATGTTTTGAGGAATAGCAATTAGTTAAGTAAAGTACACAAGAGATGTGAAGGAGAGGAGGGAGGGGTGAGGATAAAGCTGTAATGCAGTTGGACTGGGTAGTAAATATCCTCACATTCAGTATCAAGGATGCTAGACATTGAATATTATCCCATGGGCAGTGGGGAATATACAGCACTTTAAGAGACAGTTGCTTATTTAGGATGTTTACCTCGCCTCCTTACTCTAATTTACACAAATGTAAATATACAAGGACACAAAGGCATTGGGATATACGTTTTAGTCTTAAAAAAAGGAGAGAGTGAACTTAAACAGGGACATAGCTATTCTATCATCCTGAGAGGTAGTTAAGTGTAAATAAGATACTAAGCAATTCAAAATGACCGTGTATGTGGAGGAGTTCTTGCCCTCATCCTGGAACTGTTCTTATAGCAGAGTAGACCTCTTTCTGAGAACTCTGAGCCAGCAGTTCAATACACTTCCTTTCCCTAAGCCCCTTTTCCAAAAATTCTTTGTAGAATATGGAGGAGAGTCAAATGACTGCTAGGCCACAGTGTACATCACGACATGTTTCTTTTTTTTTTTTTTCCCCTAGATTTTCTTTTTTTTTTTTTATGTCAGCATATTATGGGGGTACAAAAGTTTAGGTTACGTATATTGCCCTTGCGCCCCCTCCCCCACCCTGAATCAGAGCTTCAAGCTTGTCCATCCCCTAGACAGTGCGCATCACACTCATTATGTCTGTATACATCCGCCGCCTCCCCCCACATCTATCCGATACCAAATTAATGTTATTCCTAAATGTGCTCTTAGGTGATGATCAGTGAAACCAATCTGATGGTGAGTACATGTGGTGCTTATTTTTCCATTCTTGGTATATTTCACTTAGTAGAATGGGTTCCAGCTCTATCCAGGGAAATACAAGAGGTGCTATATCACCATTTTTTCTTATAGCTGAATAGTACTCCATGGTATACATATACCACATTTTATTAATCCACTCATATATTGATGGGCACTTGGGTTGTTTCCACATCTTTGCAATTGTGAATTGTGCTGCTATAAACATTCAAGTGCAGATGTCTTTATTGTAGAATGTCTTTTGTTCTTTGGGGTAGATGCCCAATAATGGGATTGCCGGATCAAATGGTAGGTCTAATTGTATCTGTTTAAGGCATCTTGTATTGCTTTCCACAGAGGTTGCACTAATTTGCAGTTCCACCAGCAATGTGTGAGTGTTCCTGTCTCTCTGCATCCATGCCAATATTTATTGTTTTGGGACTTTTTGATAAAGGCCATTCTCAATGGAGAATAAGTGATATCTCATTGTGGTTTTGATTTGCATTTCCCTGATGATTAGAGATGTTGAGCATTTTTGCATATGTTTGTTGGCCATTCTTCTGTCTTCTTTTGAAAATTTTCTATTCATGTCCTTTGCCCACTTTTTGATACGGTTGTTTGATTTTTTCTTGCTGATTTTCCTGAGTTCTAAATAGATTCTAGTTATCAGCCATTTATTGGATGTGTAGCATGCGAAAATTTTTTCCCATTCTGTAGGTTGTCTGTTTGTTCTCGTGACAGTTTCTTTGGCTATGCAGAAGCCTTTTAATTTAATCAGGTCCCATTTATTCATTTTTATTGTTGCTGTGATTGCCTTAGGGGTCTTCTTCATAAATTCTTTGCCTAGGCTAATGTCTATAAGAGTTTTTCCCACATTTTCTTCTAGAATTCTTAAAATTTCACACCTTAGTTTTAAGTCCACAACATGTTTCTTTTTTTTTTTTTTTGTCTTTCTAATATACCTTTCCACAATAGAACATGATAAATTAGGACTAAATGATCTCTGGAATTTTATAAATGTTCAACTCAAAGACTTTGAAAATGCCTATTTCCATTGTCCCTCACAGCATATCACAACAGGACTGGGTTCACATGCTCAGCTATGGGAATACATGTGTACACCTCACACTTTGATTTTTGGTTTTGCAGTGGTCTAAAGCAGCGGCCCCCAACCTTTTTGGCACCAGGGACCAGTTTCATGGAATATAGTTTTTCCATGGACCAGGGGTGGCAGGGAAGAGGGAGGCAGAACTCAGGCAGTCATGCGAGCAATGGGGAGCGGCTGTAAATATAGATGAAGCTTCCCTTGCTTGACCACAGCTCACCTCCTGCTGTGCAGCTTGGTTCCTAATAGGCCATGGACCAGTACTGGCCCATGGGGACTTGCAGGTCTAAAGAGTATTTATGAGAATTTCAACAAGTTATAAATGCAAAGTATTTATATTAAGAAACTATACACAAGTTTGTGAAAACCAAGTAACAAATTATACATTGTAAGAATATCTAAACAATATCATAAATCAATGTGATTTTAAACTAATAAAGTGGTGCAATATTTGAAATAACTCAAGACGTATGGCATCTCTAGTTCTCTGTGACATTTCCAGCAGTTCAGCAATCACAGTCCATGGGGATTAGATTATATCCGTACAGGTGATGGGACTTCGCTTTGCAGGATTTCGCTTTAGTTTGCTCACTTTGAGGAGTTCAGATTTGTTGCTCTTCTGAACTTAGAGCTTTGTATTGAAACAAGCTGTATTATGTACCATTTGGGGAAATAATTATTCCTCTTGTCCAGCAATCCACACAGCTATTCTTGCTAACAGGAACACTCTTCCCACACGCTCTCTCCTGACACCACACACATCATCTTTCAGTTCTCAGATAAAATGCCACTTCCTTGGAAAAGCCTTTCTTGACTTCCTATTTTAAACTAGGTTCTCACCATTATCTCTCATTGAATCGTGATCTCTTCTTACATTCGGCAGAGTTGGCTGTGTGTGTTATATTTATGCAGCATTTGTATTTATATGTAATTTTAAAAAATGTCTGTTTCTCTTACTGGCTTATTAGCTCCATGAGGACAGGGGCTGTGTCTCTTTTGTACATCATATGTTATCTACGATGCCTAGCACAGTGTATAAGTGATAAATTTCATTTGAGTGAATTGAATCAAGAGTAGACATGGCCAGGCATGGTGGCTCACGCCTGTAATCCTAGCACTTGGGGAGGCCAAGGTGGGCTGATTGTTTGAGCTCCGGAGTTCGAGACCACCCTGAGCAAAAGTGAGACCCCTGTTTCTACTAAAAATAGAAAGAAATTATATGGAAAGCTAAAAATATATGTAGAAAAATTAGCTGGGCATGGTGACGCATGCCTGTAGTCCCAGCTACTCGGGAGGCTGAGGCAGAAGGATTGCTTGAGCCCAGGAGTTTGAGGTTGCTGTGAGCTAGGCTGACGCCACGGCACTCTAGCCTGGGCAACAGAGCCAGACTCTGTCTCAAAAAAAAAAAAAAAAAAAAAAAGAGCAGACGTGAAGGGGTAAAACCTCAGCAAGCAGTCCAATGGTGTGAGGAAGGGAGAGAGAGACAGCCTTACCATAACAAGTTGCATTTTAAATTATGGATATATAGCATCCCAGCAGTAACTTTCATATTGCTGTCTGCTCATTCCTTGTTTTAATCAGTGAGGACTTATCATTGGGATCTCTGTGCCTGGAAAAAAACTGTGGATCAAGTTCAAACCATGACTCTTGGGAGGACCAAAGATCAGTAGGATAGACACATAGTAGCATAACCTTGAAGATGCCAACAACTTTTAAAAAAAATCTCTCTGCTGACAGTTCCTAATCACAAAGAGAACAGTCTGGAGGGGGCAGGTGTTCCAAAATAGAAATCTTACCTGTTGCCTTGTCTGCCTCTGAAGTTACAGGGCTGGCTCTCTTCTAGCGCCTTCAGTAAGTGAGGTAAAATTGGAAAGGATCATGAATGGGTAAATCATGTTCTCATCTTAGATTGATCCTTAACTTGCTGTGCGGCTTTAGGAAAGTAACATAATTTCTTTGTCTTAATATATGCAAAATGTGGCTAATATTAGAAACTTTAACTTGAGTTTGCTTATTTTCATTAGCAAAGAATGAGTGAAACAGGATCACCACTGCTTTTAAATCGTCTGTCTCCACCTTTGTATATCTTCAGTGGTGGGGAGGGGGCCGAGAGGTGGGGAGAGAGGGATCTAGGAGGATGAAAGTGCTAAAATGTTTTCAGCATTTTCTACATTCTGGACACTGTGTTAGGTGCCTATTTACCCACACTGTTTACTCCCACTGCAATTTGATATATTTTTATATTTTACAAACATAACTTGGTCCATTGGTTTAAATATGTAGTTACTCAACCGCCACGCTGGTATGAAGACCAGTGACTCTCTTTTGGTGCTTCTCTAATGTTTTACTTCCAACTTCTCTTTCCAAGTGTAGCACAAACAGAAACCTTTCTTGCTGCCATACGGTATCTGACTAGGAAGAAAAGGCCCTTCTCCTTCCCTTACAGGCTCTTTGCACGTTCTCAGGGCTACAGTGGATGGCCCCGCGCCCTTCCCTAGGGCTTTTTCTGCAGCCTACCGGCTGCAGTCATCATTATTTCCCAGATCACTAATACTGAGAAGTGTTACAGGACCAGAGAAATCAGCACCAACATTTCCAAAGCAGCTGTCCAAGGCTTAGGACCTTCTTCTTTTTTTTAAATGTTCATATGCATGTTTATTAAGTTATAACGAAAATAAAAAACAGAAAGAAGAGCTACTTTTCCAAAATCTCTCTCCCCAGCGTGCAAGGACTGTAAAAGCTTTTCATTCCCAGATCTTCTGGTCCTTGGCTCAAAGCCTTCCTCTGCTCTGGCTGCCCTGGGACAGCGTGGAGAGAGGCCCCTGCCCACCTCCCTGGCCCCGTCTCTCCTCTCTGGCCGGTGGCCCGTGTGCCTCTTCCAGCCACACCAGCATTCCTCTACCACGCCAGGACCTCTGCCCTTGCCGCTCCGCCACCTGGAACTCTGTCCACTCATCATCTCCATCTGCTTGTCCTTCAGGCCACCTCCTCAAAGAGGCCCCACATCCCTCTGCTTCCTCTGCAAGCACATCTGAAACGCTCTTGTCTGTGTGTCTCCCTGAGGTCGCCTGCCGCAGTCACTATTGTGTCCCCAGCGCCCAGCCCAGGGCCAGGCACACAGCACAGTTCAGGATCTGGGTGCTGAGTGACTGAACTCTCACGCTACAGACGCCAAAGGACAAGAGGAAGTCACCGGATACCACGAGACCAGGAAAGGGAGTTTTATAACAAGCGAGAAGTGGCGGCTTCTGGCTGCGCTGGCAGACGGCCCTGGCAGCAGGCGTTGGTGTTCCCCGGAGCTACCTGTGGCCCCGAGCAGTGGCATTTCTGTGGTCCTGGATGCTGACGGCCTATTTGAACAGACTCTCCACGCTACGGAAGTAGACACTGCCGTGGACCAGGTTGTGAGAGCTGCGCGCGCTCCTGCGGCTTGTACTTGGCCGTGGGGGGCCCGTTGGCCAGGACAGGGATGCTCTCAGTGGACTGCAGCGGCCGCTTCTCACCTGAGCTCAGTACTTACTCGAAACACTTAGTGTGTAAAGAGAAGGGGAGAGACCAAAGTCTGAAGGAGAAAATGGCCTTCTCAGCTAAATTCTTTCCCGTATTTATTACCAAGGACACGTCCAGAAGGTCAGGGAGTACACAAGGATGCGGAAACCTAAGCAAGCATGGCTCTTTGCAGATAAGGAACAAGATGTGTCCATATCAGCTACAGTTCTTAGAACAAAGTCTTAGCTGGGTGACAAAGGTTTGGCCCTTTGCTAACTTCTTTAATAACATCCATACATGTCAGCTGTTTTCAGCTGACCTTTGCACACAGCAAACAAGCAGCTTCCAGTAGGCGTTTTTGCCTGTCCCTTCATTCACTCTGCTCACGTGCCTTGCATCCATCCATCCTTTCTTCTAGGCGCAGCCCCCCACGGTGAACTTGTCCCTGACTTCTTCCACTTGAGCTGCATCTCTGGTTCCTCCATAGCGAATGCAGCCCAGGACCCTGTTCTTAAAATTTTTTTGTGCTATAGGCACTTTTGGCAGTTTATTGAAACCTCTGAATCCTGTCTCAAAATATATTTTAAGTGCACAGAATGAAATACATAGAAATACTGAAGAAACTAGTTATATTGAAATACACTGATCAAAACACTATAATAAAATCCAAGTGCCTGATGTAGGTGCTTCTTTATAATGCATAAAATAACAAAATTTAGTGGCATCTCTAATGATTAGTATAATTTCAAAGTAGGAATAATAAGTATAAACAATATTTTGAGATATCTGGAATAAGTAAAATATGAGAGAACGTTATTTGTGATATTGGTGACAAAATCAGAAATACTACAAATGATACTGTTGTTTATTTACTACATTCATAATAGAAAGAAATTATAAAGCTCAGTTAAATGCACTTTTCCCCTATTCAAATATATGGACCACCTGAATTCTATTTATAGAACCCCAGGTTAAAAATGCCTGTCTTAACTTTGGCCAATAGCCTTACTTCTTCTTTTCTTCATTCTCAGGAGGTTTCCTATCAGTTCTTACCCCTGTAATTCTCATGGACCTTAGTTTATACCATGGACCTCTCACCTTAGTTTATACCAATGAATCTCCTTAATTCTGAACCCCAGGGAGAAGTTGAGGAACATCAGTCAAAATCTTCCCAGGAGACTCTGTACTCCTTAAACAAGTTGATTGCATGTCTGTCATATGATCGACATTTCATAAGAAGGGCTAGAGGGCCCCTGAAGTCATCCTTAGTAAAGCCAATTAAACTAAATTTTCCAAGTTAAAAGGGAGCTCTACAGACAGATGATAGACTTGAGGCTCAGAGAGTTTAAGCAACTTGTTCAAAGTTGCACAGCTTGTCGACAGCAGAGCCAGGACAAACACCAGTCTGTCCAGTTTCCTAAATTTACCTTCTTTCAGCTATATTACATTGTTTTTATATGTAAGATAACTATACTCACACTGATCTTAAGATATTGAAAATATCAAAGAAACTTCTGTAACACCAAGAAAAAGGGAATTTTTTATTCTAGCACTATTTTCTCTCTCTCTCTCTCTCTTTCTTTCTTTCTTTCTTTCTTTTTCCTTCTTTCTCTTTCTTTCTTTCTTTCTTTCTTTCTTTCTTTCTTTCTTTCTTTCTTTCTTTCTTTCTTTCTTTCTTTCTTTCTTTCTTTCTTTCTTTCTTTCTTTCTTTCTTTCTTTCTTTCTTTCTTTCTTTCTTTCTTTCTTTCTTTCTTTCTTCTTTTTTGAGACAGAGTCTCACTCTGGTGCCCAAGCTAGAGTGCCGTGGCATCAGCCTAGCTCACTGCAACCTCCAGGTCCTGGGCTCAAGTGATCCTCCTGCCTCAGCCTCCTGCGTAGCTGGGACTACAGGTGTTAGCCACCATGCCCGGATAATTTTTTGTTTCTATTTTTAGTTGCTGGGCTAATTTTTTCTATTTTTAGTAGAGATAGGGTCTCATTCTTGCTCAGGCTGGTCTCAAAGTCCTTACTGCAAGCTATCCTCCCACCTCGGCCTCCCAGAGTGCTAGGATTACAGGCGTGAGCCACCGCGCCCAGCCTCTAGCACTATTTCCTATTTATTGTTTTTTATTTTACTTCAATTGGAAAGTGCTGTCAAATTAATATAGATGTCAACTTTCTGACTTGGAGCACTCTTTCTCAACTAGGATATATCTCGATCACAGAGAGCCTTTTGTATGTGCATTTAGTTATTCAATAGATGTTCCCAAACTTTGACTTTTTATTGTAGAATCCTAAAGTTGTTATGAACTTCAAACTTTAAACACTGAGAAAAAAATATGTTGATGTACTTTCCAAATCAGAGAATATAGAAACTATATCTCTATTCCATTAGGGAGTGTTATGTACACATATATGCTATATATATATATAGTGCATATGTTCTATGTTTTAAATGTAACTATATATATTAAAATGTAGTGTTTTCTTTGGAAAGAGTGAGGATAACTCACTCATTACCTCCAAGTGCATATTCAATGAATAAATGTCATCAACCAATGATTAGGCACAAAGAATCTTCAAATCTGATTGTCACCATGTGTAAATGTTGAGTTAGAATTAATATTCTATAAAAGCATCCTCCTTTTTAGTGGGTTACTTCTTGCTATTCACAGGTTCAAAATTTTCAGAATGAGAGAGCTTACCTGTAGCCAGGGTAGGATGGAGCATCAGGATTGTTGCTGAAGGTGAGTGTTTCATCAAGTAAATGATTCATATTTCCTTCTCTCCTTTCTATTATCTTGGCCTGATATTGTTAGACTAAAGAAATGGATCTTTTATGTAGCATATGTGTTGTTTTCCTGACTTGAAAATGGGGATAATTGCCTGAACTACTGAGCTGGATGATTCATATTATACAGTAAAACAATTCTTAGTTTAAAAATTAGGATGTCTAGATAACAGTTTTAACATAATTATTTGTTATTACCTTTTACTTCCTCTGCTAGATTTGGGCATCCTGAGAGAAGACAGCCGTTTGATTCATTTTTAAAAATTTTCTGACTTGATCCATGGTGGGAAATAATTTTTTAATTTTAATTTTTAAAAAAAACTTTGTTGAGATATTATTCATACACCATGCAATTTACCTATTTAAATTGTCAATACTTTATTCCTTTTCATGGTCTAGTAATATTCTACTGTGTGGATGCTCCACATTTGTTTATCCATTCTTCTGTTGATAGACATTTGAATTGATTTCAATTTTTGGTTACTATAAATACTATAAGTAATGCTGCTATGAACATTCATGTATAAGTTTTTGTTGTAGATGTATATTTTCATTATTCTTGAGTATATATTGAGAAATAGAATTGCTGGATCCTACGGTAACTTGATGATTAAACATTTGAGGAATTGCCAGGCTGTTTTCCAAAGTGACTTTGCCACTTTTTATCCTCACCAGCAGTGTGTGAAGGTTCTGATATCTTTACATCCTCACCAATGCCTGTTATTAGCTGATTTTTTATTCTAGCCATCTTTGTAGGTGTGAAGTAGTATGTCATTGTGATTTTGATTTGCAGTTCCATGATGACTAATGATGCCAAACATCTTTTGTGTGCTTTTGTGCATTTTTTTATCTTCCTTGAAGAAATATCTACTCAGATTCTTTATCCATTTTTTTTCAAAAACAGTATTGTTGAATTGCACTGAACCAGGTTCTCATTAAGACTCTGTCACTAACTCATATATCATAAATTATGTGAATCTCTTTAATTGCCTTTGTCACTATTTTCCTCATCCTTGATGCGGCCATGAAGATTCTTGCTTGGTCCATCTGAAGCAATTGTAATGATTAGGTGAGAGAGTATATATGAAGATGCTTTATAAATCACAAGGAGATAAAAATATAAGTTATTAAAGACCTAGAAAGGTAGCAAATATATAGGGCAGTTTTTTGGAAAATATTGAAACCTCTGTATAAGTACAATGAATTATAAAAATGAAGGCATACTATTTAAATAATAAAGTCATCAAAATGGTTATAGCCCATCAACAGAAATCAGAAAAAAATGTTTAATTTTTTTATTTTATATAATATTAGATTTCCAGAAGAGTTGCAAAGATAACAGAATTTCTTGTTGCCTTTTATTAAATTTCTTCTAATGTTAACATCTAACATAACCATAGTATAATTGTAAAAACTAGGAGATTAACATTGCGATAATACTATTAACTAAACTCCAACCTTTTCACTAGAATCTTTTTTCTGTTCCAGAGTCCAATCCTGTATCCTACGTTGCATTTAGTCCTCATGATTTCTTAGTCTCCTATAATCTATGACAGTTCCTCAGTCTTTTCTTGTCTTTTATAATCTTAACTCTTTTGTAGAGTACTAAATAGTTATTTTGCAGAATGTCCTTCAGTTGGAGTTTGTCTGATATCTTCTCATAACTAGACTGGAGTTATGGATTTTGGGGTTAAATTCTACAGAGGTGAAGTGGCCTTCTCATAACATCATTTCAGAGGGTACATAATCTGGATATACATTGCTACTGGTGACATTCGCCTTGATTACTTGGTTAAAGGAGAGAAGAGTTTTGTTTGTTTGTTTTTTGTTTTGATGGAGTCTTGCTCTATTGCCCAGGCTGGAGTGCAGTGGTGCAATCATAGCTCACTGCAGCCTTGAACTCCTGGGCTCAAGTGATCTCTCCTCCATCTCCCAAGTAGGTAGGACTACAGGCATGCGCCACCATGCCCAGCTAATATTTTAATTCTTTTTAAAGACAGGGTCTCATTATGTTGCCTTAAAGAAGGGGGCAATGTTGTCTAGGCTAGTATGGAATTCCTGGCTTTGTGATCTTCCTGCCTCAGCCTCCAAAGTTGCTGGGATTACAGGAATGAGCCACTGTGCTCAGTAAGAAGAGTTTTAATTTAAAATTATTCTCTGTCCGCAGCCTTACCGAGAAAGATTATGGCCCAAACATGTATCCCTAAATTTACTAATAATAAAATGACTGTGGTAGCCACTATACAAAAGTAAAATAATGAACAAAAGAGAAGGAGGAGGTGGTGGAGGAGGGTGGAGGACAGAAATTTGCATCTGGGTTCCAGAGAGATCCCGCCTGATTAATGTCCTGGCAGTTGGGCCTGGAGGAGTACACAGCTTAAGTGAAAGTGGAGTCATATAAGCCAGGCATGGCCTTGAGCAAGCTGCTTTTCAAAGATAAGGTTAGAACTGAAGGGCCTCCCAGAAAATATGACAGGTCTTTATTTTTTTTTTCCTTCCAGAACTTGGTCTCACTCCCCACTACGTTTTATCAATATGCCTCAGCTGGCTGAGTCTTAGGCACTAACACATCTTCAGCAAAAGAATTTGGTTGCATTTTTAACATCTATTGGCACCTGAGGCCTGCCAGGCTCTTTACATATGTTAACTATAATCCTTAAAACATTGCAGCGAGGTAGGTTTCTTTTCCTTATTGTCAGTAAATAAATTTGAAAACTAAGTAGTGAAATGACTGCTGAAGTCTAATGCTTTTTAGAAAACTCCAGTACTCAAATTAAAATGAAAGTCTGTCTGACTCTAAAACTATACCATTCTTTTTCTTTTTCTTTTTTTTTTTTGAAATTTCAAGTATTAATTAGGGGGGTACAAATGATTTTGTTACATGGATATCTTGTATAATGCTTAAGTCAGGGCTTTTGGTGTGCCCATCACCAGAATACTGTTCATTGTACCCAATAGGTAAGGTTTTATCCCACACCCACCCTCCTGCCCTCCCCTCTTCTTGTTTCTCATGTCCCTTATATCACTTTGTGCCCTTGTGTACTCATCTATTATCTCCCGTTTATTAATGAGAACATATGGTGTTCGGTTTTCCATTCCTGAGATGTTTCACTTATGATAATGGTCTCCAGTTCCATCCAAGTTGTGGCAAATGGTATGCCATTCTTTTTCTTTGGTTAAATTGATTTTGGTGCTCTCCTACTAAGTCTTTCACATATTACTCACATCCTAGAAAAAGTACTTCTCTTTATAGACATATAAAAAATTACATATATATCCATGTATATTTACATATATTTATAATTTTTAAATGATAAAGGCTATAAATAATTTTGTTCTTTGAAAATGATTCACATCACACAGAACTACATAAAGTAAACATGAATGTCCACCCATTTGCTTTTATGCTATAGCAATAGTCTGGTATCCATCTTTCTGGTCTCCCTCTGTATATTTATACACAAATACATTCTTATATACATATATCTTATTTTTAAATATCAATGACATTATAATGTAGTGCTTTTCATTAAAACTTCACCATGTGTTTTGGAATATCAGTTTTGCCTTTTTATTTTTAAAGATGATAAAATATTTCATAGTATAGATGAATCACATGTATTGATATTTTAAGAGAGGATCACTAATGATTTTTATTAGAGGATTACAATCCACAGAATAAAAACTGCACTCTGAAACTTCAGGCATGATAACAAGCAGGGAAGAGAGATGTTTTGGAGTATTTTGGATGCAGCATAGATCAATGCTTGGGACCTCAGTCCTTGTATCTCAACTGCCTGGCTTCCTATCCCAACTATAGTGGGTGGAGAAAAAATATGGCACCCGCCATCTCAGCTTCGGTCTGCTGTGATGGGAAGCAACCCTAAGGGGGCTGGCAGCCTGGTGCTTTGTCCTCAAGAAGGTCCCAGTTCACTCATGGCAGTAGTTTTATTTATTTATTTATTTTTTATTTCTGCATATTATGTGGGTACAAATGTTTAGGTTATGTATGTTTCCCTTGCCCCCGCCTCCCCCCACAGTCAGAGCTTCAAATGTGTCCATCCCCCAGATGGTGCACATCACACTCATTATGTATGTATATACCCATCCCCTCCTCCCCCCTCCCATCTGCCTGACTCCAGATAAATGTCATTCCTATATGTGCACTTAGGTGTTGATCAGTTAAAACCAATCTGATGGTGAGTACATGTGTTGCTTATTTTTCAATTCTTGGGATACTTCACTTAGTAGAATGGGTTTCAGCTCTATCCAGGATAATACAAGAGGTGCTATATCACCATTGTTTCTTATATAATAGCAGACATTTAAAAATTGAACAGGAAGTTTAGAAGACAAAGTTGAAGAAAGCTCTTTGCAAGTAGAACAACACTGAAAACAAAGGCAATGTAAAATGGGAGAAAATAATAAAGAAAGTAAGAGAAATAATCAAAGTATCCAACATCTGAATATTTGGAAAAAGAAATAACAAAGAAACCAGAGGATAGAAAATTTTCCATGAAATAATTTTTAAAATGTTCTAGAGTTGAAGGATTTGAGTTCAAGCTTAAGAAATCCCTTGCAATGGCTGTTGAGTGACTGCAAAAAGAACTACACCAATGCACATCATCATGATATTTAAAAAAAACTATCAACACAGGTTGAACATCCTTAATCTGAAAATCCAAAATGCCTTCAAATCCAAAACTGTTTGAGCACTGACATGATACCACAAGGGGAAAATTTCACACCTGGCTTTATGTGACTGATTGCAGTTGAAATACAGGCACACAATACACAGTTTATTCACTGCCTTCAAGAGAAAAAAGACTCTTCCAGCCCTCTTCAGCTGTGCAATAGCCCAAATGGTCCCAAATCAAGGTGCTCATGATAATAGTGATGATGAAGATGATGTTACCACTGCAAAAAAAGTACCTATAGACAAGCTGGTGAAAATGTATCGTGGGGTTATGAAAGGACTAGAGCAGCATGCATTCATATCAGAACAAGAAATCATGTCAGTTTATAAAATCAAAGAGAAACTTTTAAGACAAAAACTGTTTTTAATGAGGCAGATGACTATGGAGGAAACATTTTAAAAAACCATCCAGAAGGATGCCTCCTCATTTCTAGAGGACCCACTTCCTGATCTCTCAACTGCTTCTGATGTTTCTTCTCACCTAAAAAAAAACCCAATACAGTGTACAGTAACTTTAATCAAAACACAGCATCTTAGGTGGAGGAGAGTGATACAGGTACTCTGGTGATGCTACCGTGCTGCTTAGTTACCATAAACACATTATTTTTTCACTGAATTAATGGTATGTCATATTTTTTACCATTTCATACTTATGTGAATAAGTGTAAGACAATGATTGCTTATTGGAAGCATAGAAATTCAGAGTCAGGAATGATAGTGATGCTGAACAACCACAGATTATCTACATGGCGGCTAAGACAGTGAAACTTGCTTTCTGATGCCTCAATGTACACAGACTTTGCTTCGTGAGCAAAATTTTAAAAAATATGGTATAAAATAACCTTCAGTCTATATGAATAAGGTGTATATGAAACGTAAATGAATTTGTGTTTGGACTCGTGTTCGAAATACACAAATATTCCAACCCCCCCCCAAAATCCAAATCTGAAATGCTTCTGGTTCCAAGCATTTTGAATAAGGGATACTCAACATATCTGCTTTCTATGAAAAGTAAAACTTTTAATATTTTTAAAAGGAAATATTATATTATCTTACAAAGTTGGGGTAGGGAAGGGTTTCTTAAGAAATGCAAAAGGCAAAAAAAGAAAGCAACGAAAGAAGAGAAGATCAATAAATTTGATTATATCAAAATATTAAATTCTTTGTACCAAAAGCCACTATTAAAAAACTGAAAAAGGTAAGACACAAACAGGGAGAAAATATTTTTGAAGCACATAACTTACAAAGAATTATTATCTAGAATATATAAATAACTCATTAATTTTTAAGAAAAAACACCTTCTATCCTCCCCCCCACATATACACTGCCATCATAAATAGAAACAGACAGTGAGAACAGGCAGTACACTAAAGAGGAATTGCCAAAAGGCCAAATAACATATGAAAATATTTGCAACCTCCCCTCATAAATAAATAAATAAATAGATACATAAATAAAGCCATACTAGGGTATCATATTTGCAAATTAAAAAATGTAATAAAACCAAATGTTTTAAGGATATGGGGAAACCAGAAATTCCAGTCTCTGCTGTTGGGAATGTAAACTGGCCCTGCTAGTTTGGTGAATAATTAGGCAATTTCCAGTAAAGATGAATATGCAAATTATCTTTGGCCAGCAATTTTAGCCTGAGAGAATGTTGGGATGTGCTTACAAGGACATGTATAAAAATGTTTACTATAACAGGGTAATAGTGAAAAATCCAAATGGTCACATATAGGAAAATAGATTGTGTTGGAGAATACAATTCAATATTTATACAAAAATGAATGTGAATAGCCTGATGCCATTAGAATAAATAATATCCAGAACAATACTGAGATAAAAGGAGAAGTTATTGACAATGTGTATAGGATGCTAGCATTTATATAAAATTTCTAGGGATACCACATATGTAAAAACTATACTGATGCTCATGAGCATTATAAGCAACAAATTCAAGATAGGGGCAGGAAGAATAAGAGAGGTTTATGGGGAGGTTCCAAATTCTAAAATATAGTGAATATCACAATAAAGTGAGTCACATGAATTTTTTGGTTTCCCAGTGCCTATGAAAGCTATGTTTACAGTACAGTATAAACATAGACTATCACAAACTTAAGTTTGTCTATTAAGTGTGCAATAAGATTATGTCTCAAAAAGCAATGTGCATACCTTCATTAAAAAATACTTTTTGCTGGTGCAGGGTCGATGTTAATGGCTGCTAACTGGTCAGGGTGGTGGTTACTGAAGTGTGGGGTGGCCATGGCAATTTCTTAAAATAAGACAACAGTGAAGTTTGTCACACTGACTTTTCTTTTCACAAGAGATTTCTTAGCATGTGATGCTGTTTGGTAGCATTTTACCCGCTTTAGAACTTCTTTCAAAATTGGAATCAATCCTGTCAAATCCTGCTCCTGCTTTATCAACTAAGTTTACGCGATGTTATAAATTCTTTTTTTTTTATTTCAGAATATTATGGGGGTACAAATTCTTTTCTGTCATTTCAACAATGTTCTCAGCATCTTCACCAGGAGTAGAGTCTATCTCAAGAAACTACCTGTTTTGCTCATCCGTAAGAAGCAACTCCTCAGCCCTTCAAGTTTGATCATGAGATTGTAGCAATGCAGTCACACCTGCAAACTCTACTTCTAATTCTCATTCTCTTGCTGTTTCCACATCTGCAGTGAATTCTTCCACTAAAGTCTTGAACCTTCAAAGTCATCCATTGGGGTTGGGATCCATTTCTTCCAAACTCCTATTTGTGCTGATATTTTTACCTCCTTCCATTAATCACGAGTGTTCCTAATGGTATCTAGAATGGTGAATACTTTCCAGATGGTTTTCAATTTACTTTGCTAAGATCCGTCAGAGGAATCATTATCTATGGCAGCTATAGCCTAACGAAATATATTTTTAAATAATGACTTGAAAGTCAAATTTACCCCTTGATCTATGAGCTGCAGAATGGATGTTGCCTTAACAGCCATGAAAACAACATTAACTCTTTTGTAAATCCCTACCAGAGCTCTTGGGTGACCAGGTGCATTGTCATTGAGAAGTATAATAATATTTTGAAAGGAATCTTTTTTTCTTTCTTTTTTTATTTTTTTAGATAGAGTCTCGCTCTGTTGCCCAGGCTAGAGTACTGTGGTGTTAGCCTAGCTCACAGCAGCCTCAGACTCCTGGGCTCAAGCAGTCCTTCTGCCTCAGCCTCCCAAGTAGCCGGGACTGCAGGTGTGTGCCACCAAGCCCAGCTAATTTTTTTTTTTTTTATTTTTTCTGGCTAATTTCTTTCTATTTTTAGTAGAGACGGGGTCTCATTTATGTTGAGGCTGCTCTCGAACTCCTGACCTCAAGCGATCCTCCCGCCTCAGACTCCCAGAGTGCTAGGATTACAGGTGTGAACCACTACACCCAGCCAGGAATCTTTTTTTTCTGAGAAGTCTCAAAAGTGGGCTTAAAATGTTCAGTAAAATATGCTATTAACAGATGTCCTATCACCCAAGTTTAGTTTTTCATTTATAGAGCATTCTTTTTTATATGAACGATGATTTATTCTAACTTTCATATCTGCTTTCAAGTTTTATTTATTTATTTATTTATTTTTATTTCAGCATATTATAGGGGTACAAATGTTTAGCTTATGTATATTGCCTTTGCCCCACCCGAGTTAGAGCTTCAAGCATGTCCATTCACCAGATGGTGTGCACTGCACCCATTAAGTGTGTATATACCCAACCCCCTCCATCTGTCTGATACCCAATAAATGTTATTACCATATGTCCACTCAAGTGTTGATAAGTTAATACCAATTTGATGGTGAGTACATGTGGTGCTTGTTTTTCGATTCTTGTGATACTTCACTTACTAGAATGGGTTCCAGCTCTATTCAGGCAACACAAAAGGTGCTAGATCACCATTGTTTTTTGTGGCTGAGTAGAACTCCATGGTATACATATATCACATTTTATTAATCCACTCATGTATTGATGGGCACTTGGGTTGTTTCCACATCTTTGCAATTGTGCTGCTATGAACATTCTAGTGCAGACGTCTTTTTTATAGACTGTCTTTTGTTCTTTTGGGTAGATGAAATTGCTGGATCAAATGGTAGTTCTACTTGTAGCTCTTTGAGGTATCTTCATATTACTTTCCACAGAGGTTGTAATAGTTTGCAGTCCCACCAGCAGTGTATGAGTGTTCCTATTTCTCTGTATCCACACCAACATTTATTGTTTTGGAACTTTTTGATAAAGGACATTCTCACTGGAGATAAGTGATATCTCATTGTACTTTTGATTTGGCATAATTCTTAAGGGCCCTAAGAATTGCAAGCCATTAGACATATTCCTGGTGCTAGGGAATATATTGATTTCCTCTGGAAAGATATGATATCTAGAATCACAGTTATAAGTGGTACTACCACATACTTAAGTTTGTGATAGTCTTTGATTATTATGGATAACCTGCCTTGCTTTTTCCTAGCAGAATAGGCAAATTAAATAGAGATGTGGTCACGCCACCCCTGAAATTTTTATGTCTTGATTATAACACAAATTTCTGCAATATCAAAGGCATGTGAACCTATTTTTAATTTTTTATCTTGCTAGGGGTGAATGGGAAGTTCCAGGGGCTTCCACTTTGCTCTTTTTACCATGATAACTTTTAATTTTCAGGTCAGAGACCCAATAGGGGGATGCTGAGAATTTCCAAGTATATATATTTCTACTCTAGTTTGAAGTTGGAAAATGAACCAAAGCATGGGTCTGCAGTCCTACTGGTGCTAATCCGAGATGCACTGGGCCAAGACTCCACTGTCTTGACCAGTGTATTATGGCACTAGTTCAGGTCTTCAGAGATTAAAATTAGCTTTCAGTGAGTAACTAATAAACCACAAAAAGCTTCTCCCACTTTCTAGTGTCAGTCACCTTGACAAATGGCCCTATTTGTCCTCTAGGGGAAGGCTTGAAGAAAGGTTCATGGAATACATCTATGATTGCAATGCTGGGTTCTTTCTCTAGGGACATGGCCTTCCCCTCAATTGAGGAGCCTAAATCTGTGAATTGTTTTAGGTCCAGGAACTGAGTAAATGTTTGTGAATCATCACTATAGCAACTTTTTTTTTTCCCATTTCTGCTGACATATACATGTTTTTAGTTATCATTGAGATCAGGAAACTCAATTTCATTGCAGCATCTCCCTGTGTCATCTTTGGACTACACATGCCAGCCAGAACAGAGCTATTCACACACATACTCTCAGCAATGCATTTTTAATGCCTTGGCAAAGAAAAGGATTTCTGATCCCTCTGTTTTAAAAGTTTTGAACACATTTATTCATAAGAGTTACACAAAGCTTTAAGTCCATGTTACTGATTATGAGAACTAAAGACTATTAGATTCAGTGTATGTTTTTATCAGTATTTCACACTTATTGAATTTACTATTTTCTATCTAGTTTTCTGTACTCAAATATTATCAACTTTAATCGATGAAGGTGTTAGGATGTATTCAATAAGAGACTTTTTCAAAACTTGTGTGACCATTTAAAAGAAGACAATGAAATTTTGCAGTGATTTATTTTAAGTGGAGTCACTTTGCTCTTGAGAAGAAACATCACCATTAAAGGATGTTGTCTATTATTTTTGAAGGGCATTTGCAGGTTGCTCGGCAGCTTTCTTTTGTGATTTTTGCATCACACCCCACTTGTTTGACAAGCTCAGCACAATTCTGGTACTTATTCACATACATGCAGGAATTTGCTAAGATGAAATAAAAGTCAAATAAAATGCTGCTTCTTGGATTAAAGTATTAGTTATCCAAAACTATTTCAAGGAAGACTCATTTACTCTTTATATGTTCTTTTATGCAAAGCTCACTACATAAATAAGAGTTGATAGTCTTAAATTATTTAATCAACATACCTGATATAGCAGATACGGAGGTCTCACAAGACAGAGCTTTATGAAATCAAATAAATTTCCCTACTCTGTTCCAATAAGGTGCACAGTAACAGAAATAAACTTAATTCTCCATATATTTCAGGTGCTACTTATTTAATCCAGTGTGTGTATGTGTGCTGTTATATATGCTTGTGCAGCAAATGGATCATACAAAGGAGCAGAGGTAGCATGTAGGGAACATAAATCCAGCTCACACAGCATTCAACAAACTGTGCAGTCTGATAGCAAGTTGCAACCCTACAAAGTAATAGTGTCCTATACCTGCAATGATTCTGCTGTGTGGATTTATGTGTGTATGTAGTGTCTGGGGATTAATGGAAGACTTGCTGGAAGCTTCAACATATGTGCTTAAAATAGCCCAAAGTTCTTTTTCAGGTGCCTACTTCCTATGATGTGCAGTTGTTAGGAAGGAATCAAGTGAGGTAGTTGGCAGAGTGTGAGTGTAAGCGTCTGAGTTTGGGGGGGAAGGCATAGCTATATGGAGGAGAACAGCACCAAGTTTCTCTTTCAAATATTCCCTGGCTTTTATTTAGCGGTAGGAGTAAATTGAGCCTGACCCTATCCAAGATTGTGTAGTTGCTTAGTTTCCATACATTTGCCTTTATTCTCTCTGAGAAAAACAAATCAATTAAAGAGGGATTAGAGGGAGCTTAAAGGGAAACTTTATTTCCATCTTGGCTTAACTAAACTTTGCTTTTCATGACTACCTCAATGTTTATCTTACTCATCACCCCTCTCAAATGGCAGCTGAACTTACCACTCCATTTTTAGTTCTGTTTTTGGTGCCAAGTGCAGGAAGACTAAGAAGGAAAAGGAGAGCCCCGAAGCAGAGTGGGGACATGCATATGTAAGGGCAGAGTCTGAGACCGTCTCCCACAGTAAGAGTAGGGTCCGTGTAGACATCACCCCTTAAAGATGCCAAATGGATCTTACTTACTGCAAAGGCCATTTTCACAATGAGCAGGGCATTCTCCACATGGTTTCCCTATTTTATATGGGGTCTTCTTGGTTCTCACATTGTTTCCTCTGGCAATGGAATATTTGAAGGAAAGGATTAGTGCCAACACGAAGGAATATGAGATTGTGCTATGCGAGTGGAATATACAACAAGAATCACAGGTGCTCACTCACAAAAGGCAGAGAAAGATTTCTGAAGCCTGGAGTCTTAGAGACAATTTTGAGATAAATTGGCAGGATTCATATATGTGCCACAGAAGGGAGATGGTGTTCCAGTACTGTTACAGCGAACAAAAGGCACGCAGAGGACTGGTCTGTAGTGAGGCTCCGAAGAATTTTTGAGAGGAGTATCTCACAAAATATTTTTTACTTCTTTATTAGATGGATTTTATTTTATTGAGAATTATTACATTCCATGAACTCTGCTGGGCATTTAACATTGCTTGTTATATTTAATTCTCACAGAATCCCTACAAGAAATTAATTGCTACTGCCTCTGTATAGATAAGTAAAAAGGAACTCCAAGTGATTAAGTTATTGGTGAACCAAAGACCAAACAAAAAGTAAGTGACAAAGCCAATGTTTGTATTTAAGACGGATGCGCCACCAAGCCCATGCTCTATTCCCTGTGCTATCTATATTCTCATGACTTTGTCATTCCTTAGAATGTGCTGCTTGTCATTTCCCATCTTTCCCGATTCTCTCTATTCTTCCAAACCCACCCCCAAAGCCCTTCATGAAACTACCCAATAATCTCAGATTGACGAAGGGGATTAGATTATAGACAAGGTGCAGGCCACTTAGCCTACTGCATGCTGAAAATGATCCCCGGTGCTATACGTACCCAGGGCAATATTGGCAGACGTAGAAATACTGTAAAGTCTTATGAGGACAATGGCCTAATGCACAGCCAAGTTGGTGGGAAGTGGCCCAAACAAGCTGCAAGTAAAAAGTTTAAAGTCATTTTCATTAAAATTACAGTGTTCACACGGGGTGGCTTTTTGTTACTTAATTGCGTATTCGAAATTATCAATGAAGGGAATTTAGTAAGCTGAAAAATACTGGTTTTAGATTTTAACATTTTCATTTAAACTTGATGTTATTCTTTTAAAATATCCTTCCAATGATGAGAATTCATTTAAATTGAAAGGAAGATTTATACGTTCATGATAAATTTGTTATGACAATGAATCATTCTCCAAATTCATGAAAATATAGGTAATGGGTAATTGGGCAAAGAGAGGAAAGGCATCAAAAGGCAATTTTATTTTTGCAGGGAAAAACAAGAAATCTTGTCAACTTTGTGTTTTTGTACTCATAATCACAGTTTCCCCAATATATATTTTCTTTAGATTTTATGTGACAAATATAAAAATTGTTTATTCAATAATAGCAAAAATTAATTTTCATATGTAATAGTACACTATTCCTAATTATTTTTCTCTTTATCATTTTACCCTATGAATGGCCCAGAGAAAATTGTTCAAGTCTTTCTTTTGCTTAAGGGTCATTTAATGTAGCTTAAATATAATTGAGGTCATTTTATCACTTTATTTCCAGAGCTATCATTTAAAAGACTGCATTGTGGTACATCAAAATCACAATGGGCAGATGAATGGTTGTGGGTATCCGAGAGATAATGTATTGAGCTTATATCTATTACTGGGTAACATACTTTAAAGTAGGGTAGCTTTCATGGCATAGTTCAGATGCATGCTTGGCATCTCTAGGATAAACTGAGGAGAAAAAGTATTTCTGGGACAACAGAGACCAAAAATCACTAAGCTTTTATCATTTTATTTTTACCTGAGTATAATGGTCAATTTTAGCATTTGGTCGAATACCTCCAAATCCATATTTAAAATTTTTAGCTTCATCATATAAAGTTTGGATTGCATCTGACCATGATGTGGGACCACTGGACATGAATAAATTCTCCCCACAGTTAGCAACTAAAAATTAGAAAAGACAATAAACCAATAGTTAAACTAGTACTTGTGAAAAAGTCTCATTGAAAGCTATTAAAATATTATATTTTAGTTTCTGTGATCCACGTCACTTCCCGAAGATTTATAGTTACCTTAAATTGACTGATCTGTGGGATAAATCCAACTTCAATTTCAAAAGCAATTCTCTTTGAATTTGAAGCACTTACTCCCTCTCCAACTCCCCATTAGTAGTTCTTTTTAAACTGCAAATAGTGATTCACTTTCAAACTGATTATATAGCTTACTGCAGTCATAGTTATTTTGATAATACTGATGAATTAATTATAATTCAATTAATCAGCAAGTATTTATTATCTGTTATAGTTTCATAGTATGCATACAGGAGATATTTAAAATGTTACAAGCATGATTTTTTAACTTTGGCACTTAAGCTGGGGAAGTAAAAGGATCACATGTGAAGTTGACAATGAACAGCTCAGAGGTAAGATGAGATATCTAGTGGGAACATGATGAATCCCAAGTCACAATAACAATCGCATGTTTGTGGTAATGCGTAGGTAGGCTGACCTAATTTTAGTAAAATGTGCAAGGCAGGTCAGAATAGAGTGGACAGGTAGAATAGAGCAGACTGAGGACCGTGGAAGATAGGGATTTAATTCCTCATTAACCCTATTTACATTTCTATTCTGGAAAATATTTTAAAAGACATAAAATAATATTTTTCACCAGGAACACATGGTCTGGTAGGTTTGGCAGCTTCTTAGTTTTTTAAATTTCTGCTTTTTATTAATTTATTTTTAATTGACAAATAATAATAGTTGTGTATATTTGTTTTTTTGCTATTGAGTTGTTTGAATTTATTATATATTCTGAATATTAATCCTTTGTCAGATGTATAGTTTGCAAATATTTTCTCCTATTGTAGGTTGTCTCCTCATTCTGTTGATAGTGACTTTTGTTGTGCAGAAACTTTTTAGTTTGATGTAATCCCATTTTTCTAGTTTTGCTTATGTTGCTAGTATTTTGAAGCCATATCCAAAAAATCCTTGTCTAGTCCAGTGTCATGAAACCAATTTCTTTCTTCTGCATATGGGTATCCAATTTTTCTAGCACCGCTTAAGATTCCTCAAAGAAAACTGAAAGTAGACCTACTATTCGATTCAGTAATGAAGAGATTATTCTTTTCCCAATGTATGTTCATGGCACCTTTGTCAAAAATCAGTTGGCTGTAGATGCATGAATTTATTTCTGTTATCTCCATTCTGTTCCATTGTTCTATGTGTCTCTTTTTATGCTAATACTGTGCTGTTTAGGTTACGATAGCTTTGTAGTATATTTTGAAGTCAAGTAATGCTATGTCTTCAGCTTTTTTTTGCTCAAGATTGATTTTGCTAATTGAGGTCATTTGTAGTTTCATGAAGAATTTTAAATTGTTTTTAGGAATTGCATTGACTGTAGATTGCTTTGAGCAGTGTGAATATTTTAGCAATATTAATTCTTCTAATTCATAAACATGGGATGTGTTTTTATTTATATGTGTCCTTTTCAATTTCTTTCATCCATGTTTTATATTTTTCAGTGTAGTGGTCTTTCACCTTCTTGGTTAAATTTATTCCTAAGTATTTTATTGTTTTAGCTATTATAAATAAGCTTGCTTTCTTGATTTCATTTTCAGATACTTCATTATTATTTTATAGAAATGCTACTGATTTTTGTATGTTGATTTTGTATCCTGCAACTACTGAATTTGTTTATCAGTTCTAATAGTTTTTTGGTGAAGTCTTTAGGGCTTTCTGAATATAATATTATGCCATTTGCAAATAGGGGCAATTTGACTTTCTCCTTCCTGGTTTGGGTGCCTTTTATTTCTTTTTCTTATCTAATTGCTTTGGCTAGGATTTTCAGTACTCTGTTGAATAGAAATGGTGAAAGTGGGCATTCTTATTTAGTTCCAGATCTTAGAGGAAAAGTTTTCACCTTTTTGTTATTTAGTATAATGTTAGCTATGAGATGTTAAATTTTGTCAAGTGCTTTTCCTGCATTTATTGAGATGATTATATGGTTTTTGTTTTTCATTTTGTTAATATCACATATCACATTTATTGATTTAAGGATGTTGAACCATATTTTCATTGCTGGAATAAATACCATTTGATCATGGTAAATGATCTTTTTAGTGTGTGTTGAATTTGATTTCTGAGTATTTTGTTGAGGATTTTTGTATCTATGTTCATTGGAGATACTGGCTTATAGTTTTCTTTTTAGTGTCCTTGTCTAGCTTTGGTTATGAGGGTAATGCTGGCCTCATGAAATGAGTTCGGAACTATTCGTCTTTAATTTTTTGGAAGAGTATGAGAAAGATTGGCAGTAGTTCTTTAAATGTTTTGTAGAATTCAACAGTGAAGCCATTACCAGGTCCTGGGCTTTTCTTTAGTGGTAAAGGTTTTTTTTTTTTTTTTTTGCTTATTTTTCAGTGACTCAGGCATAATGGGAGAGTTGTTTTTATTACTGATTCAATATTATTGTTTATTATTAGTCCATTCAAATTTTCTATTTCTGCCTGATTCAGTCTTGATAGGTTGCCAGTTGGGAACTTTATTAGATTGTTGAGGATAAAATTTGGCATGTAAGTAATATGGATGATTAGTATTTAAATGGATTTAAGTTCAGAAAAAAAAATGTAAAATTTTTTTTTCTCCATTATAACTTTTACCCTTGACCACTAACTAAGATTCATTCTACAGTTTTGGCTTGGAGCATCAGAAGTAATAAAATTGTAGGACAGAAATTTTTATAAAAAAGGAAGTAAACAGGAAAGGAAGCAAGGTATATGTGTGCAGGAATAGGCAATAAAGTTAAAACCAAAAAACAAAAACAAGATCAACATTTGCAAACTTCTATATCTCTCTACTTCAATTATTTTTAGTTAATTTTTGGTTTTTATAAAATGACACATTATTTATTGGAGAAGTTCAACTTACAACGAATTTGTCGTTGATTGGGAGGACTGTGAGACAGGGTGCACTTGTTTGCCCAGTTTTCAGCGTTCTTTGCAGCTTCAGCATTCCATGTCTTGGAAAAAATGCCAAATGTTTAGAAATTAAAATATGAAGCTTTCACAAGATAAGGGTGAAGTACATGATTACATTTAAAACAAATGCCTGTTTGATGAATCAATTTCTAGCATTTTTCATTTTTTCATTATTCTATCAAAAGACACATATCTTGCTCTCCTAAATGATTTAGGTATCATGAAGTATCATCCTATATGGTGGTCATAGAGTAAAATGTTTTAGGAAAAAAATAACCATCCAGATTCTCAGCAGCAAAATAAACATTTCAAAACCAAGGTATAATCTTTTAGTTGGACACCCACAGGTGACAATAACTTTTTTTTTTTTTTTTAGCCTTGGACTATGGCTATTTAGTTAGAACTAAGATCTAAGTACAGGCTCTTTTCACCCATAATGTCTGCCCTGTTTGTAGTAGCCTTCATAGATTGATATACTGTCAGATGATATGTTAAGCTTAGTAAGTTTATTTTATACTAAATGAAATATAACAGTGTGAAGGACAAAATGAATGAAAAAATATAAATGCCTTCCCTATTCCATATGCAAAAATAAAAGAAATCTAGGAAATCAATGCAAATGTTATCATAATTCAGACAAGTTAAGTCAAGACTTCTAGAGATTACTTTCAAGAAAGAAAAAAATAGTTTTGATCTATGCTGAGCAGAGACATTCAGAATAGAGTCGACTTACCTTCTGTCATTGGCAAGGCAATGTCAGTTACTTATGGTTGTGAGGTATTTATCCTGTACATCTGGCAGAGCACTACCTCAGAAATGAAGCTAAACATAAGGCCCAGTAGAAAAATTTCTTATTATAGTCTAGATTAAGTACCAACTTTCATAGGATTTCAGAGTTGGGATGAACCAGGAAGATAACAGATCCTATTGTTCGTTTATTATAGAAATTCCCTCCAAAAATACTCATTTAGCTTTAATTGAAGTATATGCTCACCACTTCTTAAAACAGCTCATTGTAGCACTCACTGCTACATAGTTTTTTTACTTACTGAGCTATGGTGTAATTCCAAATATCTTTGATCTGTTGCTTCTAGCTTAGTTCTTTGAGAAAATTCTGAGCAAACAGAATTCATTTTTCATATGATAACACTCTAAATACTTGAATTGGGAAGAGAAACAAAAACTAATTTTTCTTGAGTAACCCATATGTTCCTGGCACTTTATTTCCTTTAATAGCATCTCTGTTAATCCTCAAAAAGGTACAGCAAAGTCTGAATTATATCCATGAATAGAAAGAAAGCTGAAGTTCTTCCAAATTAAGTAACTAGCTTAGAGTCAACCATCATATTTTAATTATTATTATTAATATTTTTATTTCATCTATATATCTCCTACTTCATCCTGTTTTGGTTTCTAAGTTCCCTACCATACTACTTAACATCTTCTGTATATGTTCCTTTTATTAATGTGCTACCCATGTGCACACATTATATAATATATGATTTGATCGTAACAGAAAAAAGTGGGATTCTCATTTTAAAGACCTATTCACTATATTTTCTTATAGAGTTTAGGATTTTGTTTGCACTTTGGCATCTAATTATCCAAGTTATGTAATCTACAAGGTTTCTTACACATCATTTGTCCATTAATTATATCTTCATCCTATATTGATAGAGTCCATTTTTTTTTCCAGTTCAAATGTAGTGTGTTGTATTTAACTACTAGCCTGGACACTAATCTGTTAACTTTTTAGTGAAATAAACAGATTATTTTACACATGTAGGTCCTGGTTTAATGTCCATTGCTAAATGGTTAAATGCTAATTAATAAGGATCCATTGACAAAACATGACTTACCATTTTCAGCATGTTGCTAGCACTGGGATTTGCCATCCTCCTAAGGTCATTGTGCTTATTAATAATCTCCATTTGGATTGATGGATGATGGGTCAGTAAAGAGAAAACTGAGGTATTTGTCTTTAAAAGGAATTGAAAAGTCAGTGATGACAATGTTATGACATTGAAAAATAAAAGTAACAGAATTACAAGTGATTTATTTCAATATAGAAATTAATTTAAAATGTTTAGTGATCTCAAAGTTCAGCATGCACCAGACTCACCTGGAGGGCTTGTTAACATACTGATTGCTGGGCTCCACCCACAGAGTTCCTGATTCAGAGAGTGTGAGTGGGGCCAGAGAATTTGTGTCTCTACTAAGTTCTCAGGAACCATGTTTTGAGGACCACTGGTGTAACTCATAGAATTGTTTTGGGCAGCTTGTGCTAGTCCTTTTGAATGTCACCATGTTTTTGCTTTTGGCAATAGGTTAATTTGATGCATAAGACTTATCTACACATGATCGTATCTCATAACATGCAAGAATTCAAATCCTCCTCAGTGGCTTAACTGGTAACAGAAAATTCCAATAGAACAAGAAAATGGTTCCTGGAATTTTGCAAAAACAAAAATGTGACCTCTATAATATCCAGCAAAAAATATGTACTCACTATGCACAGAATTACATTCTTTTGTTTTTATATAGTAAAATATAGGAAAGGTATATTATATCCGGATATTATTCAGATTAAAAAAATATAAGTGATATTCTAGGGTGTGTCTTTCAATTATATTCAGTATCTTATAAAGATTAGGACTTGTGTGCATATGTATGTTTAAACCAAACTCAAAAATTTTCCTTTTCTGTCTTAATAAGAGCATAATCAGAGAGCAGCATATTTTTAAAAAATGGAAAAATTGGGCCAATTGCAGTGGCTCATGCCTGTAATCCTAGCACTCTGGGAGGCTGAGTTGGGAGGACTGCTTGAGCCCTGGAGTTCGAGACCAGCCTGAGCAAGAGCAAGATACTGTCTCTACTAAAAATTGAAAAATTAGCCCTGCGTGGTGGCATGCACCTGTAGTCCCAGCTACTCAGGAGGCTGAAGCAGGAGAATCGCTTAAGCCCGGGAGTTTGAGGTTGCTGTGAACTATTTTGCTGCCACTGCACTCTACCTGGGGTGACAGAGTAAGACTCTTTCTCCAAGAAAAAAAAAAGGAGAAATTACTCATGTAAAAATTGTGGACCATTAAAGCTGAATGAATCCTCAGAAATAGTGTAGTATAATGCTGTCCTGGTTCTTCTCTATTCGCCATCGCACCCAACCTGTTCATCATCCACCCTTTTTTTCTCTGTGCTGTGCCCTGAAGCTGATCCTTCTGGCCTGCACCACCTGGGCTTCCTTTCTGGCTTTCTCAATAGGTTCAGCCAAAGGGAGGCAGTGAAAGACCAGAGGGTGGGAAGTGGGAGAGGCTGGGGCACTTCTTTCCACTCCCTTCCTGCTTTTGCCTTCTTCCTTCCATCTCTGGGAACTGCTGCCTCCATTCTTGATTGTACTTTCTTAACTCCAAACTTCATAACGTTATTTCTTCTTCAGACCTAGGGGTGGAAAAACTCCCACTGTTGCTAGTCTATATATTGGTTCCTATAACCCTGCTCTCATCTCTGTAAATATTCTTTCATTAAAGTCCCTTCATTCAAAACATCTGTGTTGAATTCTCTTCCAAGTTTGGCCTCTGAGTGAGAAAAACGCTTTATTTTACCCAAGAAAAAAATGGATTCAGAAAGGTTGACAGTTATGTGAGAACCTATATTTTTATTATAACAAGAAATCAAATACTTTAAATTTAGAAGTACAAACTAATTAAACAGATAACATATCCTTTGTGCTTATGGGCTCTATTTTAATAATGAGGGCAACATATGGAATATAACATTATACGTTTAGAAAATTCTTTACTATATTAAGCATTTTGCTATCAGTGCACTCACATGTCTTTTTAATTCTTTTTTAAATAGTCTCTTTTGACTCACTGGTCAAAACTAAATGAAGCTTTTGGCAAAAAAAAAACAAACCCACCATAACTAAACTAAAGGCATTATGAAAATATAATTTCAGAGGATGCAAAAGCATTTGAGTATATTAAGTCAATCGTTAAAGCTGGGCAAGGTTGTTTCAATAACTTAATGTCTAATTTCCTAGCTTACTACAATATTTTACTCAGACATCACTACATATTCACCTTTTTATATGTACTAATATTGCCTTTCCAATTACACCATTTCCAAGCATGAAGCAGCAAAAATAGTCATTTACGTTTTAAAGTGCTATGTAGATAACAAAGAGGTCAGAGTACCAAATATGCCTTTAAGGATATAGCTCACATAATCAAGGAAAGAAGCCAAAAGCAAATACCTGAGATCTTTGATGTGTACAATGGGTTTTCTGGAAGTCAACACTACCAGTACTAAGTAGCAAATCCATTATAATCAACCTTGGTGATACTTACAACATCATCAATATATCCTCGCATTTTCTTTCTCTACATTTTAAAAAAAACTGTGAAATAATTTTAAAATCTACTATTTCTGGAACTACTTACAATTATATCATTTAGTTCTCAAAGCAACTTGTTGTGGTAGGAATTATTATCTCTACTGGGAAAAATGGAGAAATTGAGGTTCTGATATATTCCAGATCAATGAACCACTCCTTACTGGGCAACGTTCAGAATAAACGGAGACACTGACTTACACTTTATGTCCATTTTACAGGCAAAGACCTTGCAAACTAGACATGTGAAAAATCTCTTACGAAAGTTACAAAATCGGTGAACACCAAAGCCAAAACGTGAAACAAATTCTCTTGACACTAAATAAATTCTTGAATCCTTGCAGGTCAACAAACTGGCACCTAGAATACAACTACCCCATAGGAAATAGCAATTCTAAACTTTAGTTATAATTCTTCCTCTTATATGTTGACACTAATCTAGCTACATGGTTGGCAAAGATACTAAAATTTTTTTTATGGCTATCTTATTACAGGATAACTTGCTTTTACTTACCTTCTTTTGAGAAATGTGGAAGGTGCTTTATCCTTTTGGTTTATTCAACTTTCTAGTCTACAAAAAACTTCAATTCTTTAGAATTTCAATACACCATTTCTTTAAATAAATACAGAAGCCAAACTATAATAATCACTTTGCTTCAGAGTATAAAATCACATTTCTTTCTCCTGGTGCATAATTTAACTTCCATGTTCTACTTATTTTTATAGATAAGCTGCCAAGGCTTCTCTCCTAAGGAGGTGTCTTAGTCTGTTTAGTGTTGCTATAAAGGAAGACCTGAGTCTGCGTAATTTATAAAGAAAAAACGGTTTATTTGTCTCATGATTGTGCTGGCTGGAAGATTGGGCATCTGGTGAAAGCCTTGGGCAGCTTCCACCCAAGACAGAGGCAAAGGGGAGCTGGTGTGTGCAGTGATTATATGGCAAGAGAGGAAGCAAGGGAGAGAGCAAGGGGAAGGGCCAGGTTCTTTTTTGTCAACCAGCTCTTGGGGGAACTCCTGTGGGAACTTATAGGGCAAGAACTCAATCACTCCCCCAACACCCAGGAAAGGCATTGATCCATTCGTGAGGAATCAACCTCCATGACACCTCCCATTAGACCCCCACCTCCAACATTGGGGATCAAATTCAACACGAGGTTTGGGGAGACAAACATCCAAACCATAGCAGGAAGGTGAGAGGAAATAGAAACTTATGGGTTGTATCTTACCTTAGTTGATTGAGTTTTCTCTTTTAGCAAGGAGAGGAATACATCTGACTTCTCTTAAAACTTGTATTTTTCTCTAAGTACACACTCTCCACCTGCTTCTCAACCTGCTGCCCTCTATCTTCTGTCCCCACCACCCCACTGAACTGACATTTTCTAGGCTGTCACAACCTCATGAGTGATAAATACATTGGAAAGCTTTCATTCCTTCTCTTACTTGTATCAGCAGCATTGATTAATGTTGCATATATTCTTTTTGTTTTTTTTTTGAGACAGAGTCTCACTCTGTAACCTTGGGTAGAGTGTAGTGGTGTCATTATAGCTCATTGCAACCTCAAACTCCTATACTGAAGTGATCCTCCTGCCTCAGCCTCCCAAGTAGCTGGGACTATAGCCTGAATAAGTTTTACTACTTTTGGTAGAGATGAGGTCTCACTCTTGCTCAGGATGGTCTTGAACTCCTGACCTCAAGTGATACTCTCACTTTGGCCTCCCAGAGTGCTAGAATTACAGGAATGAGCCACCACACATTCTTACTGAATCAATTTCTTCCCTTGGCTTTTGTGATGTTTCTGTTTCTTTCCCTTTCTAACAGTTCAGTCTCCTTCTTTCTCAGCTTCCCTTCCTCTGGGTCACTTTTAAATCTTGGTGGTGTTCAGTAATCTTTCCTAGGCCACTTTCCCTTTTCATTTTATACATTTTCCACTTTCGTGGTTTAATACCACTTATATGCTCACTATCCCTATACCTCTATTGTCAGCTCAGATCTCATTCACACCTCATCTGAAACCTACCTGACCCAGCTCAATTCATCCTTGGCCATTCCCAGTGCCTGGTCACCATCAAGTGCTCCAAATTCTAGTGAATGGCATCACTAGCCACCCAGCAATACAAACCTGATACTGCATTCTCTCCTCACATCTCATGTCTAATCAATCTCATTCCCATAATTGAGCATGGACTACCATCAAAGTCTTTTACCTAGATTACTGAATAAATTCTCAACTAATCTGTCTGCTTTCAGTTTTGTCCCCTGCTATGTGGTAATTGGAGTGACCTTTCTCAATGCAAATCTGACTGTATCACTTTCTAATTCCAACACTCCTGATTACACTTAATATTGTTTATAAGATCTGGTGGGACGTGGCCTCCTCTTACTACTCCAGTCTCGTCCTGTGACTCATCTCTTCTAACTTTACCAAACATGGCTTCATGCTCCAAGCTGGATTATGCTCAGTCTTTCTCTCTCTCTCTCTTATTTGCTGTACACCAAACCTGATGTAATCTTTGCCTCCAATACTTTCCCTTCTTCATCTTTGCTTTCTCTCCTCACTGGTCTAACTCCTACTAACTGGATTATCATAAGGACTAAATGAAAGGATAAATAAAATGCTTAGTTTTTTTAAAGACAGCAAATGTTCAGTAATAGTATTCTTTAGAACCCCATATTTGCCTTCATGTGATGCTTATCATACTTTTAAAATTGCCCACTTCCTCATAAATCCTCTAATAATTTGCAGTGCCAGGTGGGCAGTTACTGTGTTAATCTTATCAGTCGCTCTATCCCTAGCACCTAGCACAAGGGTGCAATAGACACTAAATAAGTAATTGTTAAATTGAACTATATTGAGAAGTGTTGAGCTAAATTTTGGAAGCCAACATAGCTTCATTTTGAACTGTTGCTGTTTAGGACTTTGTAATATCAGATACATACTTCTGCAAGGTCTGGAAACTAAATCTTCAATCATACATTAAATCCTTTAACTAAATCATCCACTCATGATAAAATGTATTCCTATAAGGCAAGTGGAGAGTTGATCTTCTATTTCTGATTCATGCTATACTTCACATCTGGTGCTCGTGTTGCTAACCCACTGTCTTCTTACTCACCAGTAGTGTTAGTAAACTTATGCCATTATTCCTACCTTTCACCTGATTACCTTGTCATTAAAGATACATGTTGGTGAGAACAAAGTGAAGTAAAAGTGCATTATGTGACCGGGGAATATTTTCTTCTACTTTCCATCCCAGGAGATTTGTAACCATCATCATTGTCTACATAACACTCCCCATGAGCTATGGTTGAGGCAGCCTAGTAGAACTTAAAATCTATCTCATACATCAAATCCTTACCATGCCTGCAGCTTGTTGCATCAGCACCATGAAGCATATGCCCACCAACATCATTGTCTCTGAGAAGAAATTAAGCAATTATGAGATTTATGAGTACATAAAAATATCTTGTTTTACCAAAAAATTCACATTTTTCAGAAGTGAATTTCTGTGGCTTTTTGTAGAGTTGAAAACTTTTCTGTAAGAACAGACTTCTTTGGTCAGATGGACAGGTTTTATTAATAAAAATCAGTCTCCTCCTTTACCAACAAATGCAAGTTTTATTCCTGTGTTACTCATTTTTAGGTTGGAACCCAAGAATATAGCAGCAACTTTTCTTACTATTAATACCTTTAGAAAGACAAAAATTCAAAACCTAATCAATAGATAATAGTAAAACTTTGGTCTGCAACTATCCACATCACTGATGAGCATCTCCAATTGCAAGAAAGTAAGTGTAAAATCTTGTTTTTAAAAATTTCTCTCTTGATCATAGTAATCTTTAACATAACACTGAAAAAAGGAAGTCACATATTTGCCAGGGTATACACCAAACTGATAACAGTGGATACCTCTGAACAGAGTCATGAATTTATGATTCCATTACACTTCTACTTTTAGTTCATATAATTCCCTATTATTATTATTGAATAAATTGCAAAGTATTACTTTTATAAGTCCTTCTTTTATTTTAAAAGTTATTTCTTAAATTTCACTCTAATTATTCTTCTTTATGACCACTAACTATTGAAACTGGCTATCACAGTCTCATTAGGGCTCTTGTCTAAAAAGTTGGACAGCCTGCCTCCTTTGATCAACTCAAGTATGACATGGTTTTGAGTATCCTCAGTATCCTACTAGTTATGCCCTGAATGTACTCTCATTTATCTATAATCCCATCAAAAAGTTAGATGCCAAATATGAACATAATACGCCACCAATGATCCAGCTTTCGTTTATTAGACCACAACGATGCTGATAAAAATATTTGAAATAAATCCCAATAATAGTAAATAAAAGTACACTCTCATCTACTAGTAGTAAAGTTGGGGATAAAATTCAAGGCTATAAAAGTTTTTTCTCACACCATGAATAGCTCCTATTTTAAAATTGTGAAGCAAATCTTTTACCTGAGAGAGGCAGTTAGGAAGGGTAAGATATTCCTCTGTCCAAAGGAAGGTGAACATATTTTGATCTTCGTCACGGCAGTAAATATATGGCACATAAATCACTTCCATTTCCTGTTTGGTTACGTGGAATTGTGTAAGGTGGTAGTCATGTGCTATGGTGAAAACCCCCTAAAACATCTTATCTCTTGCTTCAGTACTAAATAGGGCATTGTTTCATTCTAAAAAAGAACTCAGTTAATGATGGCAGTTCTCTTATAATTAGGTTTAACAATGTTAGTAATGATGAGTTAGGGAAGGCGTAAGCTTTACTACAATAGTCGAGGGAGCACAATACTATTTAACTAGGTGGAGATTGATATGTTTTTTTCTCAGTACTATTCCACAACATCATTCACTAATTAGCTTTCGGTAAATTGCCTTTATGTAATCTAAGGATTATATAATACATATTACAAAATCTCACAATGTGTTCCACCATTAAAGTTAATCATACAATCTGATATGAAATTTACTGAACTGAGGAATTTATTTTTACCTTATTTATTTTCATTATTAAATGCCACTATATTGAAATAAGATAAATGATTTTTCAGAAATATTAATATAAGATCATAACTTACTGAATGAAAAGATCATCTAAATACATCAAAAGGGGGAGATGAGCTTTAGATATGTAATAAATTTGTTCTTCAAACTGTTAATTTCTTAGGCTTTTATTGAAAAAATTTTTCTCCACAATTTCATTAATCTAGATTGGAAAGGCAGCCACATAGTGTTTTAGAGTGTGGACCCAGGAGCCAGTCACTCTGGCTCACCTCTCAGTGTCAACACTCACCAGCTGAGAAAACTTCAACAAGTGACTTACCCTCTTTGTATCTCAGTTTTCTTATCTGTAAAATGGGATGATATTAGTAACCATGGGGACTTAGGGTAGTTGTTAAACAAGTTAATTCATTTAAAACAGTTAGTGCTTGCAATATTGTTGGGACTTAGTGATTTTTATCAATATATTTCACTAATTGTTAATTAATTGACTTAGTAACACACACTAGACAAAGCAAGACATTATCGGGTATGTAAAGAAATGATGAGAGTCGTGCACATATAAAATTATAGTTTATTAAGCAGACAAATTATGCATTAAATGAGTTAAATAAACATAACAATTTAAACTAAATAATTACAAAATAAATAAAACAATTTTATAAGCTACTAATGCAAGAGTTACTATGGTGGTGTTTACAGGAAGACTAGTTTGGAGTTACAGTCAATTCCTTTGCTTTAAGTGCGTATTACCAATTCCAATTTTTCCCTGTTAAACTATCCAAACTAGAGCTCCTTAAATAAAGATGTCTTATAAGCTGGGAATTGCTTTCAGCTACCAGACATTTTCATATCTATATTTGGCAAAAATGAAGTCCAGGCACATGTTGATAATACTGTAAATCTTTTCAAACAGTCAAATTATCAGTTCGTAAGGATCTATCTACCGGACACCGTTTTCCTTTTAAAGTAGTAAAGGTTTGTTTTAAAACTTAATCAGATCTTCACAAGTATAGAAAATTCAGAAAGAAAAAAAATGATTTGTGTCTATAAGCTCACTATTCAGAGATAACCTCTAAGATCACCTTAGTCTACCTTTCCATAATTTTTTCTGTACCTCTGTTTATATTCTAATGGATTTTGGTTTTATACTTGGGGTCCCTCCAGTCTTGACTACCCCTCTCTTGTAACAATGCTTTTTTAATGGCATTATTGAACTAGGCATATGAGTTTATTTATTCCACATTTACTCATTTAACGTTAAATAAATAAATATTTATTTGTGTCAGGTTCTGTGCTTCAGATAAAATGGTGACCAAACACAGATGTGACTTTTTTCTCATTGAATTACTGTTGCATGGAGCAAAAAGCCGTCAGTCAGATGAACACACAAGTGGAGACTGTAATCGGGTAAATGCTAGAATATCAGCATGTTGAATGGGACTTTTTGTATTTATCCAGAATAGGTGACTAAGTCCTCAGCCAAAAACAGGATTGGGTCTTCCTTTTTCTAGAAAGATTAATCAACAGTTGAGACCAGACTGAGAGCTCATTAGGAGGCAGTAAAACTTGCCTTAATGTCACCAGCCACCACACTGAATCCTTTGCTTGCATCACAAGAAATGTAAGAAGGACTGAGGCAGGAAAGAGGGTCGTTGGAACATCCACCTGTGGGAGTTTACTGTTTGTGGTAAAAAGCTTTTTCTAACAACACTCCATTTTCTTCCCCCTGCTCCACACTGGACACACACTGTAAGCAAAGACAAAAGGAAAAATTCCAGGAGAATTACTTCTAGAGATTAGAATAACTACAGGAATAGCAGTGGCATTACAGATTTCCTGGTTAGATTGCCTAGCCAGTGGACTTGCTGATGAAGCATATCTGAACAGGAAGAAAGAATTGAAGAAAGGGGCTGGTGGTGCAAAAGTCTGTATTGGAAGAATTTGGCACCACAATGACACATGAGTTTCTCTTGGCATCAAGTGGGCCTGCAGGAGGTAATTAGGGCTTGAGGTATCCTATGTGAACTCCAATCAAAACGTCTGTTCCTCAGGCCAGGGTACACTGGAAGCAAGGGGCTATGAGTTGTATTGACCTAAAAGGTTTGTGATGACAATTAAAGGATAGGGTGTTAGAAAAGCACTTAGTAGAGTTCCTGGAATATAATATATGCTCAATAAATGCTAGCTGTTGTTATTTTAAGCTAGCTCCAATTTACTTTTCAGCATTATCTTATACTATTCTTCTTGTTCAGTCTAGTCTCCAAACTAAAAACTGAACTAATTACAGCTGATCATAACTTCACTGATCATAACTTGTTTTTCCAGAATATATTACATTTCTCTTCCAGCTCTTTTGCATACTAAATCCTTACTCATCCTATAAATACTAGCTTGAATATTGCTGGTGACACCTTCCTTGAACAGAATTAGTATATCCTTCTCTGGACTGTATCTTCCTCATTCTTCTATTATATTACTTAAAATATTAAGCTATTTGAGGTCAGGGACTGGACCTTACATGTCTTTTTGCACAGTATCTGTTCAGTACCAAGTCATATCCTGTAGTGTTTAAAAGTAGACTACCAAACATAACTGCTGAATTAGAATTCCAGCTTTATTATTTATAAGCTCGTGACCTTGATCAAGGTAATTAACTATGCTAAGTCTCAGTTTTCTCATCTATGAAGTGTGGGGGGAGGATGATATCATACCTAACTCATAGAAAAGATACTGGAATAATTGATTTATAATGTTTAACACCATAACTAGAATGTTATAAATACACTATACATGTTAGTATTTTAATTTTATTATGGATTCTCTTCCCCATTTAGGACCTTTTTTGCCTTTATTTTTTGTACCAATCTAGGATTTGTATTGCTTTTTCTTTTTTTGCAAATATTATTTTCCCACCAGAATTAATTAACTGATTTGTTAACACGTTAATGCTCCAACACACCATTTGTTGAAAACTTTTTATAAATTGGGCACATTAATTGACACTGAGTATATGAAAAAGTATAAGACATAATCTAACTGGCGAGAGACATTTATGGCATATAATAAGTTCAGTAATAGATATATGAACAGGATAATGGAGAGCAGAGAAAGCTTCTTGGAAGTAGAGTTATCTAAGTTAAATTGCTAAGAGTTAGGTGTATAGAGACATGGGGTTTGGGAGTTTTCCAGGTAGACATAGCAATATGAAAGAAGGCAAAAAAAATTTGAGAAACATCAAGAAGTTTGAGAAGTTTGGTGCTGATGAGTAAAATGTTTGAGTCAGGGTGTGTCAAGGCATTGGGCATGTGCAGAGATAGGTCATGAAGAAATGTGGTAACATAATAAGGAACTTGGAATGTCTCCTAAAATCAACCGTGGCTAGCAATAGTGTACTTCAGCAATATTTCTGGTTTCCTCTTCCAGGCACACGTTGCATTTTCCTGCTCTCTTGAAGTTCAGAATGGCTGTGTGACTTATTTTGACTAATGAAAGGTGAGTAGAAGTCACATTTCTTATCTTAATGTTTCAAGTAATATAATAGAAGAATGAGGAAAATACAGTCCAGAAAAGGATATACTAATTCTGCTCAAGGAAGGTGCCAGCAGCAATATTTGAGCTAGTATTTACAGGATGAGTATGAGTAAGAATTTAATACGCAGAAGAGCAGGAAGAGAAATGTAATAGATTCTGGAAAAACCACCTGGAAAGGCAAGTTACGATCAGTGAGTGACAAATACACAATTTTCCTTCTTCTCTCTATTCACCATAATCACTTACAGTATTCCAGGTGATAAACTCCCTGAGAGCCTATAACTCTAAGCAAGGAAAATGTGCTTCAGAACTCTAGCTGATTCAAGAGATGTTACATGGGCAATAAATAAGTCTTTGGTGTGTTGCACTATTGATTTAAGTTCAGCATGACTTGGCTCAGCCTGATCAACAAATAAGTTGATACCTTAAGTGAGGTGCTGTTATAAAAACAGCCTGTAATATATGGCATGGATTTAATGGTTCTCTGATAGGTAGAGAGAAAACTTATTGGATACTGGCAATTTGGTAATCCATGCTATGCTATATAAAATATTCATTAAATCTATCACCTGGAGTAACTTGGGAGGCAGATAATTTGATTAAAGAATTTATGTGTCTTGGTAAAGAATTCAGAAAACAAAATATTTATTGGTTGCAGGAATTGTATTTAGCAAGGTATTAAAGAAAGAGGTTTCAATAGAAATAAATTGACTGGTTGGCAAATAAAAATAAAAGGGAATAGAGGAAGTCCAAGAAAGCAGGGACTTGCAGGGTTGGAGAAGAAATGTTTCTCGTCTCTCTACTACAAAGAGTAAGAGATTGAAATAAGAAAGACTTTCAGCAACAAAGACCATTTAAAACTCAGCCTTCTAGCAAGAGTCAAATTAAATATATGACTATCCTCTCCACTGTTAAAACCTCTGAATGAATTAAGATGTCTCACAGTAAGGATCAAGTAAGAATTTAGCTTCAACAGATATTTTCTCTCAAACAAAATGGCCCAGGAAAGAGTGTTTCTTTCCTAAAAAAGCAGTACTGCCTCAAGGAAACCTCTATTATATTAAGTAGAGTGGAAGCAGTGCTATGGGCGTGAGAAAGAAAATAAGTATTAATATAACACATGGAGGTACATAGCATACACTGGAATCAAATAAATAATAAGCTAACTGTGCTTTTGAGGGTATCAGGGCACTTTATAAAAAGAAAAGAAAAAAGGAGAAAGCCTGAGTTAAATGAGACTGTGACACTTTAAAACTCAAAATTACGTGTGAAACTCATGATGGTAAGAGACTGAGCTAAGGTAGTTGCTCAACCTTCAAGCAGAGCATATTTCATACTTACCAACTTCAGTGATAACTGAGAAAGATGTATTATTTAAAATGCTGAGTATCTCTCAGAGGGCAGACCTTTGGGTCATGAAAAATAATAGGAAAGGGAGCAAAATCAAGGACTAATCAAGGAACATTCCCTACCTTCAGAATAGGGGAACCTCAAAATGTCTAAACAAAAGAATTTCAGAAATAATATGGACCTGTTATGTGTCTTCCATTCTTCCCGATTCTGAGTGGGAGGGTTAATTGTAGTTATCAAATTCCTGTCCTACTATTTTATATTTGCTCTGTGTAGAGTCAAAAACATGTTTTAATTTATAGGTCACAAGATCAAGCGAAGTCATTCGCAGAGTTGTAAAGATGCAGAGCTATCTTGAGATTAATGCCATGAGTAGATGTTATTTTTGTGATATCTTTTCTGAGAGTTTTATACTTTCATATGTTTTCATGTTACTAATTAATGTCCTTTTCTTCCAGCTTGAGAAAATCCTTCTAGCATTTCTTGTAAGGCAGGCCTAGCTATGATTAACTTTCTCAGGTTTTATTTATCTGGGAAAATCTTTATCCTCCTTTCATTGCTGAAGAATAGCTTTGCTGGGTAAAGCATTCTTGGTTCATGGTTTTTTTTTTATCTTTCAGCATTTTGAATATATTATTCCACTCTCTCCTTGCCTATAATGTTTCTGATGAGAATTCTGCTAATAGCCATATTAGGTTTCTCTTGAAGGTGATTCTTCCCATTTACTCTAGAGAACATATTCATTCCTTTTGTATGCTCAACCTGTTTTAAACTTAGAACTTTTTAGTATTTATTGCTGTATTTCAGCTTATATTTAGTGATACATTTATCTATTAAAAAGCTTAGATTCAATGAAAAGATAGCCTTGATAATACTGAAAGTACCCACAGTCATTGAGTACCAGCTATGTGCTAGCCATGATTGTAGGTTTGTTTAAGTGAGATTGAGAATTTTTTATTAATGTAAAGTACAAATCTTATGGTAGACCTCAGTCATTCTTATATTAATCTTATTTTAAATTTGATGAATTTAAATTTTTCTGAATAAAAGTTAGATATATAATCAAAAGAAAACAAAATGAAAGCACTAATTAATATTTATTTTGAATTTTTTTCAAAAGGGAGGAAAGATAATTAAAGAGGACAAATAGATGGAATAAAGTCATTCTTGGTATCATATTTTCTATCAGCTCCCTTCACCCATCCAATGAATTGTCAAATCCTGTCAGATCTTCAGATAAATATATATACTCTAAGTTTTACAATTTCTAGTAGCACCTGCCTAGCCCAAACTACCATTATTGCTTACTCACATTACCTCAATAGTATGCTAACCCACCTTTATGCTTCCATTCTTGTTTTCTTTCTTTTCATTTTCCTGAATTATTATAAGCACTTTTCTCTCAACTTCTCATGGGTGTCAAAGCCTCAGATATGATTAGACTGGGATGAAATAATAATAATTTCCTGAATTTGGGTGACTTAATAATTGAATCTTAAATAGTCTTTCAACCATCAGGTAGTCTGTTTGCCTTTTAAAGATTTGCCATGGTTTCTTCTACATAGCCTGGGACATTTCTATCAAGGCATATAAAATAAAATATAAGTAATTCCAGCAAAGTCATGTTTTAGCATAAACAACACAAGTGAATTTGATGCTTTCCCTGTTCTTTTCTAAAATATTCTTGCAAATAATGCTATTTATAATTTTCTGAATTATAAGGTGGATCATTGCCATTTATCCTAATATATATTACTTCCTTGAAAAATTAGAAAGATACATTTGATAATTTGTACGGATGAAATTTTTAATGATTTTAAATTCCTCTGAGGGGTCTGTTACCCCAAAATAAGAGGAAGTGCGATTTCAATTTGCTTTGTGCAATTGTGAAGTATTAGCCATGCCAGCCCAAGATGTGGTCTTGGCACATTTCACTACCCTCTCTTTCCCTCATCAGAGGACCAGCTTGGTGTGACTAATGAGTGAGAGTCTCTCAAATAGACAAGGTCGTAGTTCTCTAATTGTCACCTTTGAAATTATTAAAGAGACAGCTTCCTAAGTGAGCATAAATTCATCAGCCATATGCATTGGCTTGTGCTACGTTTTCTTGCCATCATCCCATTTCCTAGTAGATTAACTTAAGGTGTATGCCTTCTTGAGCCCGATTCTGGAAGGAAGACAAAGCAGGAACACTCTAATGTCATCCTAAGGATGCTTGTTTGTTTGAGAGTGGTCTCATTTTTTAGTGTCCGCTTATCTCTCTCTTATCTCTCCTTATTTCTTAGTAACTAGTAAGTATGATAGAGACCACAGGGCAACAAAGGAAGAAGCAGATACATTTGAGTTTGAATTGTTGCTCTGCTCCTTACTTACTGGTGATCTTGGGTAAGTTGCAAAATCTTACAGAACTTCAGTTTTTTCATTTGTGAATGGGTTATTAAAGCATATACACACATATGTAGTATACATGTTAGAAAGTAGTATGTCCTGAATATACACTAAATTTTATTTTGTGAATTTATACTTCATTTTCCTTTTCTTAAAAAATGTCACTTTTCTCACCTGTCCTCACAATATTAATTTCTCAAGTTTGTAGTTTACTTGATTTCAAATTGATATGAAAACTTATGGTCATTATCACACTTACCAGTTACTATTAACAAGTGATGTGGTATAGGAAAGAAGTAAGAGAGGTGATCTCATTTGTAATTTCCAGAACTAACTATAACCTTAAAAATAGTACAGCCTAACTAAAAATAATTACATCAACTATATGGAACTCTAGAAATTGAGGCAAGAATTTAACTGACTCTGATGACCCAAAATCAACTTGTCTGTAATAGACATATAATAGACATATGCATTTTGTTTCATTTTCACACGTATTTATTACATCCCTGCTGCATATCAGGTATTATTCTGGATGTTAGAGAAAATAAATAAAACATAACCTTTTATCTTGAAGAACTTTTAATTCTGTAGGAGATATTAATGCAAGTACAGTGAAGACTGAGACCAGCTATGTCAACATAATCTAACTATTGAGAGACTCCAGATCACTTAATTCTTTGTTCTAGGAAATTCTCACCCAGGAAGAAAAAACTGAAAGCCAATACATAGATTCACTGTTTTCTTCAGGAAATCATTGCAAACCTAGCTTTTTGTGCTTACAGTTTGCTCCTCTGGGAAAATAGCATTCTTATCTGAACAATAGATTGCTTCCACGGACAAATGACTTGCTTAGCAGATAGCTGTTTGCTTATGTTAATATGTTGCTTGCTTTTCTGTGCCCACCAATCCTAAAGTATTGTTTCTTAAACTCTGCACAACTCATCCTAATCTCAACCTATTCCCTGCCTTGAAAGACCATTCTTGAGTTCAGATTGCTACGATTCCAAAACCGTATATATATATGCGTGTGTGTGTGTGTGTGTGTGTGTATACATGTATATATATGTGTGTGTGTGTATATATATATATATATATAAATACCCACTACCCTATAATTATCCACCTTTTTTGTTCCCTCTGATAAAACACTACTACAACTCTGTTGAGGTGGTGTTTTTCATTTCTGAAGTAAATTTAATGAATTTAGGTCTGTTTGATTAGCAGATAATTTCATTATAAGGTGTTCGTTTTCATGATAGAGATATGCATAGAGTTTTCTGGAGGAGAAATGCCAGAGGAGATTGATTGCTTACAAAATCACACACACACTGACAAAGATATCTGTATACATATAGATCTTTACAAAATGTATCTATATTTCTCTATATTTATTGTTCTAATTATGAGAAAGCTTTTCAAAATTTTGTTTAGCTATAAAGAGTAGATTTAGGTAAAATTGAGAAATAAAAGATACTTTAATGTTTTCCTTTATTACTCACTCTGTTCATAATAGTAAACTTGGGACTTTTTTTCTGCTATATTCCAAATCAGTAAATCTTACTGAAGAGTAGAATCATACTATGTATGTCCATATGAAAATTTGATACATTTGGCCTTGATCTCCCTTCTTAGATCTTTAACCTTGCAAGATATGACATGTATATACTGGCCCTTACCAAACCTGTCTGACATGGCTGAATCATGCACAAATTTAGGGTTAATGGAGATAAAGGCATTTACAGTAAGCAAAATGCTGTAACCCTAAATACTGTTAAAAGGCTAAGTGTTAATCAACTTACTATGCAAACAGGAAAAATAGTTTAATAGCATAGTAATTTAATGTAAGAGCCAAAAAGGGGTATGTCACTCTACAATTATATAATTCCATCTCCCATCTGGATTATTAACTTTATATACCCAAGCAAAATAGTTGGTGAAGTCATATCACGGGGAAATAGACTACATCATTTGAACATTTTACTGATTTTGGAGCTCATTCTTAATGAGGGAAACTGCATTACTTAGAAGCTGATTTGAGGGAGTTCTGTACCTCAGTTTAAAAATTATTGAAATGGGGATAATTATAGCATTTGTCCCAGAAGATTTGTTACAAAAAAATTAAATGAGATAATTTTTATAACACACTTAGGACAGAGGTAGATAGTAAGTACTCAATATAGGTACCTCTTCCTCTTCCTCTTCTTCCTCTTCCTCCTCCTCCTATTGGTATTACTGGTAAATGCAGGGAAATGCATCTTATCTCTGAGTTCTAAGGACATATTATTTGTATATAGCAGATAATGATGACAGATGACCACTGAGACATTTAGTTTTCTCCCTTCCCCCAAATATTATTAGGTAAGAGTAGAGAGAAGTAAGTGCAGAAAGATAAAATTACTTGGCCAGGTAATGTGAGCTGTCTCTTGCTGAGATCTCCAATTATCTTGTCCAGTATTATTTTTACTTTCTGACTGTACAAGAGTATATTGAAATAGTGTTGTCTACATTTCTTAAGTTGTAGATTTTTCTAAGGTAATAGAATGAAATAGAAATGGAGTAGCTCTGCTTAAGAGCTTTAGGTCTCATTGTTTGTAGTTGAGTGATTTCTTCTTTTAATCAGGAGGTGCTGTTATTTGGCAATGAGCTCTGCCTCCTCAAAAGATTGTACACCATCCCCTTGCCTTTTTTGGATGTGAGTTTATTGATTATTAGTTTTGAAAGAATCATACTCAGTGTTCAACGTTAGGTAACTTCTGTCCTGCTTTCCTTCACAGTTAGCCATGAGGGATAAGGCCTCTTCTTCTCTAGAAAATGTAATGTCACTTGTCCGGTGACCTTGGTAATGTATTGTATCTTCCATGTCTCTTGACATATGGTGGCACATCTGCAAATATAGCCCAAGAATAGTGACAGCAATAACAACAATTTTTTAAAATTATGCCAATAATTATCTCCTTGTGAACTTCTAATTAAGTACTTTAAATTTTTTTGATCTTTACTTGTGTGAGAAGTTTTCAATCTCATAATCTGAAGCAGTTGTAGCTGCAAGACAGGGCTCATAGGCCATCTCTAGGAGAATCATTTCCTTTTAAGATTATATTTAGGGTGTGGTGGAGCATGCACCTGTAGTCCCAGCTACTTGTGAGGCTTACGTGGGAGGATCACTTGAGCCCAGGAGTTAAAGGCCAGCCTGGGCAGCATAGCAAGACCTTAGCTCTAAAAAAATAAAGATAAAAATAAGAAATAAATAAAAAAATAGGAAAGATTATATTTTGTTTTCATTCACTTCAGTGTTTATATCAGACACCAAGAATCTCCTCTTTCTACACATGTGGCTTAAACAAACATGTTTTCTTTTATATTTTGAATTTTTACTAGAGAACCAAAATGTCAGCTGGTTATCGAACTAGTAGATTGAGCAGGTCTATCTGCTGGCTTTTATCTGCACAGGATAAGAGCCTGTAGATATTTTAAATTTAATGAAACATATTTGTATTTTATTGGGCACCTATTACATGGTGAATACTATTTTAGATCCTCTGATGAACTTTATAACCTAGTTTGAGAGCTAAACTGGAATAATGAAAATAAGCAAAAATTTGAAAAAAGCAGCATTGTAATTTACATAAATCTGTGAAGAGAGCTATCTTATCATATTTGCTCCAAAACACACATGCACACACACATGTGTGTGCACACACACTCATCCCTGGATGAAGCATAGCCTTATAAATTTGGAAAGGAATATGTTACATGGAAAACATTGTTTCACCAAGACAGTCAACTCATACTACTGGAAAAAGCCACAGGAGGCATTAGTCAGAGGGGGAAATATTTCCAAGATAGTAACAGCAAATAGTCTGGAAAAGACAGCTGCAGGCTAAGAACAAATCACAACTAACAGACAGTGGCAAGAGATGGGAAGATGATGAAGCTTATGTTGAAGAAAGAAAATCTAGAGAGGGGATAGAAGAATAAGGGAGATATACTGCTCTTGATTCCTTGCTCTGTTTTTTAAAATAGATTGACTAGTTTAGAACAAGTATTTTATAACACAATGTTCATGTTACTGAACATGAAAATTTAGATGCTCTGCAATGCCTCCTAAACAGTATATATTTAATGACTAAAAAGACAAGTTATCAAGAAACAATCAGGAGGTGTGCCTAGCCCTGTGTTAGAATGTGGAGATGGAAAAATGGAGTCATTATAAGAGAGGTAGTTTCATCAAATTCTTGAAGGAAGACTCCCACAAACAATGCAATTAAAGCTGCTTCATGTTAAGAGAATTAATTATCCTAAGATTAGTCAGTCACAGCAAGATTGCTTAATTGTTCCCTTTAATGGTTTGATAATGTAACCCTCACTTCAGGTTTTTTCCAATATATATTAAATAATTTTCATCCGTCGTGTTTCAAAGAGACTAGAGATTTGTCAGAGCTTTTGAACAAGTTTGTAAATATGTACAAAGTCACAAGGAAAGGTTACCTAGTAATCATACTTACAAGAAAGTCTCCAGGGTGTGATCAAAGGAAAGAATGGTGACATTTTGGCACATGTGATTAGATGAAATGTTTGATTAAGTCAAAAGAAGAGTGAAAATAATCACCAGAAAAAAAGATTGAAGATTATTTTCCTTATTACGTTTAACTTGTGTATGAAAAGAAACGTGAAGTCCTGAAGAAGTTTTAGTAATACTTTTCTTGGTACTACTGTGATGATTTATAACAAAGAGGCCATGACAGCCTATGCTGTTGGGTTTCTGTCTTAGTAATATAAACGTATCCTTAATTTATAGGTGCAAAGTACATATACAAAGTACTTTCATGGATACTACATGAGCACATCTTTAAAAAAATCATTTCAATGACTCATCACTGTCAGAGTCTTTATTATATTGCAAACAGTGTTTTCTTTGCCCTCCTGGTAAAGGGGATCTTTCATCCATTACAGTCCTACTTCATTCTTCATCAGCTTCAGGTGGTCTAAGTGTGTATTTCCTTGCGATATGAATTTCCTCTTAGCTCATTGAAAAATTAAAAAAATAAAATTATCATTGTTGCTACATTCTCAGTAACCATCATCGGTAAATGGTGCAGAAATGATGAGATTGTCCCTCATTTCCCTTTGTATCGGGTATGACTTAAAAGAGCCACATCTGTTGAGGTATCATTTGAGTAGTGGATGCTGTTGGTACCCTGCCCAGTCCTCTTCACCAGCTGGAGCACCCACCCTCCAGCCGCCGTGAGTGTTGGCTTGTGTATCTGGTTAATGGCCCAGCGGCCCTGTCCTCTGCACAACTACCCTTGCACTTGCTCCACGATGCCATGCATCCTCCTTCTCCCCCACCCCACACCAACATTTAGAGGCCAATGACACCACCACAGAAAAGCTAGTTCTCTTTTCAGGGTGGGATTAACTTTGTGATGCCATGTGTGCTCTAGAGTGTTCTTATGGTAACATGAAGCTAGTCTCCAGTAACAACCAAGGCCTTCCTCATCCTCTCCACCATCCTGTCTTCCTCACTGGCCTTCTCCTGAGAGCACTTTGCAGTAAATCACTTGAATCAGAATCCCCCTCTTACGTTCCCCTTCTAAGAAAACTGACTCAAGACACTTGTTTCTCCCTTGTAGGTAAATATTTGATGTCATAGTCTTAATTAGTGCTAGAACTCATTCTAAAATTTACAAAAAATACAGATTTGACAATTTAAAAAATTTCCTCTAGCCATGAAGTTCAAATTTAAGCAGTTTTATGTGGCAAATATCTGATTTATTAATAACATCGCTATGCATATGGGTTATCAGTGAAGGAAGAATTAAAACAAGCTGCTTTAAAGGTCATGGACTCAGTTGCCTCATTTGGCAAAATAGGTGGGAACTAAGAAACCAAGTTATATCAGATTATTTATATCAGCAAATAGAAAAAAATATAGAAAGAATGGGAACTTTTACTTTAAAAATAAACACCTGTAAGGTACTCTATAGTTTATTCTAGCTACTTATTTTCACAATCAGACATGGAATTGAGAAAAAAATTTTGCAATTGCCAGTCCTAATGCTTTTTTCCCTAATGCTTTTATCTCTAGGCCTTTTCTCTTTTCTGTATACATGATAAGAAGCGCAGCAGAGTGAAATAATCTAAGGAACGGGGTTCAAATTCCAACTCCAACTTAAAAGATGCATGAAATGGGGTATGTTACAATAAGTCCCTAAAATTCAATTTTCTGACATGCCAAAAAATTACTTATGTCCCAGTTTGATTGTAAAGATAAAGTAAGAAAAAGTATGTGAAAGTCCTTGACAGAGTAGTTTTTCAATTGATCTGTTCCCCGTTTGGGGACTCAGGTCAGGCTTTTAGTCGCTCTTTTGCTATCTCATTTATGCAAGTAAAGAAATGCAATAAATGCCTATATGTGTATTTCTCAGATATGTCCAATAAAAATAGGAGAGAAACATTACAATAGTGGTACAAGTCAGTTCTTAATACTCTCCTATGTAAATAATCGTACAAATTAACCTGGGCTGAATGTTATTCCAAGAAAAAAAATCTACAGCTGAATTAATGATTAATGATTAATATGTCAGGTCATTGATGTTGGGGGCTTCAGAAATCAGGTGGATTTTGAATTTGACCCTTCCCACCATTGAGACTATTTCCACACCTATTTTCATATACAAGACTATTATTAAAAGGCAAAGTCACCTACCCTTGGTGTTCGCTCTGGCTTTAAGCCCTAAGAATCAACTTTGAGATGTAGTAAAGAAATAAAGAAAATACTGAGGCTGCAATTTCAAATCTTCTGTTGCTTCTTTGACGTAAATGCCCCATATCCAATGTATGGAACAATAGTCGTTTTTTCTTTCATCTCTTCTTTTCATCTTCCTCTTTTTCAATTATGGTCAAGAATGTCTTGGATCATATGCATACAAAACATTAAAGCAAAAAGAGTTTGTTCTGAATAAAACTAACAGGAATATTCATGTTTCTTGGTAAAAATTTATACTTATGTTGGAAAAGTGATAAAAGAAAATAAGGTCAGAAACTAGTTTGTTGTTATGATTTTTTTAATTTAAGAGAAATAAAAAGTAATGACATTCCAGTAGTATTAATACATTGCAATGTGAAATCAATACATGCTTTCAAATTATGTGTTTATTATGATTTCAACTTATATTCACAAGGAATTTTAAAGAAAAATACTAGTAGCTAGTATGTGATAAGGTATTGATAAAGGAGATCAAAATATCTTTCAATGTTCTAGATTGTGAATTATTTAAGGTGAGTCTTTAGTTTTTAATGAGAGATAAGTACTAAAAGAGTTATGCTACACTTCTGATACTTAAATCCTGAAACAGTCCAACAATCTTAGCTTATTAATAACCATACGTATATACCTTTATCTTCAAGATATTTCATGCAGAAGATATAATTATGTTCATATGTTTCATTTGACTGAACTAAAGGAAACAAAATTCTTCTATAAATATTTAAAGCTAGCATCAGTAAACATTTTTGATGTAGATATTCTGGTCCAGTCTGTGTTTCTGTGTTATACAAGTGTTATTGTATATCCCAGTTATTTTTACTATAATTTATGAAATACCCATTTTGGTGAGCATTTTTTTGATAGCCAGCTAACATCACATTCACCTTGCTTCTTCCTAACAGTCTCTATTTCTATTTGGAGGTTCTTGTGGTTCTGGGAATCTAGTTCTATACTTGGCTCTTGACAAAAGGGAGGAGGGCATGTGAATTCAGCTAAACTAATTAGGCCATTTATTCAGGCTGCCTCATTCCACAGTGATCAACAAAGGCTCGTGACCCAAGCAGGTCTAGTTCCAATGAACCTCAGGATACATGTTTTCATGATAGTATAAACATATTACTTAACTTTTCCTCCTCTGGAAGGTATGTTATCTGGATACGTGGCCTGAGATATCTATGGTCATAATTGCCACTATTACATTTACACTCTTCAATTCTTTCTTGAATTGCCTGTGATCAAACTTTTGCCCCGTGACTCCATAAAAAACTGCCTTCTCAAGGTCACTAATGACCTCAATTGTTGGTCATCCTCCCTTATTTGATGTGTTGGCAGCATATTCCTCATCCTTAAAACATTTTTTTCCACTTGACTTCCAAGGAACCACATTTCCCTGTACTTCCTCTTAATTTACAGGCTACTCTTCGGTCTCCTCTCAGAACTTGTAATGTTATAGCACTGCAGGGCTATCTCTCGGCCCTTTCTCTTTTCTGTTTACACTTATTTCATGATGTCATCCAGTCTCACAACTATTTTTTATGCACACAAGCATATTACTTTAATCTTTTATCCATACACAATCATTGTAAATATTTATGGGCATGTTCTCAGATAAATGCGGGAGCTAAAAATATTGACCTCAAGGATATTATAGAGTAGAATGATACAAGAGCCAAAAAGGTTGTGTGTGGGGGCGATAAATTTAATGGGTATAAAAATACAGTTAGATAGAAGGAGTAAGTTCTAGTGTTCAATAGCACAATAGGATGACTATAGTTAACAATAATTTGTTGTATGTTTCAAGATAGCTAGGAGTTGAAATGCTCCCAACACGAAGAAATTATAAATGTTTGAGGTGATAGACATCATAAATACCCTGATTTGACCATTACACATTGCATGCATACTAATATCACAGCTTTGAATACTTATATTTATATGCTGAGAATTCCCCAAATTATATCTCCACTCTGGAGCTCTCCTCTGCCCTCTAGTCCTAAATATCAAACCACCTATTCAACGTTCCCACTTGGTTACTTAAAAGGAAGGCATGAGCAACTTATTCAAAACTGTATTCCTGATTTTCCCATCCAAATCTGATCATCCTCTAATCCTCCTCTCCATCACATGAAAGAGCAATTCCCTAATCCTAGTTGTTCAGTCCAAAAACCTTAGAGATATCCTTGATTCCTTTCTTTCTCTTCATCCTACATCAGATCCATTAGCAAGTTCTGTAAGCCTCCATTCAAAATATATTTAGAATCTTACACGTTCTCATCACTGCACAGCAATCACCTTGTCCTAGCTGCCTTCATCTCTTGTCTCTATTTCCCAGTTTCCTATGTCCTTACTTCAGCTCTGTTAAAACATCAATCAGATTATGTCAGTCTTCTGTTCATCTCACTATGAAAACAAGCCAAAGTCTTTGCAATGGCCCATAAAGCACTACGTCATTTGCCTTCCACTCCTTAAATCTCTGAGTCCACCTTCCACTATTTTCCATCATGCTTACTCTACTCTGGCCATGCCAGCCTCCTTGCTTTTCCGTGAATATAGGGGTACCCTCCTTCCCAAGAATTTTTTGCTTGCCATTCTTTCCCTGGAACTTTCTTCCAAGGAATTCTGCACGGCTCATTGACTTACCACCCTTCAGCAGTGGGGACGTCCCAGGCCACCACAACACTGTAACCTCCTCCCACACACCAGGCATCTCTTACTCACATTACCTGCCTTATTTTTCTCCTTAGTGCTTATTACATGAATCATATTATATATACTCCTCATTTACCCCCTAATTGTCTACCTCCCTCTACTAGATAAGCGCTACAAGGACAAGGATTCATGCATGGTTTATTTACTTATAAATTCTTAGCTTTGGTAACAGTGCCTGAAACATAGTAAGTACTAAATAAGTATTTGTTGAGTGAAATCATGAGGGGTTTAAAGCAAACAAACAAGAAAAACAGCAAAAACTCTTTGCAAGTTTTGGCATTGCCTGTATGTATAACTTCTGTTGGAAACACTTTCCTTTTAATCACCAAATTGTCTTCTCAATTATTTCAAATAATTAGGTCTTAAATTAAGTAGAGGCTAATATGCTTATTTTAATAATTATAACTTAGAAGCACATACTGTTTAAAATGTGATACAATTTTAAAAAATAGAATTCAAAAGAATTGAGGGGTCACATGTTTATGAATGGTTGAATTTATTAAAGTTAGGCCATTATTTGCAAAAGCAGTGACTACATAGTAATTAATTATTATATAACACATAATAAATTATATACTATGTATTGTATAATATATTATATATGTATTATATAATATATAATAATTAATTAGTATCATAGAAGAAAGCTTCTGCACAGCCAAAGAAACTATGACTAGAGCTGATAGACAACCTACAGAATGGGAGAAAATATTTGCATGCTATACATCTTATAAAGGGCTGATAACTAAGAAAAAATCAACAACCCCATTAAAAAGTGGGCAAAGGACATGAACAGAAACTTTTCAAAAGAAGACAGACTAATGGCCAACAAACATATGAAAAAATGCTCAACATCTCTAATGATCAGGGAAATGCAAATCAAAACCACAATGAGATATCACTTAACTCCAGTGAGAACAGCTTTTATCAAAAAGTCCCAAAACAACAAATGGTGGTGTGGGTGCACAGAGACAGGAACACTCATACACTGCTGGTGGGACTGCAAACTAGTGCAACCTCTGTGGAAAGCAATATGGAGATACCTCAAAGAGCTACAAGTAGAACTACCATTTGATCCAGCAACCCCATTACTGAGCACCTACCCAAGGGAAAAAAAGACATTCTATAAAAACAACATCTGCACTAGAATGTTTATAGCAGCACAATTCACAATTGCAAAGATGTGGTAACAACCCAAGTGCCCATCAATACAGGAGTGGATTAATAAAATGTGGTATATGTATACCATGGAGTACTACTCAGCTAGAAAAAAAATGATGAACTACCTATTGTATGATTCTGAATGGAGCTGGAGCCCATTATTCTAAGGGAATTATCACAAGGATGGAAAAACAAACACCACATGTACTCACCATTAAATTGGTAGTAATTGATCAACACTAATGTGCACATATGGGAAGTGACATTCATAGGGTGTCGGGCAGGTCAGAATGGGGAGGAGGGGATGGGTAAATCCACACCTAACAGATGTGGTGTGCGCCATCTGGAGGATGGGCATGCTTATAGCTCTGAATCGACAGGTGCAAAGACAATTTATGCAAACAAAGCATTTGTACCCCCATAATACTCTGAAATAAAAAATTTAAAAAAAAATAAGAAAGAGACCCATTGCCTCTTGTATCCCATGGTAACATGGCCCCATAACTGTCTTTCCCAGGTCTGAAGCAACAGGAAGAAGATCAAGTCCAATGTCTGTGTTGTTAGATCTGCTAACATCAACTGGTGAAATTTCTTTTCATCTTTTGACTAGACAGGGAAGCCTCAGTTTCCCAGAACCAGTAAGGTGTTGCAAATATTCACCATCCCATCTGGGTCTCTGTCATCAATTCTATGCCTTTTCTAGAGTGCTCAGAAGCTATATTTCTTCACCCCTTGAGTTAAAGATCTTAGTTTTTAAAGTCTGGCAATGGAAGCTGGGAGGTGACATTGAATCTTATTCTTTTATTTATTCCATGCTGTTGTGTAAAAATTCACTTACACCAACCTTGCTCTTCGTTCCATGTTTAAAATTACAGATTGATTTTAATAAGATTACAACATAGTATATAGTTAAATCCAATATATGAAGGAGGGCAGAATTGAGAGGACTGGAGAGAAACAAACCTTGTATCTGATGACTCTGAAAACATTTGGCTCCAATGATCTGGCTACTGTGGGATGTTTTAGTCATACAAGTTCGAAAAAGTCCCTTTATTGTTTAAGTCATTTTGGATTGAGTTTTCTGACTTTTACAGTAAAAGAGTACTAATATATATATAGTTAATTAGGAACATATGTAAAAGATATTTTGAAATTGTATATTGATGAATAATAATCCAAATTTATAGGCTATCTACTACATATCTTGTATTTAGCAGGTATGTATTAAAAGCAACTGATGTTCTAGACCAGGGGTGGGGAACCTTTTCATGCTGGAAGGCCACATTAATTTACCTGTAATCAAGTAAGTCTCATTCAAGAAACTTCAATTAGATATACTTAAAAATGTACATTATTTTATAAAAATATTACTATGTTATTTCATTTCAAAAAATGAAAACTATTTGTTAATTTAAAAGTTAACTAACTCTTTAATGACTCTGTTGTGTCCAGTTTTTGTTGGAAATCATTTGAATATTTGGTTACAGCAGGGAGGTCGGCAGTTTGAGTAGATCTTCTAGATGGGTAACAGTCATTTGTGACTTTAAGGATGTCTTGATTTGGGTTAGGTAGGAGAATGTAGATTTGCAGCAATAAGTGGCTGAAAAGCAAGAAAGCATTTTTTGGGCATGTTGCTGAAGGTGTAGATATTCTACTGCATTTTTCCACATTTAATTGGATCTTTCTTAGCATCAAGCAATGACTTTAGAATGTCACCTACTGAGAGCTCAATCAATTCCATCTGTAGTTCTTTTTTTTCCCTTTAATATGGAGATATCTATTTTATTTTATTTTATTGTTATTTAATTAGTCAATTTTTTTTTTTTTTTTTTGAGACAGAGTCTCGCTCTGTCACCCGGGCTAGAGTGCCAAGGTGTCAGCGTAGCTCACAGCAACTCAAACTCCTGGATTCATGTGATACTCTGTCTCAGCCTCCTGAGTAGCTGGGACTACAGGCGTGCACCACCACGCCTGGCTAATTCTTTCTATTTTTAGTAGAGATGCTCGCTCTTGGTCAGGCTGGTCTTGAACTCGTGACCTAAAGCAGTCCTTCTGCCTCTGCCTCCCAGAATGCTAGGATTACAGGCATGAGCTACTATGCCCTGCCCCATCTGTAGTTCTTTAGGTGCCTTGGTGATATTAGCTAGGTGAGGCTGAAATGCTAATTTGAGTGTGCTGTCATGATTCTCAAAGTCAGTGATCCTTTCATTGTATTTGTCAACTAATAGGTCTATAACAGCTGGATATTCTTCAGATGATTCACATATATCATCCTGCTCACCAATGACCTTTGCTAACTAGGGCAAATATTCATCCGAAATTTCCTTTTAAAGAAGTGTTTTGAAAAAAGATAACATTCTTCAAAATGCTTGGATTTTTTTCCACATATGATATATAGACTTAGTTTTACCTTGTAAAGAAATACTCAAGTTGATTTGATTTGACATGACATCACACAAAATGCTGCATTCCTATAGAAATTTTTTAATAATTCACATTGCTGATTTTGTTCTTCATAAAATTTAACTATCTCTTCTCACAGAGATAAAATTTTGGCTAATACCTGTCCCTGCCATAGCCAACATACTTTAGAATGAATGATATGGCAAATCCATACTGAATACCTCATTGTTTAGCATGTTATGAAACTCATGATGCCATGTTTGCATTTACAGGAATATAGTCAACAATACTTATAACTTGTTGCAAAGCATCACTTAAAATATTAGCTTTGGTACAGAGATTTTCCTGATGCAAGATATAATGAAAAGAAATGAAAGCATCTGGATCTATTAATTCTTTATCTGTGCAATAAACCCTTCATGTTTTCCTGTCACAGAATATGCACCATCCGTATATACACTCACTCAATTTACCAAGTTCAGTCCAAATTCATGACATTTATCTTGAAAGTTGTTGAAGATATCTATTCTGCATGTTCTATATGGAAGGGCACCCAAAGCAAGTAACTCTTTGTAGCAAAGAAAATCTTCTGTTATGACCCAAATCAAGTATAAAACTTGTGCCAAGTCAGTAGTATCAGTTGATTCATCCAAAGTGATTGAATAATATATATTTTCCTTTTTAAGTATTGCATGAAGTTGTTCTGTTAAGTTGAAGGCTAATTCATGCTGCCAGTCAGTTATTGTTCTCCTTGAAAGAAGCAGTTGTTTGTACTTTGAAATGTTATCAAGGTCTAAGCATCCTACAACTTCGACAATGCATTCTTTCACAATTTCTACCTCACTCAATGGCTTCCCCTTTTTCCCGAGTATGTAGGCTACTTTATAAGTTGCTTCAGGGGCACTATTTCCAGGTCTAATTGCTGCTTTAAAAAATTGTCTTTTCTTTTCCTCTTCTAATTTTTGCAATACAACATTTCATGACTCTCCCTTTAATTTAAAATGTTTGTGGTTTTTATGAGTGTTATAATGCTGATGAGCATTGAATTTCTTTAAGGTTGATATTGCAGTATTACAAAGCAAGCAAGTTATCTTTAGCAGAAACAATCCTCATTAAAAAAATCTGTTTTCTTCCTTCAGTGTTCTCTTCTTTGACATGATGGCTGTTAAGCAGACAGAATTAGAAAATACTGTTGAGCTGTGCAACTATTCACAAATTCCACTTCAAACAGAAACACAGTGCACCACTGTCAAAAGCTGATAACAGACTGGTGTACTCCATCCCGATAAACTCTTGCTGACCAGCCTCATGAGGCAGCGGCACCAGTCAGGTGGGGGAAGTTAGAACCAAATAATAAGTGTAGCCGCTGTCAATTTAGCTCTTATGGCTTACTAATGTTCTAATTGTGCCAGTCAATCTGGGAGGATTATTTCATTGAAACGTATTTTACTCTTTGATATTTTAAATACATTAATTTTAAAAATGAAATAAAAATATAAAAGCTGAACAAAAATGTATTAATAAAAATAAAAGGATTTGTTGTACAAACTTTGGATTCATTCAAAAGGCTGCACTTTAAGACCTAGAAGGCCACACCCCTGTTCTAGACACTTTTAGAGATGAAGTACAAAAGCTTGGGGTACTATAGCAAAAGGAAACTCTACTTATTCTGCTATGACATTTGATAGCTACACCCAAATAGTTGCATTGGGAACTATTGAGAAGGGAAATAAGGTTAAGAATAGAATTTATAGCCAATTTATGAAAGGTCATATTATTTCAAATTAAATGCTTTTTTCTATAGGAGGATTTTTAAGCAGAAAGGAAACACAATAAGTATGGTCCAGGAAGAATAGTTTGGTAGCTGTGTACATGATGAATCAGATTTGTGGAGTCGGGTTAGGACATTCATAATTAGTAGACCAAGGAATGAAACATAATGAATTTGAAGATGGCTGTTATGTTCTCCAACTCTGTTACTACTTTTCATAGTGAGTCATAGTTTTCAGATACTTTTTCCTTAAGTCATCTTTTATTAAAGTTTCCCATATAAAATCATACATTAGAAGTTAATACTCCTTGTGTAGACTAAGCAGAATAATAATGATATCTAATGTTTAAATAATGTTTTACTATCACAAAAAGTTCAGAAATATCATGTCACGATATTACAAGACTATGAAGTAATGGGGCAGGAATTTTTATTTTGACACTTAGAAAACTGCAGCTCAGGAAAGTAAGTGACTGCATGTGTGAGTTGAGAGAATAGAAGCAAATGTGGATCATTATTCTCCACACGGCTTCATAGGAGATAAAACTGCCTATTTTATTCCACCAAAGAAGATGGAAATTAATTTTTCAGGTATCTTATCACCTTGACTCAGTGACCTGGAAGTGGTACCAAAATCAGTCTTTTTCTTGGTTTTCTTTTTCCTTTTTGAGTGGAGTGGGCTGGCTCTACCCTGTTAATCACTTTCATCTTGACTCAAAGTTTATTTGTAATCCCTGCCAGATGTAGTTCAATGAAAAATTTGGCAGGTCAGCACCCTAACTCATCACTCCAAGTTGTCTATCAAAATGTTGAACCAAATTTGTATTTCTATTAGTAATAATGACTTCCAGTAAATGGAGTTTTTTATTTTAGAAAATAATATAAAATCTACCCATATTGCTTTAATGTATTAAGGAGAATGATACCTTCTATGAAGTCAGGATATTGCAATGCAGCTAATCAGCAGTTATGGGGCATTTTAGATCCTCAATATATATTCTAAGGAGACTATCTTTTGTTTACCAGATCTACACATAATGGTACTGGATATCCAGTGTATGTTAAATTGTAAATATAAGTTGGTATATATCAGTGTCCATAGTTACCTTTTAATTTTAATGTTCTTGTTCCATCAAATGTATTGTGGTATGTTCTTCACATTAAATTTTGAGATATTTTTACTTTCTATTTCAATTTTATATGCACCAAACATCTAGTATATCAACTTACCATTTTGAAATAAAAAAACATAGTATTAAAAAGAGAGAGAACACGGTAATCCACTGAACTTTTATGATTTCTTCACATATTTCTTCCTTGTAATTGTTATGTCTCAAAGGGAAATTGGCTCTTATTCCTTCTTCCCATAAAAGTGATTTTTCATATTTATCAAAGGGTAGGGATGACAGTATCCTCCTCCTTGTTTTTCATAAATTGAAGAGCAGGTTGTGTTCTTTCACACACAATTGTAGCAGGAAATACATTAAGGCTTTTCTTGGCAATAAGAGTAGCTTCTTATAATATCTATGTCAGTCTTACAAAATATAGTCCTGTAGCAATTATTCACTTATTGTTTTCATTCATTTCCTTATTTTCCCATGTATCTATTTTTTAAATTGTTACTGAATAGCTAAATTCATGCCAAGTACCAGGTGGGGGATGCTTAACAGAGGACTAGCTAAACACACACCCAAACTTAATAATTATATCTTAATACAGATATATTAGAGTAAGTCTGAGGAAAGGCCAGCAGATAATCTTTTAAGGGATTGGGACTTCATAAGAAAATATGTAGTCAAGGAAAATATGATTTTAGTAGATAAATAAGAAATGATGATATTCAAGAATAAGTTAGTGGAATAATCACTGAAATTGGAGTCAAGGAGCCTGGATTTAGAATCAATATTAAACTTGTAACTTCTAATTATCTTTGCAACCTCCTCCTTTGGGGTTTCAGTGTTTCTGTCTCTCAAAAGAGTGCAGGGCCATAGAAACTCTGAAGATCCTTTTAAACTCAGACATATCATACTTGCAGGGTGTGTATACCAAAAAATCCATCCGGAACTTAAAAACAACAAAAAAAAATAATATCAAAAATAGAATACTAGGAAAAGTGATAAGAAACAATTCAACACAACAAATATTCTCTGAACATCACATATGGGTCTACAGGGTTCTAAGTGCTTTAGGGGACACAAGAGAAAAATCATCCAAATAGCTTATATAACCTGTTTGGGTTGATAAAACATGCACAACTCATGTGTGCAGAGTTGTGTCCCCATTTCATCATGGGGATATATTATAAGAAATGACATTCTAATCCAGAGACTTAAAGAGACTTTGATTGCTTTTCTACAGGGTACAGCTCTTCTGAAGACCTGGGGAATAAGCATTTCCATCTGATTGCATCTTTTCCAGAAAAGAATCCTGACAGATCTATTATTATTATTTTAGTATGAAAAGTGGAGGAAAAATAAAGTTACTTATGACCAGTGCAACTTGCTGTCTTATCTCTTAACTAGTTCTCCCCATTGCTTGCCTTTCTGTTTCTTCTGTGGGGTTGGGATCTTTGTAATTGTGGAGAGAGTGAACATTATAGCATCAGAATTTAAGGTGAGGGAAATAATGTAACAGAGTAGTTGCCTCCTCCTATAAATATGGAAGCATAAAATTAGAGTGGGGAATATGTGACAGAGGGAATGAACAACAACAAAAAAAAAAAATGGCAAAAATATTTTCTGTCTCTTTAAAACTTCCCCCTTCTCTTTTTAGAAACCATGGCCTGGCCTGTATACCTGCCTCAGGCAGGGAGAATGTCTTTTGTTCTTTGTGTTGCAGGAGATACTCAGATATCCCAGGCCCTGGCAATAGCCTCCCAAGTGTGCAGAGGTCACAGGCTTTGTCTTTGGCAGAGATGGGATGATTAGAATCACTAACCACAATAGCTTAGAACTGAGGGCTCTCCCTTTAAAAGCTCTGCACTTCTGCTTATGTTGAGGAAAATTTGGATTTTGAGATGAGAGTCTACCATTTTTCCTCCTTTGCTCGCAAAGTAATAAACTTCTCCTTCCTTCTCTTCAAACCATTTGTCCTTGTTCTTCTGATGTGACACTGAGGACAAATGCCGAACTTTCAGTAACAGTAAGAGAGCAGAATCTCTAACCTGAGGTCACTGCCTTGTGTTTTACCATTAGGACTAATCTTTATCTGTTGGGAAATTCTGGGAGAAAGAAAAAACAAAAAAAAAGAACTAGCTTTTACCCACCTGCTTCTGATCATTGCACCCCCAAGCAGGAGCAGCATCAGGACAACACCTTTCCTATTTGAATTCTTCCTACCAAGGTTTGTCACCTGCAAAGGGGCCAGGTGGCCACTAAAAATTCCACAGTGCCAAAACCCAAGCAAGCATAAGATGATACCCAGAATGATCACTGAGTGGTACGAGGAGCCATTCTCATGTCTGGGATGCTGCAGTATTGGTGTCCCAGTTTGGTCTCAGGGACATCCTAATGGATGGTACAGTTTTAATATACCTCTCCTCCTTATCACCATCCTTCGGGTATCAGTTTAAGTCCTCTGTTAAAATTTAATATCAGAATAGAAGGTAATGTTCTGGTTGTGTTCTTTGTAATGCACCGTACAATAAGACGTCTTTGTCTTGAGTGAACATTTTTCTATAAATGCAGTCTAGACTTTCATTAACATGTTGGTGATGCTGTCACATTGTTGTCATACGTTATTTTTGCACTTAAAGAAAAGCTCTCTTTTTCGATAAGATACTTGTGCACCAAGTATTTCTCAACTTTTTTTTTTTATCATTGATTTTTGAACCCAAATTCCATCTTATTGTTGCATTCCAGCTTTTTGATGCTTGCTACCCTTGATTCTATCAGTTTAGGTATAGTATTAGCCATCTGTTCAAGTTTAGGATGATTATGTTCCCCTTTAAGGACTCCTTTTTTACAGTCACAGGGTATTTAGAAAGTTAAATATACAGTAAAAGGGTCACTTTTTGAACACAAATAGCCATTTTATCCAGTTCCTGATGAAGCTCATGAAAGAGCCTTTTCCTGCGTGGAATACTCTCCCCTAATGACTGCATTGGAGCCTGTCAAATTTGGTGTCTGCCTTCCATATTCCATGCCTTAGGCCAGTCAATCTCAAACTTTTGTGGTTAAAACACACATTGCTAGGTCTTACCCCAGTTTCTGATTCAGTGGGTTCTAATAGGTTCCCAGGTGATGCTGATGCTGCTGGATTTAGATGACTCTTTAAGAACCACCAGCTTATAATGACCTACCCTGTCTAATTACATACACAGTCTTTTCTTATTAAGTTTCCACATAATAATTATAATTACATTCCAATCTTTTCTCCAAGGGAGTAAATTTAGGTTACTTTGCCTGCAGTTTTGAGTTCCCAAACATTTCAATAGAAATTGACAACATCATTTGGTTTAACTAAGTAACAAAATTTTATTTACAAATTGCTGAGAAGTTGCTCATTGCTATCCTAAGGTACTCCTAATTGCATGTTTGGATAGAAGTCACTGGAAGCATTGATTAACAGCATTGGATGAAGGTCAGAATCTTGTGCTGAACAAATATAGCGAATTATAGATTGATATTCCCCCTCTAATTAGCATTTGTTCAACTAGATTCAAGTATGCATAATAATATTAGCAAATAGTTCCCACATTTGAATAACAATTTAATGAAATTCTGCTGAACCTTTAGATGAAATGTGGGCAATCACACATGTAGACTTAGAAAATGGGATCAATCTTGATTTATATTCATAAACTATCAGAGAAATAAATTTAGTTTAGCAAAATTAAAAAAAAAGTGTTTATTATTTATTACTGTTTTACATACGTCACCATAGTTTAAGAATGATGAAATTACTTTGAATTAGAGGAATTTCCTGCAGATTAATATCAAGATTTCAAGATTTTTTTTTCCCCCAGGATGTCCTTAAATTCCTGGGCTCAAGTGATCCTTGCACCTCAGCCTCCTGAGTAGCTGGTATTAAAGGAACATGACACTGCATCCAGTTTCAACATTTTCTTTTCTGTCTCTTCCATTTGTCATATGTCACTCAATACATTGTTTTCCTCCTCATCCTCTTTGACCATTAACTGACAGTGATTCCATGATTACTCTGAACAGATTTTTCATACCCCACGAGCATCTAAATAATGTGTTGCTATTTCTTTATAGGTTAGATCATTCTTTTCCTTCTTCAGATAATTGTGCAGGGCTGTAGAGTGTAAAGACTCATCTCCTTGATATAAAATAATGTAAAATAGAAGTTAAATAATCACCTATGTCTTTGGAATTCATTTACATGATGCTGTTTTATCCTTTCTCATCCTCCCGTTTTTTGACACTTTTGCTGGATCTTTGGATCTGATTTTCACCAGTTTCAGCATATTCTGGCATTTAGCATCTTGCTTCACTCAGTCCCCAGGAATCTTTTGTAGTGTTGTGGCTTTAAGTACCATCTATCCAAAGATGATTTTTAACTTTTTATCTCCATTCTAGACTGAATCCCTTATATATTCAACAACACTTTCACATCCAGCAAACTGAACACCTGATTTTGTTTCTAAACCTGCTCCCTCATGCCATACCGTGGTAATCTATTTCTTTTTTCTTTCTTTTTCCTTTCTATCTTTGCTTCTATTTCTTCTTTTGCATATGTTTAACATTGACGCATGCCTTGTGTATAATATAGTGCACAAAATCTTAGTTGCACAGCTCATTTAATTTTTATATATGTATGCACCTACGTAACCAGCACTCTAGAGGGCTCCCTCATGCCCTCACTCAATCAGTACCCTTCAAGGTTAAATCTATTTCTTTTCATCATTTTTATAATTGCAGAATAGGTTTTTAAGATAATAGAAACAGAAATCAATAGGGCTGAGTCACCATGTAATTTATAAAGTTATAAGGAGGTATTTTATATCTGACTACCACTGAATGATGGGTCTTAAATGCCAAGTTGTCAAAAATAAACACATTTCCATGAATACAGAACAAGTAATCTACCTAAGAGTTTTACATAAAGGAAATATTTCTTTTCAAATTAAATGTTTAGTATGAATACATTTTTAATCCACACTGTCAGTTAATTTTGTCTTGAGCAGGAAGGAGCATTGTTATAGTGCTTAAAAGCATAGGACTTTGAGTCATGCTATACAGATTGAGTCCTTGCTCTGTTGTTTCCTCGCTGATTGTGTCTGGACAAAGTGCTTAATCCTCCTAAGCCTGTTTATTCATCTGCAAAATGTAGAGAAATGACTAATGGAAGGATAAAGTGCAAAAATGAATACATTTATCCCCTTGGTATCTGTGGGGGATTGGTTCCGGGACCTTTTAAGGATACCAAATTCCACTGAAGCTCAAGTCCTTTATTTAAAATGGTGTAGTATTTGCTACAACCTACACATATCCTCCCATATACTTTAGTCATCTTGAGATAATTTATAATACCTAATACAGTGTAGATGCTATATAAATAATAATTACACTGTATTATTTAGGGGATAATGGCAAGAAAGAAGTCTGTACATGTTCAGTACAGATGCAACCACCTATTGTTTTCCAAATATTTTTGGTCTCCACTTGGTTGAATCCATGAATGTGGAACCCACAGATACGGAGGGCTGACTGTATAAGGAATTTGGCATAGCTCCTGGAATGCAGTATGTTTTCTAATTAACTTTGGTAGTACTAAGAGGAAACAGAGAAGTAAATTAAAATTTATTAAGAATCATTAGAATCTACTCCGTGAATATCTTACATACCTTATGTACCTAATTTCACTTAAAAAAGAGAGAAATCAAATGAATTTGAAATTAATATCTGGTGACATTTTAACATTCTATGTATAAATCAAGGATGCTTTACATAATCATATTTCTCAATACCACAGTTTTAAGATAGTCATTACTTTTATGTGTGAGTGCGTCCGTGTATATATACACATACATATATAGTTTTCCCCTCTAATTGCTATTGAAAGAGATAGAAACTCTAAACCTTCTGTTCTATTACAACTGGGTGTCTTGTCCTTAGGCCCATAGGGAGTTTTTTTATGTGTACTAACAGATCTTGTCACTTCTCCCATAGCATCTGCCCTTTTCCTACTCTTCTACTCAGGTGGCTTTCCCAGATCTGAGATGCTAAGGACTTGATGCCTGGGAACTTTCTGTGAGCACATTGCCAGTAATTCCACGTCTCACAGATGAGTTTGTCGTCTGGACCCCACTAAGTTCCCAACGGCTGCCATTGCTTCATCAGCTTCCACTGCCTTTGCTGCTGGCTACCATTATTTCAGTGATCAAGATGGATACTTCATGTAGTCAACCCAAAGCCATGCTGTGTTCCATTTAAAAGTGGCAAGATGGCATTTCTCCCTTTGGTGTTAAATTTTATATCATTTTATGAATCATTTTTATCATCCTAAACAAAGGTGGTGTCCCCAGTAACTGGGAATCTCTATATTCCTATCTCCTAGTTTTAAATTATCCACTAATGATGAAAGGAATTGTTTCAACTTTGTTTACTGCTTTTATATTTCCCTAGCAGCTATATTTATCTTTATATGTTAAAAAACATACGTTCACACTGATGCCTCTGATTTTAATAGAACATCTCAGGACTTAGTCCTATATTCTCCCTTTTCATATGTGTAAATTTCTTCTCCAGTGCTGAGAAACCTGGCTCCCTTTATTCATAATATATTTATTCATTTGTTCATTCATAGAATACACAGGAAGTCATTTCAAAATTACTAACCCATGTGTCTACGGCAAAAGCAAACAAAACCTTACTCACTGGAGTTGGACATTTGTTTACAGTTCTTTTTCTCTTTACCCTGAAGGCTTGTAGCCCAATATGGCATTCAAATATTCATTAGATTGGCTCTTTCTTTGTCCATTCTTCATTGTGAGTATTTTATTTATTTGACATATAGTTTAATTTTTTGTTTCTATTCCATTTTTGGACTTTCCCACACTCCTTAATTATATTAATTATATTTTATTTCAATGAGTATGTGAAACATTAGCATAATTCACAAGCTGAAACTATACAAAAAGGAATACTTAGAGAAGTGCCACTCCTCCCAACTGCTTTTACCTACCACTTTGACACCCTCCGTCCTGCTTACCCCATTCTCAGCCACCCACTGTATACAACTAGTCTCATTAGTTTCTAGTATACTCTTCTTCTGTTGCATATACATTTTGCATAAATGTGAAGTTACATGTCTATTTTCATATTTATAATTTTTTTATACAAAAGGCAGTATAGTATACTATAAAGATACTTTCACATTTTGCTCTTTCATTATAAAACACTCTAGAAATTAGTCCACATAAGTTCATAAAGATCCTTCTTATTATTTTTAAAAGCTGCGTAGTAATCAATTGCATGGATGCACTATAGTTTATTCAACCAACCCTGTGTGTATGTGCAATAGATTATTTCTAATATTTTACAATTACAAATAATGTCTCAATGAATAATCTTGCATATATGTATTTTAATATTCTTGGAAAAACAATATGAAATTCCAAGAAGTAAATTAAAGATGAATTCTAAAAGAGTTAATGGATTAAAGAGTAAATGCGTATGTATTTTGATAGCTATTGCCAAATTTCCCTCCAAAAACCTGTACCAGGGTCTCCCCACTTTTGAATGAAAGTAACAATAATAAAAGAATTTATTTAATTTATATACAATTATCAGCACTGAGTATAAGCCTAAAAATTTGATTTTAAACTTATATTTAATGAAAAACATAATCCATAAATTATCAAATAAAACATGTAGAATGAAAGTATTCAATTAGTATATTTAATACAACATTGAAAAAGCATAAAATCATTGTCAGGCTATTAGCATTTTTGTTTTCTTATGCCGTTTTCTGCTAGAGGTAACATTATCTAACTCTTTCTTATCCTTTACATCACTAGAGCATTACAGGATGTATTTTTCAGAAACTTCTGCTGAATATTATGTGGACTTATTTGTGCAGTTTTGCTTCTTTAAGTGTATGTGTAGATTTGCTTTTCCATTTTCAAGCACTAAGTCTATATCTGTTTGTATTCTTTTCTAAACAAGCTTTATTAAAATTATAAATTTTATCATATAACTTATATACAGCTATAATTGTAAAAGTTAATACATATAATTAAAATTAACTTTTGAAGTGGAAATCTCCAGTAAGAGATATAGCTATTTGACTGTTCTTTTCCACTGTCTTTTAAAACCAGACAGCAATATAGTATTTTTTTGCAGACAAAATCTTGCTATTCTAAACATTTGTGGTACTGTTTCCTATTTGTTATACCTTCTAGGTTCACAATTTCAGTCTAGTTTTTGTGTAGTTATACAGTTTTATCCCTTTTCATAAATAATTTTTTTTGGAAAAATAGACCTCCATGAGTTTAATTATATGTTTTTAGAAAATTTTTATTTATAATAAATAGCTTTATTCAGTCCAGAAAAATTTTTGATCCTATTTTGTATGTGCCCTATTCTCATTATATGTCTACATAGTTCATCAATTTCTAAAAATTCATAAGCATAATTTTAAATTTAACCTTTACCTTTCCCCCTCATTCTAGATTACCTCAGTTTTAGTACAGGTTATGACAATGATATGAGATAGCTGGAGTCTGTTTGGAGAATATGCATCCTGCATGGGAAGTTCTGTGGCCAAACATTGCTTTTTAAACTTCCAATGATAGAGCGATATTTAAATAGCCCATCTCCTCCCTTTTCTGTTACAGGTATAAAACATTCTGTCAGACCCTGAGAATACAGCTGTGAATAAAACAAATGAGATCCTTGTGTTCAGGGAGTTCACATTCTAGAAGAATCTCGGCTGTCTTGTTCCTAGCTGTACATTCACAGCCAGTCAGAGTGTTCCACATAGGAGGGATTCAGTATATATTTTGGAAATAAAGAAATTATACATAATATTTTTCATCTTAGCTTTTGAGAAAAATCACTTTTAGAACTTATGCTACTTTTGCTAGTTTACGCTACTTACATGTAACTTAGTGAAATATTATTTAACAGTGAAATATTTAATAGTGAAATGACATTCATAGCATAAACTTTTCCCATTTTAGCATCTGTCAGTATTTCTAAAACTTGTCTAAAAAAGATAACTAGATTTTCAGACACATTTATGAAAATGTGTTTATGGCTGCATGAAGGATTCTCCTTCACTAAATTTTTAAATAACAAATTAATCATAAGATCTTCTTGTGAGAAAGAGCTGACTCACGAAATGATCTGTGTAATTGGCGCACTAAAATTAATCCAGTGAGCTTCAGATGTAGCAGTAAAAAGCAATCTTTGAAGGAAGATAGATGTATGCCTACTTTTTACACTAATAGAATCTGAATTATTAATACTATATCTTGGAGAAACATGGACTTCATTTATTTATGCGGTTCTTAAACAGTGCACTGAGGAGACCTAAGTTGCATCTAGAGATGGCTCTAACTTCTGGGAAGAAAAAGGAGGGATTAGAGGAAATGATGAGTAACTCCAGGTTACTTACTCACACGTTAACTGAAGATAGTTCCTCTTTATACATTATACATTATATACATTGAGCTGCTAGATTTTCCAAGCAGGAAGTTTGCGTTCCTAGAAACTTGAAATACGTGTTCTAGTCCAAAATGCTTGTTATGCAAACAAGGGCAAATGGCCAAACGGTATACATGCCAGAACTGCTGGAGTAGTGACTACTGGGGAAAATTCATAAAGAAGGATCAGCAGCAGATGATGGTCACCCTGTTGACCATCACCGTCTGAGGCAGTGCAAAGAGTTACAGTAGGTTCCGACATCAGGCTCTTAGAGATTTCTATCCTTGGGCCCTGGAGCCTTTAAGTTGCATGGTCACAAAACAGTGGGTCCCCTTGTGTACCCAGGGGCTAGGATTCAGGAGGGAAATGAACCTCACTCCAGTCCCATCATGATTTCTGTACTAGGGCAGGCTCAGGGAACAATGACCCCTCCCCGGACGTGCGTGAGCAGAGGCCTGGGGTCCAAGCCTATGGTTAAAGACATATGACATAACAAATAAACATCGGTGTCAGGTACACCTGTGTTCATGGCTGGGGAAATACCAGCTCTTCCTCTGAAATGCTGAGGCATTGGCATCCAAGTTTTGAGGAATTGATTGTCTAATCACTGGGCCATAGCTTGTTGCCATGGAGCTTTGTAGGAGGTTAGTTCCATCCCTGGGAGGTCAGCCTGCAATGGATCAGTCTTAAACAAGCAAACTCTTACTGTTCACTCTAGTTTTTCTTTTCCTTATTTTTTATTTGAATAAATTTGGGAGTACAAGTAGTTTACTATTCAGTCTTAATTTTATGTCATTAAAGCAAAAAAAATTACAGTCCTGAAAAATTAAGTGCCTTGCATATTAATAATTGGGAAAAAGCTTGAACAGGATTCAGTTGTCCTTGCACTTAGAAAAATATGTTTGTTTTTGAATTATACAATGCTTCTTCTGTTAATACTAGGAGGCTTTAAGATAAGGATGTTTCTTTTTATTATTTTTTACAGCTAGTCAAGTGAAGCAGTGGGAGTGAAGAAAGAACAAAGATATCTGTAACTGGTTGTAATCAATTAGTTGTAGACAGGCCACCCTGGGACCAAAGGAAATTCCCCTGGGAAGTGCAGTCTACTGATATTTATGTGTGCATTCTACTGAATAAAATGCAGATATGTTGTGTGTGTGTGCACGTGTGCGTGTGGACTGCATTTGGACTGGCCAAGGATGCTGAGAAGAGATAATTGTTAATAGCTTGGACATGTTTAGTGAGACCGTGTAATTTGAGCTTACCATGCCTCATATTATCACTACTACTAGCCTAGTGTTATGCTTGAAATTCTACCATTGCAAACCAAGTCATATGATTAAAATAAAAATGGAATCCTTAGGAGGTTCCTGTTAAAATTTTTTTTATTAGGAAAATGCATTAAGCCATTATCTGCTATAAGTGATTCACTGAGAATTTATTAGCAATCTAGCTATAACTAGCTGGACCTTGAAAGAACAGGCAATAAAACTGTTATGTGCTGATGAGAAATTAGTATGAATAAAGATCTTACCCTGTTAATGTTAATTCTTTTCTTCTTTTTGTAATTTCAAAATATTAAGGAGAAATGTTAATTCTTAGGTGGGGATTGTCTGTACATTTTTTAGAATATCCTGAATACCATTAATTTCAACACTGAGAACTCATTTCTAAAATGACAAATTAACAGGCCATTAATTTCACAAAAAATCCATTTTTAAATTTCATTATTTTTATTTAAAAAGTCGTATGTATTGATTAAGGTATTGGTAGTTGAAATATTTGTAGCGGTTACCTCTATAGTTTTCTCTGAGTAGACACCAGCTATATACTCTGGATTATGAATTTCTGATTAAAGAAAATGACTGTTCCTAAAGTGTAGTTTAAAACTAACACACAATTTAGATCACACTGTTTATGCTAGAGCATTTTAAATTATATTGAAGACATCAAAACACTTCTATTCTTGGACTGCCATTGTAATTTATATGTACCTCTAGAATGATATGTATCATATTGGATTATAGTTGTTTATGTATTTATTATTTCCCTTCCTTATAAGTCTTTTGATGCTATGGAAAGACTCTGAATTACTTATTAGACCATAGTAGGTATTCAGCAGATAAAATATAGTTGTACCATACATAATAGCATTGCTTATTAGTCACTCAGTTACTCACTATGTGCCAAGCAGTATTTTAAATAACAGACTATCTAAACAACTCAAAATATTACAAAAACTAGTTATACAGTTTAATGAGATGACTAGATAAAAGATAGCATAAAAATAATTGTCTTTAAAAAATAGTAGCAATGACATGTTAGTCATTAAAAATATATCATTACTATAACTATAAAAATTTTACATTTTTAGAAATAAATTTTATTAAAAAGGAATAAGAAATCTATATGAAGAAACATTAAAATCACTCTGTCTCCCAGCTAGATAGAGTATAGTGGAGTCATTGTAGCTCACTGCAACCTCAAACTCCTGGGCTCAGGTGATCCTTCTGTCTCAACCACCCAAGTAGCGGGGACTACAGGCATGTGCCATCACACTCAGCTAGTTTTTCTATTTTTTGTAAAGGTGAGATCTCACACTCCTGAGCTCAAGCAATCCTTCTGCTTCGACCTCCCAGAGTGCTAGAGTTACAGGCCAGAGCCACTGCGCCAGGCCTCAAATGTTATCTAAAAGCATGAAGTATACTCTGAATAAAAGGAGGAACTTACTATATTCTCAGACAGCATGTGTGAATATAACTTCTGATCAGAATGTCACACCTTTCTTAACAAAAAGGTGATAAATTCACCCTCCTATTTATCATCCCTCCCAGAAAGAAACCAGGGTAGTGGACAGTGTGAGGGTATTTTCAAAGTAGGAAACAAAGATGAGCATATAAAATAGAAACTCTCAGCTGTTTATAAGAGCATCTTCTACCCTTACTATTTTCATATCTACTTTTTTGTAATTAATAAATATGTCAAAAATTTAATTTGCAATAGGGAACATACTAATGGATTTTCCTAAAGTTATACAATTTATATTGTTTACTTATTAAAAAGCTTCTGCACAGCTAAAGAAATAATTAACAGAGCAAATAGAAAACCTCAGAATGGGAGAAAATATTTGCAATCTATACATCTGATAAAGGGCTAATATCTAGAATCTATAAAAAACTCAAACAAATCAGCAAGAAAAAAATTAACAACCCCATTAAAAAGTGGGCAAAAGACATGAACAGAAGTTTTTCAAAGGAAGATAAACAAATGTCCAACAAACATATGAAAAAATGCTCAACATTTCTAATTATCAGCAAAATGCAAATTAAAACCACAATGAGAAACTCACTGTACTACTGTTAGAATGGCCATTATAATATTAAGAAGTCCAAAATCAATGAGTGCTGGCGTGAATGCTGAAAGAAAAGAACACATATACACTGTTGGTGGGACTGCAAATTAATACAACCCCTATGGAAAACAGTATGGAGATTTCTCAATGAACTAAAAGTAGACCTACGTGGTTGATCCAGCAATCACATTACTGGGTATTTACCCAAAGGAAAAGTGGTCATTTTATCAAAAAGACACCTGCACTCAAATGTTTATTGTGGCACAATTCACAATTGCAAAGATGTGGAATCAACCCAAAGTGTCCATCAATACAGGAGTGGATTAACAAAATGTGGTATGTGTATACCATGAAGTACTACTCAGCCATAAAAAGGATGAATTAATGCCTGTTGCAGCAATTTGGAAGGAATTGAAGACCATTCTTCTAAGTGAAATATCTCAAAAATGGATAAACAAACACCACAAGTACTCTAATAAATTGGAACTAATTGATGGGCACACAAATACACAGAGGAAAGTAAAAGTCATTGGAAATCAAGCAGGGGAAGGGGAGAGGGGAAGGGCAAAACCCCATCTAACCAGTGCAATGACCCTATTTGAGTGAGGGGCACATTTATAGCCCTGGCTCAAGCCATGCATTAAAAACATCTATACCCCCTTAATATTTTGAAATTAAGAAAGAAAAAAAGCCAGTTTTAATATTTTATACTTTTAGGTATCTTGTTTCCCATTTAGTCAATACCTGATTGAGAACAGAACTGGTGATAAAGATGTCTGCTTTCATGCAGTAAATACTGAATGATGGCCCACTATATGTACACACCACTGTGCATGCACTGCAAGCCACAGGAGTAAACAGACATGGTTCTTGTCTGGGGGAATGTTATATTTAATGGCAGAAGCAGATTGTCACATAAATGAAATTAAAGCACATCTTGTGTGATCCAAGGGGAAGGAGTAATGTCATATGAAATGTTGGCTTGAGATTAAAAATAAGATTCCGACCAGAGTGAGTAAGAAAATCCAATATAAAGAAAAACAAGGAAGTATGAAAATGAATAGTTTGACTGAGGAACAATCAAATCTCAGAAATGAATGAATTATGGGTGCATGAGCATAGAAGTGAGCAGTGATGAATAGTTAATACGTGACCAAATCAAGGAGGAACTCGATTGCCATGCTTGAGTTAGTAATATCAAAACGCTCATTGGAAATGTTCATTTTGGAAAAGATTTAGCAGTCTATAAAGTCAAATGTTTGTGGATATTGGGAGTGGAGTGCAGTTACAGACTCCGGTGCTGGGCAACAGGCTCTTTCTGAAGACATTTCGGGTTAGATTTGGACATTTCAGTTGGTTAAAAAAAACTATATATAAAAACTTTTCATTAACATTTTGACAAAATTGGATAGTTATATAATATCTCTGAATTTGCTATATTGATAATTATTGTAGAATGAAATAATCTTAATGATACAAATCAAATTATATGAGACAAAAATACACTTACCGAAACAACTGTTCAGTTTAATGGGAGAAAATATTTTGAATGTTTTCACTTTTAATTAGCAATTACATTTTAAAGATTCTAATATAGTTTTCTGAGTGTGTTTTGGACTTCTTGCCAGCCACCAGAGTGAGATAAAATTTGGGAAAGTTCTGTTCTTGCATGGCCAGATAAAAGGAAAAAAACAAAACAAACAAAAAACCCAAAAACCAAAACAAAAATAAATTAAGAGCCCCATAGAGAATAGCAAAGGTTTTCCTATATCTAAAAGTATTTATAAAGGTTATTTTCTGGTCAATTCTGATAAGGACCAAATCAGATCTTTCACCCACAAAGGTAAATCTAATTTTAAAATAAATCCTGGCCTGGTGCAGTGGCTCATGTCAGTAATCCTAGCACTGTGGGAGGCCAAGGTGGAAGGATTGCTTGAGCTCAGGAGTTCAAGGCCAGCCTGAGCAAGAGTGAGACCCTGTTTCTACTAAAAAATAGAAAAATTAGCCAGGTGTCCTGGCTTGCACTTGTAGTCCCAGCTACTCGGGAGGCTGAGGCAGGAGGATCACTTGAGCCTAGGAGTCTGAGGCTGCAGTGAGCTACCATGATGCCACTGCATTCTACCCAGGGAGACAGAGTGAGACTCTGCCTCAAAGAAAAAATAAAAATAATAAATAAATAAATAAAATAAATCCTAAGAAAAGCTCTGTGTTTAAACCCCTATGCTACCTCAAAAACTGAATGCACTTCCTATGAAAACCACTCAAGAGAAAAATTCTGTATGCTTCCCTCACACATTGTCACTTCACCTCTGGGCTCTTGCAGTAACAAAAATAAATTTTACTTTTTCTTCCCTGAACCAGGCTTAAATATTTAAAAACACAGTTTATGACATAATTGAGTTATTAAGGTTAGGAGAAAGAGATACTAATCTTGTGGGGGAATCAATTTCCAAAGAAATTCATGGGGAGCTATGTATGCAATGAATGTACTCCATAATGAGCAATTTATCTGCTAAATAATGCCATTTAGGCCAGACATGGTGGCTCACACCTATAATCCTAGCACTCTGGGAGGTTGAAGCAGATGATTACTTTATCCCTGAGTTCGAACCAGCCTGAGCGAGAGTGAGAACCCCCATCTTTACAAAAAATAAAAAAAAATAGCCTGGTGTCATGGCTCGTGCCTGTAGTCCAGCTACTTGGGAGGCTAAGGCGAGAGGATCGCTTGAGCCCAGGAGTTTGAGATTGCAGTGAGCTGTGATGACGCTGCCACTGCACCTTACTCCAGTGACTGAGCTAGAGGCTGTCAAACAAACAAACAAATAAACAAAAAAACCCAGAAAACACAACAACAACAAAAAACAAGGCACAATGCAATTTAATTTTTGCTTTATTCTAGTAGTTTGCTCTGAGTCTTAGACAGGGTGTATTTTCCTTTTACTACGTTAGTAAATTAATTTAAACAATTGTTTGTTAAAAAGTTTTTCATCTGTGTTCATGATAGTTATACATCTGTATTTGTTTTCTTGAAATGTCTTTAGCATTGGGATAATATTAATACTAGTTTCAAAGACTGAATTGAGAAGTATTTCTTCCCATTCAATTTTCTGGAAGACATTATGTAAAATTGTTATTAATTATTCTTTAAGTATTTGGTAGAATTCTGCAATGAAACCATCTGGGCCTGGAAATTTCCTTTTTGGAAGCTTTAAGATTATGAATTCAATTTTTAAAATGGTTACAGGATGATTCAGATAATCCATGTAATCTCAGAGCCATCAGTAGCTCATGCTGTGTCACCATCTGGCCATACCTACTTTCTGACTTTCAATAATCTATTTACTTTTTTACAAATATATTTTTAGTGTATGTTTTTCATCTATAAAATGGGACTACTTCACCCTGTTGTTATCAATATTAGATGAAAATGTATGTAAAGCCTTGCAAATGATTAATCTCTTAAAAATATTATTCCTATTGTTTGTTTCCTTGGAAGGCTATATTTATATATTCTGTCAGATTATACCCTCTTTTTTATTGCTTTGTTTTGTTTTATAATCAGCAAAACCAGTAAAAAGGAGATCAAAATGTCAGAAAGGAAAAAGCAAGCAAGAATAGAATTGATTCCCTTTTTGTTAAAATTTAATTCTATAGACAACTATTTTGGAAATTGTGCTCTGTGTGATCATTTATCTGGGCTGAGTGTAGCTGGACTTCATCATGAATACTATAAAAAACACGGCATAAAATCACATCTATGTGGTAACTTATATATTTATTCTAAAGCTTAAAAGAAAGGCTGTAAGACAAATGTAGATGTCAAGCTTTGAATTTATTCTTCATACAGGAAAAAAATCACGTAGTTGGAATGACAATGTTACAGTCTTTTCTTCTTTAGCATGTTGCTTCAGGAAACACATAAATTTGCCATTTTGATGCAAAGTTCTAGTGATCTAAATCATACGGTTATACAGTTTCCAAGATCCGCGACTTGTTTCAGTTCATTGAATTTAAAGTACTAAGTTTATGCCAAAGTTCAAAGTTGTCATCAAAGACTACGCTACTTTTGTAAATCACTGTATGAAAGAGATTTCTCTAAAGATCCAGGAGAAAAAGATACACTGTTGTTTGGAATTAAATTGTAACTAACATGCCTACAGTTTTCCCCTGGTATGTATCAATTAAATGATGCAGCCCTTCTCTACCTAGCTGTCACAATGCACAATAGGCATGTTAGTAAATTTTGTTTTCACATAGGCAAGAAGCCTTGCACTTTTCCTTGAGCAATTCATGTTCACAGCCAGCTGTTTTCTTCAAGGAATCACAGTTACTAAGGAGATCTTCATACTGGCAACTATTGGCTGTAACAAAAACAGAGTATCATTATCATTTTTGTTCTTGAGGGACATATGGGGTATCTTAGTTGAGCTCACTTATAACTTCGAAAATTCTAAATTTGGCGATATGTTTCTAAAATGAATTGTCCCACTTTTCTCCCTCTGCAAGCAGAGTAAAAATGAATGTAACTAAATCTGTCTATACCTGCAGAGTCGCAGAGTCCAATATGGGCCCTACTAGCCACATATAGGTATTAAAATTTAAATTAAATTAAAAATTTAGTTTCTTAATCGTACCAGCCACATTTCAAGTGTTCAGAGGCCACCTGCGACTGACTAGTGGCTAAACTCCCAAGGCACACATTGGTAGAGAACATTTCCATCATATCGTACTATTGGAAAGCATGACTTTATAGGCCAATGTTTTCTTTCTGGAGTAAATAATCTTTGTGGGTGGGTACAGATGTAAAACAAGGACAATATGCCCTTTTTCCCTCTGATGTTTCTACTTGGATGTTCCCCAAGGGCTCCAAATTCAACAAATCTCAAACTAAACCCATCATACTTAGCCACAAGGCTGACAATTCTTAGGTACGGTCTCCCTGTCCCGCTCCCACAATCTCAGGTAAATAGCACTTCAACTGCTCCATAACTGAAGCCAGGAACTGGAATCAACCAGAACTCTTTCCTCTCTTCTTTGGAGCAGCACTCAACCAGCACAGGTAACAAACTCACTGACTATTCCACTTTCTGTCTCTCAAATCTGTCCATTTTTCTTCATTCATTTTGCTAGTACTGTAGTAAAGACACATAGTTTTTAAAAAGTTTTATATCATTCATGATTGACACATAATGATTGTACATATTTATGGGGTACAACGTGATGTTTCAATACATGCATACATTGTATAGTGATCAAATCAGGATAATTAGCATCTCCGTCACTTTAAAAATATAATTTCTTTGTGGTGATGACATTCAAAATCCTCTCTTCTGGCTATTTTTTTTTTTTTTTTTTTGAGACAGAGTCTTGCTCTGTTGCCTGGGCTAGAGTGAGTGTCGTGGCATCAGCCTAGCTCACAGCAACCTCAAACTCCTGGGCTTAAGCGATCCTCCTGCCTCAGCCTCCCAAGTAGCTGGGACTACAGGCATGCGCCACCATGCCCGGCTAATTTTTTTCTATGTATATTTTTAGTTGGCCAGATAATTTTTTTCTATTTTTAGTAGAGACGGGGTTCTCACTCTTGCTCAGGCTGGTCTTGAACTCCTGACCTCGAGTGATCCACCCACCTCGGCCTCCCAGAGTGCTAGGATTACAGGCGTGAGCCACCATGCCTGGCCTCTTCTGGCTATTTTGAAATACGCAATACATTATTGTTAGCTGTAGTCACCCTATTGTGTAATATCGGAACTTATTCTTCCTATCTAACTATAACTTTGTACTCATTGATCAACCTTTCCCCATTTTCCTCTTCTATCTCCCCTCCCCAGCCACAGGCAATGACTATTCTACTCTATACTTCTTTATATGGCTGAGGTGAGGTCATATTTCCTTGAATAGTCTCCATGGTTATGAACATATCTCAATATCTAGGCATTGAAGAAACAGGCATTTATTCTAGTCTGCACATTTGGGGATTGTTTGTACCTGTCTTTCTTCAGACGACCTTCAGGGAATTCAAAGGAGACTGACTGGTAAGTTCTCTAAGCCTGAAGTCACATCCTCTAGGATACTGGAGGGTATCCTAAGGCCAGGTTTTCCACAAACCTGGTTAGGGGTGGGTCACAAGCAATTCTGTGGCCACTACAGAGGATGCTGTGCCTTATTGCATCTGAAGCTGATCTCCCAGATTAGCACAGCACCTGGGCTTGCTGCCTGCTTCTAAAATTTATTTTGGGTCCAAGGCCACTTTAGTTGGCCAGTGGTGATACGGGTTGGGACTTGACTCTGTCCTACTGGGGTGGCCAATTCCCATTTGGTGCTGGGACAGGTCTAGAGGCTTTGCCTGTGCCAGGATGGATTCAGGGGCTGTGGGGTTCTTCCTGGTGCTATTTATTTTTTTGGCAGGCTTGGTACTAGATTCTAAGGGAAAGTCTCCCACAAGTTTCTTCTCTTTCCCTCAAGAGGATGTTGTCTCTCTCTAGTTGTGTTGCCCGGGGTTGCGGGGTGATGCAGGCAATCCTATGGCTCCATCAGCTGACACCATGCTGTGTCACACCTGAAGCCCAGGGCCTCCCAGACCAATGCAACAACAGAGCTTGCCTAAGGCCTGTGGCACCTACCACCTGCCTACTGCTCTAATTCACTTGGAATTCAAGGTCACCCTAGTCAGCTGGTGGTCATGAGGGCCAGAACACAAATGTATCCCATCAAAGTGGTGGCTTTCCCCCTGTTGCTGGAGTGAATTCAGAAACTCCTTACATGGCCATTGCCTGGAGTCAGGGTCTGCAGTGTGCTTCCTAATGCTGCGCTTTCCTGCAGAGGGCCTGGCACTGGGTTCCAAGACAAAGTCCCAAGCATACCTCCTTTTCCCTCCCCAAGTGAACAATGTCTCTTTTCATGCTGCCTGGGGTTGGGGGAAGGATAGGGCAGGCAATGTGAGACTGTCTTTCCTACCATCTTCAACATGTCTTTTCTTATTAGTATGCTAAAACAAGGTACTGTGATTTATCACCTAGTGTCCGTAGCTCTTGTGAAGGTATATATTTTTACATGAGTAGTTCTTCAAATGAATGTTTCCCTGGGGAGATGATCATTAAAGGGTCCTATTCTTTCCCACTCAAATTCCCATGAAAAAAAAAAAAGGTCCTATTCTACCATGTTGCTCCATCTTATACCCATTTTTCTTTTAAATTCATGTTTTTTTTAACAGTTTTATAGCTGACTTTCATTTAATTGTTTCTACATACCATTGCCAGAAAGCTCTTTATATAACATAACTGATCTTTTCACTCTTTTGTTTAAAATCTTCCAATTGAATGCCCATTACTAATAGATAAATAGAAAACCTCTTAGCAAATAGCATTCAACACATTTATAAATATTCAACTTTTTTCTTCATTAGTTGATTTATACCTTTATCATCAATAACCATTGAGTTGGAAGAAATGCTAAGTAAAGTTGAACACATTTAAAAGGTAAAAATCACAGTGAGTGGGTCAACTCTATCATTTATAAAAGCATCCCACTACATAAAGAAAATAGCTACTTTTACTTTTATTCATGGCAATTTAAAAAATGAGCTATATGACATTTATTTTATTCTCTCCTTTTGCAACATTATGTTTGTGGGTTCCATGAGCCAATTCTGTATATAGATTAAATTTTGTTGTTAAAATGTACCCAAAGCTACTATCAAATTATAGGGCAAATGATTCTAATTATATTATAGAAAAGAAGTGAGGAAATCAACACGATGAACTTAGCACAAATAAACAGTAATATTTGGTGTGCTTGTCTAGTCTGAGCCATAATGTGGTCTCACACTCTTAGATTTGTGCATTTTGAATCTTTTAAAATACCACTTTTGGTATAATGATATTAACTTGAATGAATTGAGCTATTTACCAGAAACGGATATGGTCAATATGGGCACTGCATAGTCACAAAAAGACACTGATGGTATGTGTCCCATTATGTTACACATGGTCACATTCTTTCCATTACAAATAATATGTAGGTTACTGAAATGTATAAAATGTTTATTTAAACACATTTTTGGAGCATTTTTTGGCTTTTGCATAAATACATTACTTAAATTGTTTACTTTAGGAGATTTCTTAAATTAAAAAAAGGCAAAGAAAATACCAACTATTTAATTATCTGAAACTTACTGCATAGTCCTTTTTCACAGTTATCAGGACAACTGGCACAAGGTGCTCCTTGTTGGTAAGGGGTACTCTTTTTAGCGACATTATTACCACTGAAATTTAAAATACATAAAGTCAAATATTTTTCACTTTGCTATTTAGTTTATACTCTTAGGGAAGCATCAGTCACCAAATATACATTCAATGTTTTTAGTATGTCAACAAAACTGAAAAAGTTACAATTCCCAATGTGCAGTTCAGAGAAGATGTTTCATATATCGACCCATCTCCTTGACCATAATTCCACAGGCTGAGCAACTAAATTGGGATAATTAGAGTCTAAAGTTTTCATAGTATATTTCAAACAAGACAACACTCTCCTCATCTTCCAGTAGACTCCATCAGATTGCTAAGGCAGTGCACCCCAAGGTGCTGGTTAAGGGTAAAATATATCCTCCATAGAGAAATGAGAAGATCCTGGAGGTAGTGGGTTGCAGTAGGAAAATGAATATTCAGTGTTACAATATCATTTTATATTTGAAAGATGAAAAAAATACCATTATTTCTCTAATATGAACTATAGAAAATACTGTTCCAGAATATTTTTTTTTTCTTTTAGATAGAGGCAGTGATTTTTAAGTAGTCAGTGGTATGTGTGTATTTGGCGGATGTGCTGAGGAAGGTCTGTGAGTTTCTGGGGGTGGTATGAGAAAGATTTTTATGTTTACCAAAAAAGAATGTTATTTTAGACAAAAAAAGATATATGACAATATCCAGGGTCTAACCTTTTTATACAGATTAACCTGTAATTCACTGATGATCATTATCCTATTGGTCATTTAATTCACTTAAAAACACATGGGAGTCCAAACCTCAGCAGTACCAAGTGGGGCAAGGACCCGAGGCAATGTGGCCGAATGTCAATCTCCCTGCACAGAATATAGCTATGTATGTGTGAGCATTGGCAAAAACTGAAATAGATATAAAATTGTTCTGGAAGTTCTCTCTCCCCTGCTTTCCCTCATTATTCATTCCAACTGTTACTTCTAATACCTGGCTTCAGATGCCCATCTCTGAGTGCCAGTAGTGAGTTTGGTTGGATTCTTCTAGGGCCTTTCAATTCTCTCTACTTAAGCCATAATACGTGTTTGCAGGAAAATGACTTTAGAGGTAATACTTACCAAACTGGAACACTACATAGGTTATCCGCAGTTCCAAAACAAATCCTGTAAAAGATCTGGTTTGGGGGCCCCCCAACCTCCCACAGTAAAGAATTTCAAACATTAAAAAATTTAAATCTAATAAGATATGTTGTGAATATATGTTTAATACACCTATAGGAATTTTTATGGATAACTTCAAACATATTGTCTGATCAAGGGGGCATGTTTCCTGCTACATTTTATTTAATAAGACTTTACAAGAAGGTTATGGAGTTTAACATGAAAAATTCTGAGAAGCAAAGACTAAAGATATTACCTTTTTCTGTGTTCTGAAGTAAATAGAAGATCTCCTTAAAAACTTCTGATACTCGAATGAATGTGAATAATTTTTAATGGTAATAATATATGCTTTTTTTTTTTAGATAAGTAAGAGTATTTGAGCAGAAAGGGTTGAAATCATAATATATCTTCCTCTATTTTAAATCTCAACAGGACCCTTTGATTAACCACAAAGCATCTGCACCCCTGGAGTGTGAAAATGCAAGAACTGGTGATACCAAACCTAGAGAAATGCACACTAGACATGCTCATGGATAACTAGAACTAAGGGAAAGCCAGTTGAGAGAACAGAGAATTGTTTTAAAAATGAGGAAAAAGATCTTCAGATTTTATACTTGGAACTGGGAAGTTGGTCTCTTCTCTGAGAAGTTGAAAGTGTCTCAGTCTTTAAAAAAATATTTCCAAACATTTATTCCCCCACTTTACTGAAGTGTGCTTTTTATTCTGGCTTGTTGAATAAAGGAGAATTTTTAAACAATGAATTGCACATAGATTTACTGGCATTAAACTCTAAAGGTAGTACTTACGCAGGACAATATTGGCAAACATAGTAGTATTTTAGAAAATCCTGATTGGGACAGTAGGCAATTCCACATCCAACGAGGTAAGATGAGTACCAAACAAGCTACAAATCCATTAGGGAATAAACATATGAGAGTACATTAGAGGAGAGGAAAAATATTAACAAAAACAAATAGTTGCAAATATAAAACTGAAAAATGTTACTGTTCTAATTTGTAGCCATATACCTTATAAAAATATTTATTGAATCAAAGTCATAAACTTTTAATATATTAAATTTTCACGTACATTCACCACTCCATCCATTTATAATGTAACAATAGTACAGAGTATGCTTCCCTACAAAGAGTTTGGCAGACCCTGGACAAAAATGACAGCTCTAGATGAAATATCTACTAGGCAAATGCCAAGACTGTATTATACCTATTCAGGCTGTTCCTCCAAATTGAACACTGGGAGTTGGTCATAATTTGGAGCAGCTTGCTATATTAGAGGTATTGTGGCAGAGGTATTTTCATCCATGCCTCTTACCTGAGTATAATGTCCAGTAATTTTATCAGGCTGTTTTTGTCCTACACCATACTGAAAATCTTGGCTCTCATCATACCAACTTTGGATTGCATTTGACCAGGAAGTAGGGTCACTGGACATATAGAGATTCTCACCACATTTTGTACCTAAGAAGGAACAGATCATTCAATAAAAAAGAAAAAAATGAAACATGCAGTGGTAAAATAAATGGTCTTACAAACACAAAGATACTGTCCTTCAAACAATGGGCACACAGTTACTAACTGTTGCTAAATTCAAGAGGAGGGTGCCTCAGGTCCTTATAAGCTGTAACACTGATTAGAACGCAAAATTGCCTAACACACTGAAGCTGGCCTGAACTTGCAGAACTCTGAGAAATTTGAGAAAACTCCACTTTTTTGTTTGTTCTTGTTTTTGTTTGAGACAGAGTCTTGGTCTGTCATCCATGCTGGAATGCAGTAGCACAATCACAGTTCACTGCAACCTCAAACAAGTTAGTTGCAAGGATCCTCCTGCTGCAGCCTCCTGAGTAGCTCGGACTACAGGTACATGCCACCATACCCAGTTAAATTTTAAAAATATTTTGTACATTATAATGCCACCGAATATTTATAGCAGCACAATTCACAATTGCAAAGATGTGGAAACAACCCAAATGCCCATCAATTTATGAGTGGATTAGTAAATTGTGGTATATATATATACGATGGAGTATTACTCAGCTATAAGAAATAACGGTGATATGGATTTGTTCTCCTAGATAGAGTTGGAACCCATTTTATTAAGTGAAGTATCTCAAGAATGGAAAAAACAAGCATCACATGTACTCACCAGCAAATTGGTTTCCCTGATCATCCACCTAAGTGCACATTTGGGAATAACACCAATTAAGTATCGGACTGAGGTGGGGGGTGGGGAGAGGGGATGGTGCATACCTACATGATGAGTGCATTGCACACCGTCTGGGGAATGGTCATGCTTGAATGTTCTGACTAGGGGGGATGGGGGGTTGGGGGAGGAGATGGGGATATAACTACATGATGAGTGCAATGCGCACTATCTGGGGAATGGACACGCTTGAAGTTCTGACTCGGGGGGATGGGCGGGACATGGGCAGTGTATGTGGCCTGAACTTTTGTACCCTCCATGATGATAAGCTGAAAAAATAAATAAATAAATTGTACAGCTGAAGTCTTGTTATGTTGCCCAGGCTGGTCTCAAACTTTTGACCTCAAGCAATCCTCTTGAGTTGGCCTCCCAAAGTGATGGGATTATAGACATGAACCACTGTGGCTGGAGCCAAGATGAAATTTTTAGATTTTTAGGATTTAAAAATCTTTCTTCCTCTGGATTGCCAAAGATGCATTTGTTTGCAGGCTAAATTCTTCACATATGTGTGTCTCCTGTGTTCTCAGCTTTATATTGTAAGCTTGCTCATGGAAGTGGCCACCTCTAATATTTTCTTGCTCTTGTAACCCTCACTAGAGATTTTTCACATATAGGACCCTAAATAAATGTTTCTGATTTTGTGTGAAGTTTGAAAAAAAAAAAAAAAAAGGCTTCTTAGGCAGTCTTTAAAAGTACCAAACAAGAGACAACTGACACCAGTAGGGATGACAGTTTTAAAAATTTGTGATTCTTTCCTTAACCAGGAAATCAGAATATCAAAAGCCCAAATCCTCCTCAGAGAGTTAGGCAAGAAGTGCCTTGCAGCCCAGCAGCATTTGTCTAGTTTTTGCAAGCCTTCACTTAATATTTACATTTTAGTAGTTTGAAATGTAATGTCTACATGCTGCTTAAAGATGGCATAAAACTTTCTCACATGTCTACTTTCATAGAGAAGAAAGAAATGGTCTTGAATCTCTAAGACCATTTGTTTCAATAGTCCACAGAATGCAGTCATCTCTCTTCATAATTTCATTATTATTATAGCATCAACAATAAAAATAATAATAGCTTGACTGAAATAACATGTATATTATTCACTACTTTCAAATTGGGCTGGCCTGTATGTATGTCATTCTTGATAATGTAAGTAAATATTTTATGTAAAGTTCACGCATATAAGTTTTTTTCTCATGGTTTTTATAATTTTTGACATTTTACTTTTGAGTCTGATATAGTATTCCACGCATTGTGGCACCCAGCCCAAACAAAATACTTGAGTACTTCATGTAAAAAAATTTTAAAATAAATCAACATATTCATTTTTGTATGAATTTTGAATATAATTTTTAGTATGATTTAGAAGGTTAAGTGTTTTTAGAGCAAAACTCAGGAATAACTAAAGATAAAATTCAATATATTTGATGAATACAAAATATAGATTTTAAAACATCAAACAGCTACCTAATGTCACAAAAGGGGCATTGAGTTAGAAATCAGAAAGCCTGGTTAAAAATTTCTAGTAAGACACTACTCCAAGTTGTGTTCTTGGATAAGACAGTTTTCTCTCAAATCTTTAAAATTACCAAAAATAAAATAAAATAAAAAGATGCTATGTGATGTGCTTTACTCATGAGCTGGTTGAGAGGAGCAAATGAGATACTGTGTGAGAAATTCTTTGCATAATGTAACCAGTGAATAAACATACAATTATTCTTACTGTAATTATTCCTCTGTATACAAACACTTTGACTTTAAAAAGACAGTAGTATAAGAAATATTTATTCTCAAAGTCTTCTTTATGCAATATCCTGCAATCATCCATTGTTATTTTATTTGTTCATTTATTCAACAGATATTTACTAATTTACATACTGGTTTTTCGGTCCTCAGGATCACTGTGTTCTAATGTGCACTTATTTGCCCACTTTTGAGCATTTGCTGATGCTTCTCTGTTCCATTCCTAAATGTCACAAGAAAACAAAATACACTTAAGGATTCAACCACAATGAAGCACGTATTTTATAATCTGATTGGTAGGTTGATTTGCAATACTTTAAAATTTCTGCAGATGTATTATCTAATTATTATTGTTATTAAAATGTCTTTTCGTTTGTTTGTTTTTGATATCTTTATCTCTCCCAGAGCCTGTCTCCCCATGAAGAAAAGTCCATAGGTAACCTGTCTGAAAAGCAAAATATCTAACGCAATAATATGTGGCTATTTATGAGAGCATGGCAGCCACATAGGATTTTTAGGAATGGTGCTACTCTAGGTTTTGATAAACATGGATTCTATTTATGTTTTAATAGAAATAATCTGGCCTTGGTTATTCCTAACTCCATTTGTAGACAATTGTTTTCATATTGGAGATACCTGGCTTTTAGGGACTGTGCCCTGGAAGTGGGCTTTTACTTACAATAAATCACACTGATCCTGAAAGGAAAGGGGATTTCTTTATTGTCTACTACGAAAAATAGAGAACAAAGAAATGTGACAGCTTCGTACTGGCTGCCCAAAGATTTGGCTTCTAATTCTGCCTTCCCAACTTAACAATCCTGTAACCATATAGAGACTATAATCAACAATATGTTAGTGTATACTTTCACTAAAAGAGTGGCATTGGAATGTTCCTAACCCAAAGAAATGACAAGTGCCTGAGGTGATAGATACCCCAATTACCTTGATTTGATTAATTCACATTGTATGCCTGCATCAAAACATCACATGTTACCCTATAAAGATACACCACTATTATGTACCCATAATAATAAAAAAGAAAAAAGGTGCAAAAATAAGAAATACAGTTCTCCTTATATAACAGTTCAAATAAAATAGCAAAATACAAAGTTCTTAAGAGATGCCAGTGGCCAGCTGCCTGCTCCTTCGTCAGCTAGTCCACACCCCTTTCCTTACATGCTGCCTCTTACCATCTTTAGCATGTTGCTGGCAGGTGGAGAGACTGCTCTCCTCAGTTCATTGTGTTTATTTACGATCTCTATTTGCACTTGTGTTTGGGTGGTTAACAAAGCAGTAAAAGCTGGATCCTAAAAGAAAATAAAATTAGCATTATTTTTTAACATATTTGGAAATTACATGTAATAATGAGTAAGTTAATTCAAGAGAACAAAGATCACTTTAAAAACTGCACAATATTTAGTTATCATGTGGTATTGCATAAATGTTAAAAGCAAATATTAGCTGTTAAGCATTGCCAGTGAATCTGAGCCAAAGCTATGACATTTAAATAGGAAAGTAGTAGATTGATGCTTTGAGACTTGGGAGTAATTAATGACAAATTGAAAACTCTTCTGAGGCCACATATGCCAATTTCACGTTTCAAGGGAGCCTTCAGTATGATTTTTACAGACATATGATGGATAATATTTTATAACCACAAAGGTACACAATTGGAACCTTAAGACATATGTATTCACATTTGATCAGGTTGTAACCAGGTGAGGTAAGGGTGGAAACATTTGATTAATCCTAGACATTAAGGGGAAGTTTGCCCTGACAGTATTAAGGAGTGAATGTTTAGGCCCAGTGTAAGTGTGTGTCTCACATTCAGTACTGCAGTAAAACCAACGTACCTATCATGAAGCAGATTTTACAGGGGTGCTCAAAAAACAGCTTTGTAATACTAAAAAAATCTTCAAGGCAAGGTGGAGGCAGCAGATCCATCTAGTGAATGGACTAGCATTGAATTTATTCCTTTTAGGAACAGGAATGTTACTGACAAGGTATTAAATCAGGTGCTGGTATTTTTGGTTTATCTTTGTGGCTGTGTGTGGGGGTGGGGTGGGAGTAACTGTGAGAGGAATAAACAGGGTGTGCAAACTGTTGGTTCAAGGTCTAAGCCATGTGATGCTTCAAATTTACACAAGAGTGTGATATTATATAGGGATGACCAAGATGTTGAAGTATAAGTCTAAAAGGACAGGGCCCCTTCTAGATTTTATCTGACACCTGGGGTAAGTTACCCTCCCCTCCTCGCACACTGAGTTCACTCAAGGCTCTCCACATACTGCCAGCAGAGGTTGGACCACATTTCATTGCCCTTAGCTACCATACGACCATTTCTCTTTCCTGCTTTCACGTTCCTAAGGACAAGGAGACTATTAGGAAATGCCGTTGTACCAATAAATATGGCATAGTTACTGACTCCTAAGTTAGAAAGGATGCATATGTCAAATATCAGTAGAGGCCAATCTCTGCATTACATCAAAGTGTAAAATAGCACACCTAGTTATTTTCTACTGAACTCAAAAACCTGCTTAAAGTAGTTTCATTGCAAAACACATCAAAAGTTGGTTTCTGAGAAAAAAAGAAGCATCTTGCTTTGTAGATAAAAATTCTACTGAAGAAGAGATGTATTTGGTTTTTTATGAGTATTCATAAAGCTTTCATTAAATAACTAAAAATATTAAGTGTTTGAGAATAAAATGAATAAAATATGGCATGTGTCTATATTTAGAAGGTTTATATTAGATGGGTGACATGGCATAAGTAAATAATTGTAATACCATATGATAACAAACTGATGGGGGGATCCACAAGACACAGACGGAGGAGGGATCGATTCTTCTTGCTCATAGTCAGGGAAGGATTCACAAAAGATGAATCTGGGCTGACATTTTGAAAGATGAACAGTGTTTTCTGAGCATCTTGAGAAAGCTCAGAAAATCATATTAGGCAGAGCATATGTAGAGTATCTAATCAGTAAACATTCTGTGGTGTGAAAGGCCAGGTGACAATAATTTTATAAATGAAGACCAGGAGATGGGCCAGAGAGGTTAAAGCGGCCTGGAAAGGGCCATAAAAGAAAAATATTTTGTGAAAAGTTGAAAAAATAGCAAATTATTTGAATGAATCCCTAAGTAATAAATAAATTATCTCCACATTGATAATTTGATTATGAAAACACAATGACTTATATTTCTGAATGACAATGAAGTTTGAACCAAGTGTCAGAATTCTCCAGTCTGAAGAGCCCTCGCTAGTCTACTGTGCCCAGAGTTAAAGAAAGTATGAGAACAACAAAGACCAAAGCTCCTCACATTCAGAAGCTATCTGGCCAGGAGAAACAGATCATATATGAGCAGTACACGCTCCACCATTGAAGATGATTGACCATATTCTGGGATCATTTAAACAAGGTAGCATATTACAAATAACTAGAAGATCTGCTGTTAAGACATGGGCCATTCACATACTAACTCTATGATCATTAACAAACAAAACACCAAGACCTTTAGGGTTACCATTTTTGTTTTAACTTTAAAAACAGGTCTATTCTTACACAGTAACTATAAAAGTTAGGGGTGCTGATACATGTGAAGCAGTTGTGCTAATTTAAGATTATACAAATATAGTGTTAATTTTCTGTGGGGATCACATTGAAAAGGATTAAAATTAAGGAAATCAGAAAAGATCTTGGGGTAGGAGAACTACCATTAGCTTTTTAAAACCATAGGGAGGAGGAGCCAAGTTCATAGACTAAAGCAGCGTGCACTCACTGCTCTCAAGGAGAGGAGCAGAGGTTGCGGGCAGAGGTTCACCTGTGGATGGACCATCTCAGAGAGAGCATTGTGAATCATCAGAGAAGCGACTTGAGACGGCCAAATTTTGGGAGAGGAGGGGTGCTGTTTCTCACTCAGCAAGATTGGAAGGTACCTGGGGAAAGCTACCACCATCTTGCCATCTTGATAGTACCAGTGCTGCTACCTGGGAGGCACCACAGCAGCTGCCAATGTCACATCTGGGTGGAGGTAAAGCTCTGGCCAATGTGGCTCTCCAGCAAGGCACCACACATCACCCTGGCCCCTTCAAACATGGGTGGCCCAGCCACTGCATCCTGAGGAGCCATCCCACCGTCAGCTGTGGTTCCGCAACCAGCCAAGACCCCTGACCTGTCCAGGCACCTGCCAAAGTCCTGTGCCCCACACAGTCACCTGCCAAGGTCCCGTGATCTGTGCAGGCACCTGACAAGTTCCTGTGACCTGCCCCACTGGCTGTGATCCTGCAGTGTGCCTAGGGACCTGCCAAGGTCCTACAACCTACCCAGGAGCTGGCCAAGGTCCCATGACTTGACCAGGCACCTGCCAAGGTCCTGCAACCCACAAAGGCACCTGTCAAGGTCCTGTGGCCCAACCAGGCACTGGACAAGATCCTACAACATCCCAGGCATCCACCAAGGTCCTGCAATCTGTCCCAATGCTAGCTGCAGTCTGATGACAAGCTCAGGAGCCCACCAAAGCCCCACAACCTGCCTCTGTGGAGAAGGACTTGCCCAGCCTCCTGCCCAAGCTTTCAACACTGGCCTGGGGCCCAATCCAAACAAATATCCCCCAGCACCAGCTTGGACTGTGACAACCACAGGAGAACAGCTGTGTTATGGACTCACAGTGCATCTGCCCTTCTCCTGCTGGGTCAATCTTCTAGAGTAGGACACAAAAGCTTTATACAGGGATTTCTCCTCCTTATCACTAAGTAGGAGAGTTCCTAGCAAAGGAGAACAGGTACGTTGTAAACCTATCAGCCCTGAGCTGGCAGATGAGAAGAAACCAGCAAAGAACTCAGAGAACCTGAAAAAAACCAGTTGGTTTAACACCTGCAAAGGATTGCAGTAGTTTCATAGCAATGGACCCTAACCAAATGAAATGTCAGAAATGGAATTCATAATATGGATGGCAAACAAGATGAATGGATTTGAAGAGAAAATTCAAACCCAACAAAATGAAGCCAAAAAAATATTTCAGGACATGAATGAAAAATATGAAAAACTCACTAAAGAAATAGACAATATTAGAAAGAATTTAACAGAACTTAAAGAAATGAAAGAATCATTTAGGGAATTACAAAATATGTCAGAAAGCTTCAAAAACAGACTAGACTAAAAAGAAGAAAGAATCTCAGAGCTTGAACACAAGCCTTTTGAACTAATCCAGTTAGTAAAAGATGCAAGAAAAGTAATAAAAAAGAGAACAATCACAAAGAGAAATATGGGACTATCTGAAATGAGTCAATATATGAATTATAGTTACCCTAGAGGGAGAAGAAGAATAAACAAAAAGCCTGGAAAACCTATTTGATGGAATAATAGGAGAACTTCCCTGATAATGCCAGAGATTCACATATCCAGATATAAAATGGTTATGGAATACTGGGAAGATTTGTAGCAACTAGGACATCTCTAAGACACATAATCATCAACCTGGCCAAAGTCAAAATGAATGAGAAAATTCTACATGCTGTAAGATGAAAGCAACAACACGAATTCACAATGCATAAAAGACTTAAATGTAAGGCATGAAACCTTAAAAATTCTAGAAGAAAACATAGGAAAAATTCTTCTAGACATTGGCTTAGGCAAAAAATTTATGACTAAGACCCCCAAAGTAGATACAGCAACAACAAAAATAAATAAATGTCACTTAATTAAATTAAAAAGCTTCTGAACAGCAAAGGAAATAATAGACAACTTACTGAATGGGTGAAAATATTCACAAATTATACATCTAACAAAGGGCTAATATCCAGAATCTACAAGAACTCAAACAAATCAGCAAAAACAAAACAAAAACACACAAAAAAAACAACAACAAAAAACCCCACATTAAAATGTGGGCAAAAGACAAGTTTTTCAAAAGAAGGTAGATAAAAGGCCAAAGATTTGAAAATATGCTCAACATCACTAATCATCAAAAAAATGCAAACTAAAACCACAGTGAGATACCACTTTACCTCCATCAGAATGGCCATTATTAAAAAGTCAAAAAACCACTGTTGGTGGGACTGCAAATTAGTACAACCTCTATGGAAAACAGTATGGATATTACTGAAAAAAAGAAATGTAGACATACCATTCAATTCAGCAATCCCACTCCTGGGTATCTACCCCAAAGAAAAAAAGTCATTTTGTCAAAAAGATTCCAGCTCCCAAGTATTTATTGCAGCACAATTTACAATTGCAAAGATGTGGAACCAACCTAAGTGCCTATCAATTCACAAGCAAATGTGGTATATATGTACCATGGAGTACTATGCAGCCACAAAAAGCAATGAAATAATGTTATTTGCAGCAACTTGGATGGAACTGGAGACTGTTAGTGGATTATCTCAGGAATGGAAAGGCAAACACCATATATTCTCAGTAATAAGTGAGAGCTAAACAATGGGCACACATGAGCACAAAGAGATATAAAGGACATTGGAATCCAAGAAGGGGAAAGGATGGGAGGAGAGGTATGGGATAAAAACTTACCTGTTGAGTACATTGAACACTATTCAGGTGACAGACACACCAAAAGCCCTGACTTAAGCATTACACAAGGTATCTATGTATCAAAAACATTTGTACCCTTTTAATATTTTGAAATTAAAAAAAAATTAATTAATTAAAAAATAAACCCATACACCAGTGCTGTCCATTAGAGATATAATTCAAACATGATGTACAATTTTAATTTTAGGTGGCCATAGTAAAAAAATAAAAATAAATGGGTAGTATTAATTTAAATAATATATGTAATGAGTTAATTGGTAGTCTCCTAAAGGATATATCCTAATCCTCAGAATCTGTACATGTGATCTTATTTGGGAAAAAAAAATCTTTATAGATGTAATTAAGTTAAGGATCTCAAGACAAGATTATCCTACATTGCCCAAGTGGGCCCTAAATCTAATGACAAGTGTCTTTATAAGAGACACACAGAGAGGAGCAGGTAATGTGCGGATACAGGCAGAGAGGCAGGAGTGATGTAGCCACAAGCCAAGGGATGCTAAGCACTGGCACAAGTCACCAGAAGCTACAAGAAAGGCATGGAATAATTCCTCATAGATCCTCCAGACGGAGTGCACCTCTGCAGATACCCTGATTGCAGACTTCTGGCCTCCAAAACTCAGAGAGAATACATTTCTGTTGTTTTAAGCCACCAAGCTTGTGGTAGTTTGTTACAACAGCCCTAAGAACCTAATACGTTATTTGCTAAATATCAAAAATATTATCATTTCATCATATATTTAATATAAAAATTATTAATACGACATTTTCTTCTTTTTTTGTTCTAAATCTTCCAAATCTGGTGAGTATCTTACCCTTGTAGTACTCCTTGTTTGTTCAAGCCTCATTTCAAATGTTCAATAGCCACATGCCACTGGTGGCTACTACATACATACATACATACAGCACCACCTTAGCCTTTGATCACAATGACTGTGTTAAGTGTTCTGAGCTAACAATGAGAGTTCTGTGACATATGCGACACTCTTGTGCCTTCCACTCTTGAAATAGCTTGTCATCTCCAAAAATTGCTGATAGCTCTTTCAGATTTTCCATTTTAACCTTACCTTTCCTTCGGTGGGTAAAGATGGAAGCAGTGTAGTAACCAGAAACAGCAGCACCGGTAATAAGGCCATTGATGGAAACTAAGTCAAAGAAAACAAATGTCAGCATTAAAACAAGTAGTACAAGGACTTCCTCATTAAAAGGATGAAAACCATTGTAACGATCTTGGTTATCTCAAAGGAACTGTGATTCTCAAATTCATTAATGATGTGACAAGAGAAGAATGCCATATGGTGCCAGTAGAATCATAGTAGAACCAACCTCGCCTCTGATAGGGACAATAAAAAAAAATCTTAAGAGTTTTACTGATGCCCTGGAGATACATCTATTAAGGCAAGGGACATACTCCCTTCTTTTTGCCTAGTTTTCTTGACCTTACCCCATCAAAAAGAAAATGTGGAGAAAATAGATTCCATAGATTCCTTCATTGGTAATTATGGTACTGACAATCATTATTCATCTCAGTTTTTTAGGTAAGTTTCTTGTCAGTATGTATTATCTTGATTTGCTATTCTCTAGGAAAAGTAGAATTGCTTGTATTTTTATTTACACAAGACTCTAATCAAGATTTCAAGGTTCTGATTGCACAGACATAAATGTACAAACACTGTATTAGTGGTTATTCTCTAATGCAGCAATTTTAAGTTATGTTTCTTTTCTTCCTTGTATTTGTGTATATTTTCAAATTTCCCTGTACAGAAAAACATAAATAAAATTAATGTATTGAAAATATAGTCTGTTCAAGTTTGCTCAATCCATGATTTGGTACAAAGGTTTTTAACATTTTCAATATTTTTTTAAAAGACAATCACCATTTCATTGCCCACGTTGTCCTTTCTCAGTATGTCAAAAAATGCTAAGTCCTTTAGATGAAGCAACAAGACCACTTAGTTTAGGAAGCACTCATCTTCCTGCCTTTCATCACAAATTGTTTACTTTGTAAATTAAAGGATGCTGCCTTGATTTTTTTCCTGTGCATGAGATTGGCACTCCCATATTCTTGGAGGGAGAGAAAATTCCAAACAATTTATCTGCAGTACTTCTCAGGCTTTGCTGATTTGTAAATAGTAGATAATTGATACTTGTTCCATGTATTCCCCCTATCCTCAATGGTGTGCCCATAACAGGGAGGGGAATGAACATTTACTGATGGTTCATGATAAAATATGATGAATGGGCCAGGCGTGGTGGCTCACACCCATAATCCTAGCACTCTGGGAGGCTGAGGCAGGAGGATCACTTGAGGTCAGGAATTCGAGACCAGCCTGAGCAAGAACAAGACTCCATCTCTACTAAAAATACAAAAAATTAGCTGGGCATGGTGGTGCACAACTGTAGTCTCAGCTACTCAGGAGGCTGAGGCAGGAGGATTGCCTAAGCCCAGCAGTTTGAGGTTGCTATGAACTAGGCTGACACCATGGCACATTAGCCTGGGCAACAGAGTGAGACTCTATCTCAAATTAAAAAAAAAGTGTGAATTAATTCTCATACCTTATTGGGTATGACTATATTTAACAAATGAAGAAATTAAGGCTTAGAACAGTTAATTAATTTATGCCAATGGTAAGTTCTTAGGTAATGTCAGAAACTAGTCTTCATCCAATTATGACTTCAAAGTCAATACATGTGGAAAGGGAAATAGTTTCAACTAGGAGAAAACAATCATTGTTATAGCACAATGGAGACCCTATGTCCTTATTTCAATAATTCCTGTATTAATGCATAACTATATATTAAGGGTAGCAAAATCATTAATATGGAAGCATATACAAAATATACAACATCCATTTTTCATTTTTCCATTAAATGTAGCTCTAGTATAATTGTTTCAAAGTCACAGACACATAAATTAATTATATTATTTACTTTTAGAATGAAACTATGTCATTCTGGTTCTCCTAAAGTGCCTGTAGGAAGAGCAGGGTGTATAGTTTCATAAACTTACAAAGTGGGAAAGCAGAGAATATTCAAAATGAAGATGTAAAGAATCCTCTTACAGATATCGTCTTTAATCTCTTGTAACAAACTTAAAATTTGACTCAACCATTTAGCATCTCATACTTCACTGTATTTATTTGATCCCATCATTAAGACCATAATCTTCTGAGATCAGATTCTGTTTCAATGTTTTGGTATTTCTTTTAAACACTAACAAAAAAGTGGACTTCTTAAACTTCTTACAGAAGTTCAATAATTATTGGTTGGCTAATTTACCTGGAAAATCACGGTATAGTTTTAAGACTCCCAGTCTCTCATCTAGGACTTCAACCTATACACTCCTCATGAGGTCATTTCTCTAAGTAGGGATCCACACAGTGAGCACTGACTAAATGGATTGGGGATGGGGAGTCACACCTTTATCTCGTCAAGTTTTTAATCCTGGAAGTCAATAGATGACATAAAGTCCAGAAGAGTCAATCACCTCAATTCTAATTGTTATATAGTTTCCAATAACTGTTCATTCAAAACATTAATAAGAAATTAAAGTTCTAATTTGACCTCATGAAAAGTCAAGCTTAGAAATGACTTCAGGCTTCTACTGATGATTCAGGGGGTTCCATGTGAACAGAATGATTTACCTAAAAGGTAGGTAAAGAGTTTCAATAGGCTAAACATAAAAAAAGCATGTCGAAAGTCTTTGGTGGATCCGTGCTAAACAACAAAAGCGAACTATCAGTCTGCCCTTAATCAGCTGACACGCCCTTGAGAGTGCCAGAAGAGGTGCCAAGGAGGAAGAGAAGCCCCCTCATCTCAAAGATCTTTTTCTCCTCTGTCTTCACCCCACCTCCCCAACCCTGCTCATTTCCGATCTCCCAGCTCGCCTAGTACTCACCCTGGCTCCGGAGCACAGATCTTCGTGCTGCAGGGTCGGAGCCAGAAGCTGACTGCTGCTCACTCCTCCTCAAAAGGCCATTGTGAAGTCCCCACGCCACCAGATGTGAACGACGTCACGGGGCTCTATGACGTCAGAACTGTTATTTCGTTGCCGGGATTCCTCCCCCCACTTCCCTACCCCTGTCTACGGCTGCACCGAGAAAAATCCTTTCCCTTATGGAAAGCACAGTTCTCTTTTCTCTCATGACGACCAGTTGGTGAGGAAAGCATTATGTTGGTGCTCAAAAAGTTTCAGATTTTGGAGAATTTGGATTTTGGATTTTTGGATTAGGGATACTCAACCTGTACCAGGATAAAGTGACCCAGATAACAATCAGCCTCATACATTTCCATGTTTAATATCCAAATATAATATGAAGATGCAAATTAACCTATTTTTAATTGTAATAAGACATTTAACATTTTCACTGAAGAAGGAAGAGTAAAAGAATGAAAAGATGAAAAGAAATCCTATAAAATACTATAAAGGAAAAATGATTCAATATTAATAGAGACAGAGGTGGATCAGAAAAACTAGAGTTGATATAGCCAACCCAGAGAGTAGTTAGGATGTAAAAAATTGAGAGAAAATTTAGATTCAGGGAATATATTAATGTACTAGTTAAAAATCAAAAAGTAGCATCAACAAGGAACAAGGGAATATGTGTAAGAAACTAGAGATCAAATTAGAACAAAAAGTAGAAGTCAGTTAAGCAGTTAAGAGAAGATAACTGCTTTCAAAACAAAAATTTAAGTTGAAACCAAGATAGAACTGACACAGAAAGTGACTTTCAATGCTGGGAGATCAAATTAGAACAAAAAGCAGAAGTCAGTTAAGCAGTTAAGAGAAGATAACTGCTTTCAAAACAAAAATTTAAGTTGAAACCAAGATAGAACTGACACAGAAAGTGACTTTCAATGCTGGGAGTCAGTTGAAGTCCAAGTGGGTCCCTGGCTTTGTGCCACAAAGAATTCAGGAGTGAGCTGACAGTATAAAGTGAAAGCAAGATTTATTCAGAAACTGTAGAAAGTCTACTCCACAGACACAGAGGCAAGTTCTCCCTACCCCGTGATTCCTGTTGCCTTTCTCTGTAAGCAATGGGCTAAACAAGGGGACGAATATTCATGGTAGGGGCGGTGTTCCCCCACCATCTTGGTCTTAAGCAGTTGGAACTTGCCCTGCCTCCATCCTGTTTTGATCAGGGCACTTTGAAACTTTGTTTTGCGACTTCCTGACTCAGTTAGGGAATGCTGCAGTAATGCCCAAAGCAATGCCCAAGGTATTGCCTGCAGGAATGCCGTACCCAAAGCAGTACCTGCCAGTTCCCTGTCTCTGAATTGTTTCTTATGCTCTCCATATTTACTGTTTTTTTTTTCAACATATGTTCTTCAAAGCAAGTAGAAACTCTGAACTTCCATCATACAGCAAATCATGTGGATGTTGATAATTTACCTTCTTAGAAAAAGTGCAGAAGTCTCAAATGATTCTGGTATTTCATTATGGATAAATTTGCTGGCTTTCAAAAAGAGGCTAGTTTTGAGTTCTTAGCCACAAAGAGACAAAAGCAAAATCTTAAGGCTATGACTACTTGTTGGGGAAGATAGATATCTTTCCCTAAAAAGCTCTGCCCAACAAATGGTAGCCCCAATAGTAAAAAAAAGGATGCTATTAATATTTATTTTCAGAGGTTGTATTCTGCAATATTATCTTTACTTTAGGGTTCATAGATTATCAAATTCTGAAGTAACAAACAATGAACAGAAAAAGAATACTCTTCTTTATGCCACTTTCACCCAGCCCCCTAGATCCAACTTCCAAATGTAATTATCAATACCGGTTTCTGGTGAATCATTCCAGATATATTTTATGCATATGCAAAGATATGTACTCTTATTTGGATAGATTTTTTTTTTCTGTTCATCAAAAGCTATTTGGATCAGGAGACTCTTACCAAGATATTGCCTAAAAATGTAGCCCAAGGCTTCAGTGAAACCACTATTTGCTCACGGTTAGTCTCAGCTGTACATCATCATGACTGTGGATCTTATCAATGAAGGTGATGTGGAAAGTTTGGCTCTTGATACTGAACAAGAGAGGTAAAGATATAGAGCCCTGCTGTGTTCTGGGTCACAAATCTTTAAATTACTTCCAGTGTGTATCTGTTGCTCCCTGTCCTGGTATATAGCAGTAAAACTGTGATCTGCTTCATCATCATCTTGATTTTTTTTTTTTCTTTCAACATTTCCAATATTTCACTCCACCATCATTTTGATTACATGGTTTAATTAGAAGTTCACCGTAATTCTTATCCTGATCCTGTATAGGTAAGAGGCCTCCCCCTTGTAACAACGTGACCTTGCATATTAATTCTAGTAGCTTTTTTTGTAGATTTCTCTGGATTTTTATGACAAGATTATTTTAATTTGCAAATTAAGGCAGTTTCTGCCTTTCTAATCTCTATGCCTTTAATTTCTTTTCTTTTATTTATTGCGTTGGCTGTAACTTAAAATGTGAACAGAAGTGGTGCAAACTGACATCCTTGCCTTGTTCCTGACTGTGAATTCCAGACTGAAAAGGACTTCAGTGGTGCTTTCACCTGTAAAGTAATATAAAGGGAAAGCATTCAGCAATTCATTAAGTAAGTATACGGTTAGCTTGGGGATTGATTTTGTAATGCTCCATATTAGAATGAGGAAGTTACCTTTTATCCCTAGTTTTCTGAAACTGGTTTTCATTACATGCCATTGAATTTTGTCAAGTGCATTTTTTGCATCTTTTAGGATAATCATATAATGTCTTTATTTTATTAATATAGTGTATCACATTAACTGATTTTTGAATGTTAAAATAATCTTTCTTTCCCAGGATAACCCCACTTTAACATAGTGTATAATCCTTTTTATATATTGCATTTATATTTATGAGGAATAATAGTCTGTAGATATTTTTTCTTATGATCTGCCTGGCATTGGCATAGGGTAATCCTAGCCTGAATTGAGAAATAGTTTTCTTGTTTTCTGTCATGATATAAACAAAGGTATACTGACACTGAAGTTAGAAAAACTTCAGTGCCTCCTTTATGATGCATAAAACACATATGGACATTATATATGCTTATGTTTTATATATATATATACAAAATCTAGTACAATTTAGCTTAGTCTCTCTTCCAGTCAACAGCTTTTTTTACAAAAAATTAAATTGACACATAGTAATTGTACATATTTATGGAGTACATAGTGATGTTTCCATACGTGTAATGTATAGTGATCAGATCAGGGTGGTTAGCATATACATCATCTCAAACTTTTATCATTTCTTAGTATTGGGAATATTCACTATTCTCATTCTAGCTATTTGAAACTATATGCTATATTATCGTTAACTATAGTCAACCTATGATGCTATAGAACACTAGAATTTATTGCTCCTATCTAGTTGTAATTTTGTATTTTTTTAACAAATCTTTTGCTATTCTTCCCCTTTTTCCTATTCTTCCTAGCCTCTAGTATCCTCTGTGCTACTTTTTATTTCTATGAGATCAATTGTTTTTTTTTTTTTAGCTTTCGTATATTAGTGAGAACATGCAGCTTTTAACTTTCTGTTCCTGGCTTATTTAACATAATATCCTCCAGTTCTATTCATGTTGTTGTGAATGATGAGATTTCATTCTTTTTATGGCTCAATAGTATTCCATTGTGTATATACACCACGTTTTCTTTATTCATTCATCTGTTGTTGGACATCTAGGTTTCTTCCATATCTTGGCTATTGTGACTAGTGCTGAAATAAACATGGAAGTACAGATGTCTCTTCAATGTACTGATTTTCTTTTATGTGGATAAATCTACAGTGGGATTACTAGATCATATGGTAGTCATATTTGTAGTTTTTGAGGAACCTCCATACTATTCTTTATGGTAGTTGTACTAGTTTATATTCCCACCAACAGTGTTTAAGAGTTTCCTTTTCTCTGCATCCTGGCCAGCATTTGTTGTTTTTAGTCTTTTTGATAATAGCCACCCTAACTGGGGTGAGATGATACCTTATTGTAGTTTTTATTCACATTTTCCTGGTGATTATTGATGTCTGAGAAGTTTTTCATATATTTGTATGCCATTTGAATTTATTTATATATATATTTTTGAGACAGAGTCTTGCTCTGTCACCTTGGGTAAAGTGGTGCAGTGGCATTATTGTAGCTCACTGCAACCTCAAACTTCTGCACTCAAGTGATCCTCTTTCCTCAGCCTCCCTAGAAGCTGGGATTACAGGCATGTACCATGACACCTGGCTAATTTTTCTATTTTTAGTGGAGATAGGGTCTCGCTCTTGCTCAGGCTGGTCTTCAACTCCTAGGCTTAAGCAATCCTCCTGCCTCAGCCTCTCAGAGTGCTAGAATTACAGGCATGAGCCACTGCACCCAGCCTGAATGTCTTCTTTTGAGAAATGTCTGCTCAGATCATTTCCCCATTGTTTAATTGCATTGTTTATTTATTTATTTATTTTGAAATGTTTGAGTTTTTTGTATATTCTGGATATTAATTCCCTGTCAGATTAACAACTTGCAAAATTTTTCTCCCATTCTGTAGGTTGTCTTTTCAGTCTGTTGTTTCCTTTGCTGTGAAGAAGTTTTTAGTTTGATGAAATCCAGTTTGTTTATTTTTGCTTTTGAGGTTTTATTCATAATATCTTTTCCCAGATCAATGTCCTGAAACATTTTCCCTATGTTTTATTCTAATAGTTTTATAGTTTTGGGTATTACAGTTAGGTCTTTGATTCATCTTGAGTTGATTTTTGTATAGGAAGAGATATAGGGGTCTGGATTCATTCTTCTTCATATGGATATCCAGTTTCTCAGAACAATTTATTGAAGAGACTGTCCTTTCCCCACAATATATTCTTGGTACCTTTGTCAAAAATCAGTTGGCTGTAGATAAGTGGATTAATTTCTGAGTTCTCTATTCTGTACCATTGGTCTATGTGTCTCCTTTTGTGCCAGTATCATGCTGCTTTGGTTACTATTGCTTTGTAGTATATTTTGAAATCAGATAGTTTCATGCATTCAGCTTTGTTCTTTTTGCTTAGGATTGCTTTGGCTGTTTGGGGTGTTTTGGAGTTACATACAAATTTTGAGGATTTTGTTTTTATTTCTATGAAAAAATGTCATTGGTACTGTTTTTTTATTTCAGCATATTACAGGGGTACAAATGTTTAGGTTACATATATAGCTTCAAGCGTGTCCATCTCCCAGACGGTGCACACTGCACCCATTTAATGTAAATATACCACCCCTTCCTGGCCCCTCCCGCTTGCCTGACACCCGATGAATGTCACTACTATATGTGCACATAAGTGTTGATCAGTTAATACCAATTTGATGGTGAGTACATGTGGTGCTTGTTTTTTCACTCTTGGGATACTTCACTTAGTAAAATGGGGTCCAGCCCTATCCAGGATAATACAAGAGGTGCTAGATCACCATTGTTTTTTGTGGCTGAGTAGAACTCCATGGTATACATATACCACATTTTATTAATCCACTCATGTATTGATGGGCACTTGGGTTGTTTCCACATCTTTGCAATTGTGAATTGCGCTGCTATAAACATTTTGGTGCAGATGTCTTTTTTATAGAATATCTTTTTTTCCTTTGGGTAGATACCCAGTAATGGGATTGCTGGATCAAATGGTATTTCTATTTTTAGCTCTTTGAGGTATCTTCATATTACTTTCCACAGAGGTTGTACTAGTTTGCAGTCCCACTAGCAGTGTATGAGTGTTCCTATCTCTCTACATCCACACCAACATTTATTCTTTTGGGACTTTTTGATAAAGACCATTCTCACTGGTGTTAAGTGTTAGCTCATTGTGGTTTTGATTTGCATTTACCTGATGATTGGAGATGTTGAGCATTTTTTCATATGTTTGTTGGCCATTAGTCTATCTTCTTTTGAAAAGTTTCTGTTCATGTCCTTTGCCCACTTTTTGATAGGGTTGTTTGATTTTTTTCTTGCTGATGTTCCTGAGTTCTACATAGGTTCCTCATATAGCCATCTAATCTTTGACAAATCAGACAAAAACATACACTGAGGAAAAGAATTGTTCTTCAATAAATGGTGCCAGGAAAATTGGATAGCCACATGTGGAAGACTGAAACAGGATCTATACCTTTCACCTCTCACAAAAATCAACTCACAGTGGATCATACTTAAACCTAAGGCATGAAACTATAAGAATTCTAGAAGAAAATGTTGGAAAAACTCTTATAGACATTGGCCTAGGCAAAGAATTTATGAAGAGGACCCCAAAGGCAATCACAGGAACAACAAAAATAAATAAATGGGACCTGGTTAAATTAAAAAGCCTCTGAACAGCCAAGAAAACCATCAATAGACTGAATAGACAATCTACAGAATGGGAGAAAATATTTGCATGCTACACATCTGATAAAGGGCTGATAACTAGAATCTATGTCATTGGTATTTTGACAGGGATTGCGTTGAAACTGTAGATTGCCTTGGGTAGTATGGTCATTTTAACAATGTTAATTCTTCCAATCCATGAGCATGAGATGCTTTTCAATTTATTTGTGTACTCTTCAATTTCTTTCTTCAGCATTTTGTGGTTTTCCTTGTGGAGGTCTTTTACTTCTTTGGTTAAATTTACTCCTAAGTATTTTCTTGTATGTACTATTATTCAATAGCCTCTTGACTGGTTTCTAATTTCCACTTTAGTCCTCTTACAATATAAATCTCATCTATTATTCTCCTCTTTAATATACTCTGACTTGCCACCTTACTTACAATAATATCTCAATTCTTTACCTGTCCTAGAGGGCACCATGTAACCAGGGTTTCTGCCTAACTCTTTTTACCTCTTTCTAAAATTTTCTTTATTGTGCTCCCTCTGCTCTAGTTATTTTGGACTTTTTGCGTTTCCTCAAATGTGACAAGTTTATTTGTACCTCAATAACTCAATAATGAGTAAAAGTTTTTTACTCATTATTCTCCTTGCCTGAAAGTCTTTACCATCGATTTATCTAATTGGCCCTTCTCCCACTTCTCTTGTGTTCCTGTTCCATAAACACAATGCAGATCTGTTTAAAATCTTTCAGTTGGATGCTCATTACTAATAAGATGAATTACAAGCTCCTTATCAAATAGCATTGAGCACCTTAGAGATGATTTACCTGATAACCCTATCTAAATTGACTTTTCCCCCTCCCAGCCTATCCCCATTATTCTCTGTCCTTTTGCCCATTTTAGTTCATAGCATTTATCACTTCCTGAAACTGTTTTCTTTCCCCTCTCTCCTACTAGAATGTGAACTCCTATGAAGCTTGGAACTTGGTCTGTCTTGTTAATAGATCTCTTTCAAAGTGCCTAATTAAGTACCTGAGACATAATTATCTTCAATAAATATTTTATCAAATCCAGGTATGAATTATTATACATTGTAAAGATTATTATGGGAGAAAAGAGAGAGAGAGCTATGAGAGGTGCTTCTTTAGATTATTTACTAAAAGGAATCTCCTGAATGAAATAATGTTTAATGCAAAGTAGTGATTCCAGCAAGTAATAGAGTAACTGCTCTTCCATACAGAGCTAATAGCAAACACAGATCCCCTAAGGTAAGAATGATCTTGAGCTTGAGAGTGTTCAATGGGCTTATAGTACTGGAGCATAGGAGATGAAGGAGAGTAGAGTGAAGTGAGATCGCGGAGGAAAGTATAAAAAAGATCATTCAACTCCTGCATATTAGTTTAAGACTATGAATATTATGCTAATCACTTGAGAAGTCTATTGAAAGGTTTTGAATGGAAATTAGGAAGTTTATTGCTTTAGAGATTAAGAGACTCTGCAAAAATAGTATCTGGTAGCTGCATTGGTGGTCTTGAACCTCCCTGTTTTCCTTTGCCTCGTGACTACTTATATCCTTGAAATTATTAGTGAAGTTTGATACTGTGTAGACATGTGAGTCCAATTACTGGTATTATCTGAAAGGCCCATTAAAAGATCACAAAATCAAACACTTAGCAGTAAAGTAGAGGAGTTAAAGGTTAGGAGAAAAATCTGGGAAAAATTTCAGGGAAATGCAAATCAAAATCACATTGAGATATCACCTAACCTCAGTGAGAATGGCTTTTATCAAAAAGTCCCAAAACAATAGATGCTGGCATGGATGGGGAGAGAAGGGAATACTTTTACACTGTTGGTGAGTCTGCAAACTAGTACAACCTCTATGGAAAATAATATGGAGATTACTCAAAGAACTGAAATTAGACCTCCCATTTGATCCAGCAATCCCACTACTAGGTATTTACCCAAAGGAAAAAAAGTCATTTTATCAAAAAGATACTTGCACTAGAATGTTTATAGCAGCACAATTCACAATTGCAAAGATGTGGAATCAACCCAAGTGCCCATCAATACATGAGTGTATTAAAAAAATGTGGTAAATGTATACCATGGTGTACTAATACTCCACCATAAAAAATGAATTAATACCTTTTGTAATAATCTGGATATAACTGAGACCATTCTCCTAAGTGAAGTATTGCAAAAATGGAAAAACAAACACCGCATGTACTCACTACTAAATTGGAACTAATTGACCAGCACTCATGTGCATAGATGGAAATAAAACTCAATGGAAATCATGCAGATGGGAGGGGAGAGAAGGGGAATAGGTGAAATCACACCGAACGGGTACAATGTACACTATCTGGGTGATGGGCACACTTACAACTCTGTCTCAATCAGTATAAAAACAATCCATGTAACCAAAACGTTTGTACCCCCATAATACTCTGAAATTAAAAAAATAAAAATAAAAAATGAAAAAAAGAGTCACCAGGTAATCTGTAGAAAAAGTATGAAGTGTCTTGGAGCCAAGAAAACAAACTTCTTGGTTTGGTTTTTAAAAAATACACTTTGTATTTTGGATTACTTTTTTAGATTTACAGAAAATTTGCTAAGAGAGTATAGAGAATTCCCATATACTCCTCACTCAGTTTCAGTTTCCCTAACTTATCCTTTTATAATCCCCTGGTACAATTTTCAAGATTAAGAAATCAATGCTGCTATGAAAAACACTCCAGACTATATTCAGATTTCACCAGTTTTTCCATTAATGACCTTTTTCTGTTCCAGGATCTGACCTAAGATACCACATTGCATTTAGTTCTCATGTTTCTCTAATCTTATGTGGTCCTGTGACTGTTTCTTGGAATTTTTTTATATTTGATGATTTTTACAATTTTGTGTAGTACTCTCAAATACCTCAGGGATATTGTAGAATATCCCTCCATTTGAGTTTGCTGAAGTTTTAAACTCATGATTAGTCTGGGATTATGAGGTTTTAGAAAGAATACATAGAGGTCGAAGTACATGACTTATCACTGGTGATGTAAATTTAGATCACTGGGTTAAGATGGCATTTGCCATATTTCTCCAGTGTAAAGTTAGTTTTTTTCCTTTCCCATATTCTACTCCTTGGAAGCAAGTCACTAAATTCAGTGCAGAGTCACACAGAAAGGGACTGAATTCTACCTGCTCAAAGGGAGAGTACTTACATTTATTATTTTGAACTTTTTTAAAAGGAAGATTTTTCCAAGAGAAGAGAGGTTTAAAAATGAAGGCCTGATCATATTCTATTGTACAATTTATGCAGATAAAGAACCAAAAGTTTTTATTGATTTTGGCAAAATAAAAGTGAAAGTTTCTTTAGGAAGAATGGTTTCAACTTAATCGTGAGGATGGGAGGCAGATGAGTGGGAAGAAGGGTGAGTGCACATGCAGGAATGAAGACAGCATATGTGAACATTTCTTTGAAAATGTTTAGCTGGACAGTGAAGCTGGGAAAAATGACTGTATCCCAGGGTTCATGTGAAAATGATATTGCATTCTGTTCTTTTTGTACATCTGGTCCTAGGAACACGGTTCTCACTTGCGATCCAGGGATTCAGTGGTGTTAGTCAAATGAGAATACAACTTTCAGAATCCTCAAATCCATCAAATTTAAATCACAAAATTTAAATATAAAAATGCAAAGTTTGTTGCCATAGATTTTATTATTTTTTAATTGTTTGTGTAAAAGACATTTTTGTAAAATATGAGGCAGATCCAAAAGAAAAAGATTCATTACTATTTGGAATCAAATTTGTAGTTAATGTGCCTACAATTTCTCTGCTAGTATATGTTAAATCTAAGTAGATGTCAAACCTAAGTAGACGATGTAGCTTTTCTCCACATGGCCCTCTTTACTGTGTATTGAGCATTTAATAAATTTTGTTTGCACAATTGCAGGCAGCCTTGCAACTATCCTTGACGAGTTGATGTCCACAGCCAAGGTTGTCCTTCAGATCTTTACAGTTACTATATTTATCTTCATAGTTGCAAACATTGGCTGGAATAAAAACACAGAAATTAGTCATTCGTTATCACTTTCTTCCATAGCAGCAACACAAGTAATACATTGAATGTGAATGGGAACTGAGCAAACAAGTTGACATCATTACACTATGATTACCATTTTATATACTGAGGAAATATAAATTAAACACATCAATGAATCCATTGCTGCTTTTTGAAATGTTCCTAAGATAAATTGACATTCTTTCCTCAGTCAAAGACTAAACAGAGTAAAATTAATTTAAATGAACTGCTCTGGAACTGCACTATCCAAAATGGTAGCCACTAATCACATGGCTGTTTAAGCTTAAACTTAAATAAATTAAAATTAAATTAAAGTTTCAGGTCTCTCCTCAGCAATCCCAGTTACATTCCAAGTGCTCAATAACCAATGTGTCTGAGGGCTACTTTAAAGGGCAGTGAAAATATTGAACATTTTCATTGTGCAGAAAGTTATATTGTGCACAGTTGCTCCGACTCTAATACCACCAGTCTTTCTCTCAGGAGTAAGTAATAATTATGGGAAGATGCCAATAGAAAATGTAAAAGGTGGGGAAAATGTCACCATGATTAACGGACATTTCTACTTGGATGTCCTTCAGTGGCCACAAACTCGACAAATCTCAAACTAAATTCATCATTCTATCTATAGGCTTGATATTTCTTTTATATTCCCCCACAACCCTTCACTCAATTCATCCTGTCTCAGAGAAATGGCACTCCCAACTACCATACAATTCCAGCTAGGAGCTAGGAATCAACCAGAACTTGTTTCCCTCTGCTTTTTATCAGCACCCAGTAAGAATAGGTAATGAAAACTGACGATTCTATTTTCTTCCTATCTCTCAAACCTATTTCTTTTCATTCATTTTACCCTAATGCAGTAGATACTAATTTGTTTTTGAGCTGAGGTTTTTCAACAGTTTTCTAGCTGGCTTTCATCCAGCTGTTTCTTCTTACTACCATCAGGAGCTCTGTATAAAATATGGTTCAGATCTTGTCACTCTTTTGTTTAAAATCTTTCAACTGGCTGCTTAATTGTATAGATTCCAAGCTCCTTAGCAAATAGCATTCAGTAGAGCTGTGAATATTTGGCTTTTTATTCTTTAGCTGATTGGTAGCTTTGATATTATCAATACTCTGAATTATAGCTATATAATTCAGTCAGAAAGAAATGCTACAATTTAGTCAGATGAGTGTACTTGAAAGGTAAAAATCTCAGTGAATGGATCAACTGTATTGTCCATGATAATTTTAATAACATATCCTAATTAAAAATATATCAACTCTTTGTACTTCTATCAATAACAACACTGGAAATGAGGTAATATATGATATTTATTTTATTCCCTCTCTTTGCTAAAATGTTTTTGAGGCTTCTGTGAGCTAGTACTATAGACAGATTTGATTTTGACTTTTAAAAATGCACCTAAAATTACTAGCAAAGAGAAGTATAAGTGACTGTTAAATTAACTCAATGATTCTAACTACACTATGGCAAAAATAAGGCAGTATGGTAAACTCATTAGCATATAAGAAATTGTAATATTTGGTGTGCCTTTCTGAACTGAACCATATTATATGGTCTCCACACCCTTAGACGTATATTTGTTTTCTTTTTTAAAAAATTCCACCTTCAGTATAATGGCACTAACTTTGATGAAAAGAAACCTTATATCTAATTACAATTAATTATTTCCACAGAAAGATTTTCATATATGCCAATATGTAACATTGATGGTAGATATTTCTTCAGGTTACATATAACAGGCCAAATTTTACATTGCAAATAATACATAGATAGTGAATAGTGTAAAATTTTTACTTAAAAATACTGTTAAGCAATCTTTTTTTTTTGTCTTTTGCATGAAGATTGCTTAACTTGGTTACATTCAGATGATTTCCTAATTCTTCCTAATTTTATTATACGAGCAAGCTAATCACTTCAAACTTACTGCATAGTCCATTGTCACAGTCTTTAGGGCAACTGGCACAAGGTTTTCCTTGTTGGTAAGGGGTATATATTCTTGCAAGAGAATTTCCACTGAAATTTGAAATACAAAATGTCAGAAGTGTCAGATACTTTTCATTTTTCTGTTTAATTTATGCTCCAAGGTAAGCATCAGTCACCAAATATACATGGGTATTTATTAAATCTTTTTAAGTATGTATTCACATAACAATGAAAAGAGAATAATTCATACATTCACTCACTTTGTTGAGCATAAAATCTCAGAACCCGAGCAACTGAAACTGGATAACTAAAGTGTACAGTTTTTAGAGTATATTTTAATGGGGCAACACTCTCTTTATTTGCCAACAGACTTGGTCAAATTCCCCAGACAATGCACCACAAGGTCTGGCTAGGGGTAAAACACATCCCCTAGAGAGATAGGAAAAGTTTCTGTGACACAGGAGATTGCAATATGAAAAATAATATTTAATGTTAAATGTAATTTTATAATTAAAATTGGAAAAAATACCATAATTTCTATAATGCGAACTAGGGTGAGTAAACCTTCAGCATAACTTTTGCCTTTTAGATGGGGTAGTGATTTTCATGTAGTTTTCGGTGCGTGTTTGTGAAAGGAGGTTGTACTTAGGAAAGTTTGGGAATGTCTAGCGGTGATGTGTGTGTGATTTTTTTTTTTGTTTACCAAAAATGAGAATGTTAAAATAAACGGATTTCATTAACACCAATCTCCAGGGTGTGCTTGTCTTACAGCGACTATTCTGTACCTCACTGATGATTATCATCCTATTGGTCATTACCATCTGAAAATACATGGGAGTCAAAGCTTTGATTGCCCCAAGTGGGTCAAGCGTCCAGGGCGATGCAGCTGAGTATCAGTCTCCTCACATGCACCATAGCTGTATGTGTGTGAGCACTTGTGAAATAGATATAAAAGTGTTCTGGAAGTTCTCTCTCCCCTGCTTTCTCTCACTCTTCATTCCCACTGTCACTTTAGTCACTGGCTCCAGATGCCCTTTGCTCATGGCCAGACATTTGGATGCAGTCTCTTAGGGCCTTTCAATTTTCTCTACTAAACACCAATAGGTCCTTGCTGAAAAATGATGTTGAAGGTCATACTTCACAAATTGGAATGCTATATCCTCTGGGTTATCTATAGCCTCAAAATAAATCGTGTAGGAAGCTTGGTTTGTAAAGAACCCTTCCCCCTCTAGTGGTGAATAATTTCAAATATTAAAAATAAATTAAAGCTACCATGTATTTTGTAAATATCTTCAATATATCCACAGGATTTTTTTTTTTTTTTTTTTGTGAATAGCTCAAACATATTGCTTGAGGAAGGGGTGGGTTTCCTGTAGAAAAACCAAGATCATTAAGAAATCAAGCTCTTAATGGATTGTTCCTTCAAAGTATTTTTCATGATAAATTCTGAGAAGCAAAGACTGAAGTAACATATTATCTCTTCTTGATTAATTGAAATATATTAAGGATCTCTTGAAGAGCCTTTGAAGTCCAAGATTTAATCATTTCTTAATAGTATAATGTGGCATTTTTTTGATGACCAGGAGTAAGAACATTTGAGTAGAAAGGGCTGGAATCACTAAAATATGTCATTTCCCATTTATTACCCCACGTTCTCCCCTGACCTCACTGTCCATCTTTCACTTTCTAGTATGTGAACCTAGCAAGAACTGATAATACCAAATCTAGAGAACTAGACACTACACATACTCATGAAGTAAACTGAACTGTTCCCTGAACCCAGGGAAAGGCAATTGGGAGAGATGACAAATTATTTTAGGCATGAGGAAAGAGAGCTTCCTATCCGATAATACTTGGAACTGGAACCAAAAACTAGATTTTTCTGAGAAGTTAGTTGAAGGTGTCTCATCTTTAGAAAACTTTTCTAAAGGTTATCTCCCTCTGCTTTACTGAAATATGCTTTTTAGTCTGTTTTTATATGATAAATTTAAAAATACTAGGCTGCATTTGACCTTACTGACAATAAACTCTAAAGTGTATACTTACGCAGGACAATACTGGCAAACAAAGAAGAATTTTAGAGGATTTTGATTGGGACAGTAGGCAACTCCACATCCAACGAGGTGAGAAGAGTACCAAACAACCTACAATCCCATAAATGAGAATGTAAGAGCATGTTAGAGAAAAGGGAACTATCAAAAAACAAATAGTAGGAAATAAAAAACTGAAATGAATGTTACTGATGCACTTTGTTTTCATATGCCTTATATTAATAGATACATTTAGTTAAATTATTGAATCACATTTGAAATACTACATTTCCATGCGCATTCACTGTTTTGTCTATTTAGGCTGTTAGAAAAGTAGAGTATATTTTCCTACCAAGATCCTCTACAATCTTGTGGTCCCCAACCGCCACAACAGTACCCAGTCCCCGCAGGCCTGTACTGATCCTTGTCCTGTTAGGAACTGGGCGCCCATCAATGCCTAAGCTCTGCCTCTCCCCCACTGGTGGAGAAACGATCTTCCATGAAACTTAGGAACAGAGGGCTGAACAGCAGGAGGTGAGAAATGGGCAAGCTAGGGAAGCTTCATCTGTATTTACAGCCACTCCAATCCCCATTGCTGGCATCACCACCTGAGCTCTGCCCCCACACCCCACCCCATCCCTGGTCTGTGGAAAAATATACCGTCTTCCATGAAAACTTTGGTCCCTGATGCCAAAAAGGTTGGGAACTGCTGCTCTGGGCTATTGAAAAATGATAGCACACAGCTGAAATACCCACCAAATATTAGGCTATTCTATATACACTTGAAGCCTTTCCCCAAATGCATCATTGAAATTGAAACCAGTCAAAATTTGGAGATTTTTTTTTTTTTTTTTAGGGCACTTAGGGCAGAGGGTTTCTTGCTTCTTCCCTTTACCTGAGTATAATGTCCAACCACTGCATTGGAAGTCTTTGGCCCTACAGCAAAGACAAAGTCATTTTTCTCATCATCCCAATTTTGGATTGCGACTGACCATGAAGTGATGGCGCTTGACATAAAGAGATTCTCACCACAGCTTACATCTAAGAAGGAACAGATCACTCATGAGGAAAATAATAAAACATGCAATGGCAAAATGCACACACAGACACAAACACTGCGCTCATAGTTGCTAACTATTGATTTATATATAAAGATGGTGCCTCAGATCTTTATCAGCTATAAGCTGAATGGAAGCCAGATGTGTCCAACACATTGAGGCCGGCTTCAACAAACAAAACTTTAAGTGGATAGAGAAGTCCTCACACTTCAATAAATCTGCTCTCTCTGGACTAATTCATTTACACGTTAAATTCATCACATGCGTATGCCTGATGTACTCTCTCAGCTTTGTATTATAAGCTTGCTGAAGGCAGAGACCAACACAGTAATTTCTCTCTGGCTCTAGCCCATCCTCACTAGAGATTTTCATATATAGGAATCTGAACAAATGTTTAGGATTATTATTTTGTGTGAACTTTGAAAAAAGCCTTATGCTCAGTCTTTAAATGCCCTGAACATAAAGCAAATGATTCCATAAGGGGCGATATTTCCCAAGTTTATGGGTCTTCCATAAATCAGCAAATCAGAATATCACAGGCCAAACTCTTTCCAAAGAATTAGGAAAAAAGTACCCTGAAGCCCAGAAACATTTCAATTTTTTTTCAAGCCCTGTGATTAATATTTACATTTAGATGCCTTGAGATGCAATGTCCACATGCTGCTTAAAGGAAGTGTAATCTACTCTTGGATAAATCCTTTAAAGGGGAAAGAAAGAAGCTAAAATTTTAACAGTAGATTGGGATCTGTAAGACTATTTTTTTCAATCTTCTGCTAAATATAGTCACTTCCTTTCATAATTTTATTATAATTATAGTATCAAAAATATAAAACAATGGCAGCCCTATCTTCCAAACAGGCCAGTTATTTACTACTTTCAAATTGGGTTTGCCTTTATCTATGTTATTTTTGATAATTCAGTAAATATTTTATCTAATAGTTCATCCACATAATATTTTATCTTGATAAAATATTGCTTGCTGATCATTCTTAAGGTAGAGAAAATATCTTGTAGTCTAATATAGTATGCATTTTAGACACTCAGAACATATAAAAGTCTTGGCTTACTTGGCATGAAAAATTAAAAAGAAAATAGTAAAAGTAAATGCTAATGTTAAATATTTTTGAGTAAAATTCAGGAACAGTTTGGCAACATTTAACATATTTTATAACTACAATAATAATTATTTTCAAAACACAGAGTGCATAATATCACAAAAAAGGTATTGGTTTAGAAGTTAGAAACTCTAATTTCAAATTTCCTATATATGGCATTAGTTGCCAATTATTTCTCTCCAGACAGTTGGTTTTGTAATCTCTAAACTAGAGAAAGAGATGATCCATAACCTGCTTTACTCATGAGCTGGTTAAAAGATACAAATGTGATACTGTGTGAGACAATTTTTGTAAAATATAAAGCATTCGATAAGCACAAAGTGGTGTTTCCGAGTTATCTCTACTTACAGAGATATTTCAACTTGAAAAAGCCATCATTAAAAGCAGCATTTAAAGTTTTCCTAATGCAACATCATAAGACGGTCCCTTGCTTATTCATTTATTCAACAAATATCTACTAATTTACGTACTGGTTCTTCGAAAGTCTGCGGTACTGTGTTGGTACTTGCACTGGTCTGCCCACTTTTGGGCATTTGCTGCAGACTGACTACTCCATTTCTAAAACAAAGAGAGAAAAAAAGGATACCCACTTAATGACACAAACCTCAAAGAAGCATTGACTTTATAATCAGGTTGATAGGTTGACCTATATCATTATAAAATTTCTGTAGAGGCACCTTCTGATTTTCATAGTAATCAAAGATATATTTTTTGGTGTGCCTTTCTCTGCCCCGCAAACAAATATAGATAGTATGCCTACCCTAAGTGATTGAAAAACCTAAAATAGTTTATGGTCGGATTATTTATGACAGCACAGCAGACACACCTAAAAGTTATTTAGTCATGGTCATACTCTAAATACTGATAAACACGTGGAGATATTGAGGTTATTTTTCCAATAGTAATTAGCTGGCCTGCTTCATTTCTGCTTCCTTTATTTTCCCTCACTGAATACATTTGGGATACATGTGGCCTTTGGTACCTGGGCCTAGAAAAGTGGGCTGTTATTTACTCTAAATGACACTGAACATAAAGGGAAAAGGATTCCTGATTCTAGATTAGGAGAGAGAAGACAGTGAGTAGAAAAACATAATGGCCATTCACTGGATGGTCAAAGATCTGATTTGAATTCTGCCTCCATAACTTAAATAGCCTTATAAACTTGACAACTTATTTCACCATTATAAAGAGAAATTAAGAAGTTCTGCCCTGCCTGCCCACAACACAGCTCCAAGGAAATAACAAAATAGAGGCAGAACTTTGTAAACCATGAAGTTCTTAAGAGATGCCAATGGCCAGCTGCCTGCTCCCTCCACAACTGGTCCACACCCCTTTCGTTACACGCTGCCTCTTACCATCTTTAGCATGTTGCTGGCAGATGGAGAGACTGCTCTTCTCAGTTCATTGTGTTTGTCTACGATCTCCTTTTGCACTTCTGTTCGGGAGGTTAAGATAGCAGTAAACTTTGAGTCCTAAAGAAAAAGAAAAATTAGAATTATATTTTGAGAACTTTGAAAATGGCAAATAATAATAAATAAGTTAGTTCGAAGGAACAATGATCATTTTTAAAAAGTGTTCAAGTCAATACTAGTTGTTAAGCATTGCCAATGAATCTAAGCTGACACTATGACTTTTTCATAGAAAAGTAGTAGATTGAAGCTTTTAGAATGGGTACGTAATTCATAGCATGACAAACTAAAAACTCCCCTGAGGCCACAAATGTCAATTTCTGCTTTCAAGAGAGGTCTTAATGTGATTTTTCTAGATATATGAGCTATAACAACTTACAATGACAAAGGTACATGAGAGAAACCATTAAGACTTCTGTACTCGTGCTGCAACAAGGGAGTCGTAAGGGTCGGGGCGTGTGATTCACCAAAGCTTGAGAGAGAACTTCCACCTGACATGTCTGGTATTTAGAGAAAGAATGCTTAGGTCCAGTCCAAGTGCAAGTATAGCATTCAATAGTAAAACACTTTTATGTATTATGTAGCAAATTTTATAGGATTACTCAAAAGATAGTTTTGAACACATTAAAAAAATCTCCTAGGCAATTTGGGGGAGTGAAGTCATTCAATTAATGGACTACTGCTGACTTTGTCTTTTTATTAACAGAAATGTAACTGATAACAGTATTAAATCATGTACTACTATTTTCAACTTATATTTTTGTGAGTGTCTGGGTCTGAAGAGTGCAGTGGGGTTGTGTGAAGCACTGGCACAAGAGATAACAGCAGTTTCAGCAGTTTGCTTATTTAAATTGACACAAGAGTATTATGTATTATCGGTATGAGCAAGATTTTGAAGTATAAGTCTAAAAGGACAGGGCCCTTTATAGATTTTTATCTGACACATGGGAGTAAGTTGTCCTCCCCTCCTCCCACACTGAGTTCCCTCAAGGCTCTCCAAATACTGCCAGCACTGGTTGGACCACATTTTACTGTCATTATCTGCTATCTTCTATTTCCCCCTCCTGCTTTTATGTTCCTAAGGACAAAGACCTGGCACAACTAAGTGAGTCCTAAGTTAGAAAGCATGCACATGCTAATTATCAGTAGAGGCTGATCTCTGCATGACATCAGAGTATAAAATAACATTGCTGGATAATTTCCTATTGACCTTAAAAATCTGCTTAAAGTAGTTTTATTTCAAAGGTCATAAAAATCGGTTCCAGATAAAAGAGAAGCAATTATATCCTTCTTAACTCGCCTTGCTTTTTCGATGAAAATTCTACTGAAGGAGAGATGAATTTTTTTTTTGTAAATGAGTATCAATAGAGCTTTTTATTAGGTGACAGGAAATATAAAAGGTATTGCAAATAAAGTAGATAAAATATTGTATCTGTCTAGCCTTACAGAGTTTATATTAGGTGATATGACGTAAATAAATAATTACACTATCACATGATAACAAAACTGATAGGAGGGGTGTACAAGAAAGATACAGAGGAAGGAGGGATCAATTCTTCTTGTTCGAGATCAGGGAAGGCTTCACCAAAGATAATTCTGGATCTCTCTGACATCTCACTTTTTAATCTTTTCATAAAGGAAGATGAAGAAACAAACCAGAGAGGTTAACAGGGGATTGAGAGGTCACAAAATGCCATTTTTCTGGGAAATAGAAAGAAAGCAGACTACTTGAATGAATCCCTGGACAATGACTAACTTGTCTCCACGTTGATAATTTGATTACGGTAACACACTATTTCTGAATGCCAAATGAGATTGAACCAAGTGTCAGAGTTCTCCAGTCTGAGGAGTCCTAGCTAGTCTCATATACCAGGAGTTAAAGGAAGGTGTGAGAATAAACAGCAAAGACCAAAGCTCCTCACTTTCAGGGACTTTCTGACTGGGAGAAAAACAGCTTCTCTGGGCACTACACACCCCATCATTGAAGAGAATGATTAATCCTGTTTCTGGGATTATTAAAGCAAAGCAGCATCTTAGAAATATTGAGAGCATTTGGCCCCTTCACATACTTATTATCAGAGTAGGGAAAAAACACTAATGCCTTTAGTAAATTTTCTTTTTTAAAATTTAAAAACAGGCCTAGGTATTCTCAATCAGCGAATTATGAAAATTAAATGTGTCCATGTATGTAAAGAAGTCATGCTACTTAAGATTATATAAAAATATTGTTAGTTTTCTGTGAGGATCACACAGAAATGAGTTAAAGAAAAGAAAATCAGAAAAGGTCTTGGAGAAGGAGTTTCATTAGCTTTTAAACCCATAGACCTGTGCTGTACAATAGAAATATAATTCAAGCATCATATACAATTTTTAAAATTTCGGTGATCACTTTAAAAAAGAAAAAAAAATAGACAGATAAAATTATGATTAATAATATATTTTATTTAACTAATATATCCAAAATATTATAGCTTCATCAATATTAAATGCATCATGAAACATTTTACTTCCTTTTTTTGCATTCAGTCTTTGAAGTATGCTGTATATTTTAAATTTATGTCCATCTCAGTTCAGACAGACCATATTTCTAGTGTTCAATATCCTTATGTGGTTAGGGGCTCCTATATTGGTCACCACAGCTTTAAAGATAATTATGCTAACTACCTTGAGCTACCGATGAGATGAGTACTTTGTGATGTACCAGGCGCTCTAGCCCTTCTTGAAGATTGGTCTAGTAGCTTGCTACCTCTCATGGTTGCCCGAATTTTTCTCAAAAGATTTTCAACCTTAACCATACCTGATAGTCATCTGCAGGACAGCACGGAAGCAGCCCAGCAACCAGGAATAGCAACACCAGGAATAATGTCATTGCTGGAACAACAAAACAAATGGAACAAAGACCTGAATTAGAATGTTTAGTACATGGGCTTCTGAGTGACCTGGAGCAGAGGTGGAGCGTGGGGAGAGTAATGGTCTCCGGTATCCCAAATTCATCAGCAATGTCACAAGGGAAGAATTGTCACAAGCTGCCAGCAGAATGATAGTGGATTCGGCTCCAGAAGCATGCCCCCAGTGGGGAAAATGAACAAACTGAAGTACTTGACGGAAGCCCTTGAAGCACAGCTACCAAAGCTAAGGGCATATTACCCCCTTAGTCCCCAGTTCCACAGTCTTACCTGTGTAGCGACTCTCTTTAGGTTCTAGGAATGGCTTCTTTCACATTGCCCATTCAGGAATAGTAATAGCTTCCAATTGTTACAATTGTTGGAGTACAACTGCATTAGTTCTTGCTAGTTTCCTTAAATCCTACCTACACCTTTGTAAATAACCCCTTATTAACATCTCTTCAAATTGGAAATTGACATTTCTTTTCTGTCCAGACTCTGGCTCCTACACATGCCATTTTCAGAATCCTGGGTAAATCCTCTAAGAATGGTATATATTTTTTTTCATACTTTTAAACCACTCTCCTCAACTTCACCCATGCAGCTGTAGTTTTAACTAATTCCCTCTCAAACCTATGTCTTTAGCACTATATTTCAAATTACAAAAAGGGAACATTCTTCTGTGTATTAAAACAATAGATAATAATTTGATTTCTCATTTTTAAGGGATTACTAACCATATCTGTGTTAATATCTTTAATATGTTGACATCCTTTGCCTTACTAATTCAACTTCTTAAAATCCTAATAGTAAACCATACTGAAAAAGTTTTAGGCATACATTTTTCTTCTCATTGTGATTATTTATAAGGGTAAGAACATTATAAATTAATTACATGCCCAACAATGGAGAGATAAAATATCTAAATAAATTAGAACACATACTCTTATCACAGCATATTAGACATACAAGCCACTATACATTTATGGTGGTTTTGTAACCTAAGGAAAAAAATGTTATGCTTCAAAGTTAAGTTAAAAAAAGCAGCACAAATAGTATATGGTAGATCTTTAGCCTTCTGTTGTGGACTGAATGCTTGTGTCCCTCTCCTCCCCCAACCCTCAAGGCCAAATTCATATATTGATGCCCTAACTCCTAGTGTGGCTATATTTGGAGATGGGGCCTCTAAGGAAGTGATTAAGGTTCAATGAATTTATAAGGGTGGGGCCCTAATCCAATGGGATTAGTGTTCCTATAACCTTACAAGAAGAGACACCACAGTGCATTCTTTCTGTTTCTCTCTCTCTCTCCCCTCCCCACCCTGCAAAAAAGAGGCCATGTGAGGACACAGTGGGATGATGGCCCTCTGCAAGTCAGAAAGGGAGCCCTGGCCAGAAACCAACCCTGCTGGCACCTTGATCTCAGAATTCTAGCTCCCAGACTGTGAGAAAATAAATTTTTGTTGTTTAAGCCACTCAGTCTGTGGTATTTTGTTATATAGCTCAACCTGTTTAGATGCACATTCTCATATTTAATCTCTGGGGGTTAGGTAATTTCATAGTGCATTCCAAGGTGTATAACGCAAAGTAATTTGAAATCTTCTGGAGCCCCAGATCTGCATCCTGGCAGTATGTTCAAGCGAGGCACCAAGACAGTGAGTAACTACTGACTATTATCCAGTATCCTCTCTCAAGGCAGCTTTGTTTTTCTCATTGATGTATGGCAACAACTCTATGAGATAGGTATTTGGGCCCAATTTTAAGATAAGTGACAGAGGACCTTCTATTACACAGTGGCATTGATGACCTTAGGATGAAGGGAGATCTGGGAATGCACGTATCGTAAATCTCCCGAAGGACAGTCACAGAAACAAAACCTCATCCTCTCCTCCTACAAAACTTATGATCAGACACAAAGCCACACAAAGAACAAAAGAAACTAAACAGAAATACAAAAGAATGAGTTTATTTTCACATGGTAAGATATTTTCTCTCCTGCAATTTCTATAATGAGTCTACATTACTGTAATTATAGTAATTCACCAAGGCAGGGACTTTTATTAAAAAAAGATTATTAACTCTTGGTAAAGTGCTTCTAACTTTGCTACACTTATTATTTCAGTTACATTTTTGCAACTCATTGAATCTCATAGTTTAGGCTTTATAATGTCAATGTAAGAGAAGAAATGGAGGCACAGAGGTATTAAATGACCTCCTGATGGTTTCATTGATATTGTGTAGCTGGAACAGAACCCGAGTTTTCTTTTAATGTCAATATTAATTTCTCAAACTATATTTTACTTTCTGGGGGGCATGGTGTTCCAGGTAATAATGAAAGCATTTAATGGATTTTTTATCTTGACAATAACAGTTATACCTTACTATTAATCTTTGACTGGATGGCAAACAGCTGGTAGATTATTAAACACATATTTGGGAAAGTTAGAAAAAAATAGATACAATATTAACAATTAAGTCCATCCTTTTCTGCTGGCCTTCAAATATAAAATAAGACTCCTAAGACTTGGAGAGCTCAGATAATATTTTCTTAGTATATACAGTTTAAGTTAAAAACATAATCCATTATGATGAACTTTACTATGCCACTTTTTTGAAACAATGAGAAACTTTGTTGGTTAGAGGACATTTTAATGAAATATTCTTGTCTATTCAGTAACTAGAATGAGAAGGGGGGAAATTGGAAGGACTAACAAAATTTATGGACTATTCCTGTAATGGATAAAAATTATAGAAATGTTTCTACAATGTTTTAGAAATCTGAGGTCTTTGATACATTAAAATTTAACTCATAGCAATATGAAAATTTTGACTTTGTTTATACTGTAGTTTTTAAGTGGAACAGAGGAAAAGATGGAACAGGATGAAAATTTTGAAGATAAAAAAGGAAAAACATGGAGAAAAATGAACTTATTATGTACAAAGCGGACACACAAATTTCATGTGACAAGGATGCCATTTTGGGGTCTTAGAGATACCTGGCCCCATATTGAATGAGATTAAACTTTGCTACATGGTAGGATAATAAAAGAAAGTACACTCTAAGTGTTAAGAATCAGGGGGTATTTGTTGATGATGCCGCTGTTTCACCCAGTTCACCTCTAGCTGGATATATTGAAATTGAAAATTTTCTTTTGTCAAGTTAGGATAATGGTGACAGAGGGTCACTTCATAAGGTTCTTTTGACATTTGAGGAAATACGTAGTATGAAAGCATTTTGTACCTCCATGATAGTCTGAATTTTTTTTAAAAAAGAAAACATAAAAATCATATACACGCAAGTCATAACATTCACATTACTATTTTTATGATCATTTGGCATGATTGCTCCCTCCACTGAGAGTTCTGCCAGCAGAAATCCTTCAGCCGCCAGGATCTTTAGGGATTGGCTTTGCTGAAGAAAGCCTCCTGGCCCAAGGTCGTGCTCCCTTCCCAGAGCATCCTCATCCTATGCCTAGGGGATGTGGGGTAAAAAGGCCTGACCTCTTTGCCCCAGCTGGAGACAACTCTGAAACACCATCTTGGTTTCAGAACTACCTGTGTGGTGAAGCCTACTCTATATCATAAGTCCATTTCTACCTCTGCCTAAGCTTTCCTTCTCCTCTCTTCTTTGGGAATTGATTCCAAGGGCATTCCTTAATAAACTTCCTGTGTTTCAGATTTTGTTATCATTATCTGGGGAACTCAACCTATGATGTCATTCCTTAGACAATCTTTTTCCACAACTCTAGTCAGGACAGTCTTATTTGTACCTTCATATCCTTTGATCATATGCACCTTATGTCTCTGATCATGTTAATCCTCAAGCTGGGAGTATAGCCACATCCTTCAAGAACATTTCTAAGTCCCTCTCCCCAAAGAAACTCACAAGGTAACTTCAAAACACTGATCTTGTCCTTGGATAGGAGCATTTAAGGGTACACACAGTAAATTTTTCATCATATAGTATTCAATTTTTCGACTGATGTGTAGGACCTTATTTCTCTCATTTTTTTTTCATGTGTTTTTGGCTTTTTTCCATAACTAGATTGTGAGTTTGCAAAGATTAGACTAGCATCTTCAAAATCCTTTAAAAGCCTTATGGCTAAGGATTGTTCATTCCGTACTTGCTCAGTGGTTGAACTACATAGACTTTCTAAATCTCTAGACAACCTTCTTGGAGCCTAGTTCCCTTGGGCATGCATACACCTTTAGCAATGGACTCAAGTGAGCTTCCTGAAGAATTTGAGAGCAAAAGAGAAAAATGGATTCTTATTTTCTTTCACAAGTCATTAGGTATTTTTCATTCTTTTAACAAACATTGATCAAGTTTTGTATACTTTCTCCAGGATTGCATGTTAAACATTGCTGTGCATGGTGAAGTGAACCAGATATGATTCTTCCCCTCAGAGTCCTAGCACGTCATAGGCTAGCCCATCATTCAAGTACCCAGAATGTGAACTGGCTGAATTTTCTCATGTGTGCAAAAGTGGAGGGTAAAGTTTTATATTTTCTTTTACATTGACCCATTCCAATGCTTTCTGGAGAGAGATGGGGAAGAATCCAGCACAACTCAGGGCTCAGGGAGTAAACACTTCAAATGAGGTGAATAGGAAAAAGAGCCATCATCATCTGAAAAACCAAAGGATTTATCTCCACCTACCCTCTTCCTCATGGGCTGCTTGCTGTAAATAGCAGGTGCAAATAGGATATGGTTTGTTTGCAGTTCCATTTGGTAGAGTCACACAGAAGGCATTAGAAAGAATTAAGAAAAATAATATCCTCTTCTTGTGATCCACTTGTATGTAGACAATTTCTAAATGTGTGTAAACATTTCCTCTGGTATTTCTTAGGAACAAATCTTCAGATTTCTTTTCATTTATTTTCCTTGAGTTATTTTGCTATTTGCAAGTCAATGAGTTCCTCCTTTTATGTGGTTTTCTGTTCTGCCTTCTGTGCTTTTCCTTTCTCAAAGAGATTAGTAGATACTCGTGTGATCAGAGAAAAGCCAAATCCATGGATTTCAAAGATTTACAATCTCAAGTGTTGACGGTTTACTACTTTCTAGTTACAAATCTATAGCAGAACAAATTATGTTTTTCTGAAGCATAAATGTATATAGTGCAACTAAACTGTAACATATTGCTCCCTCTTCACCCTGATGTTAGGACTACCACTGTTAAAAACACTCACTTGAAAAAGAAAAAAATTATTTTCTCAAATGACATATCACTGCACATTAACTGATAAAAACACATATTTATGAAAATTATATAGGCATGTTTTGCCTTACTAGTCCACTTTGTGGAAATAAGGCTTTTCAAATTGTAAAAATTTGCTTAGCTGTTAAGAGGAAAATTCATCAGACTGTCCATTTAAAAAGCAAGCTTTTTGGCTTTTATTCTAATCAGGATGTCAAAATAGGCAGGTTTCTTGCTGCCACCCCAAAATCAACTCTGAGGGAAATACAGAAGCTGGAGGGAAACAGGGATTCCAAGAAAGTATCAAAAAGACAGAAAATCTGAGGAGAATAAAGTCTCTCATGACTTTTAGAATGTGTGTATGGATGTGTGTGCACAAGTGTGCATGCATGCATGTGTGTGTGAGTGTGTGTGTGTATGTATGGTCAATGTGAAGTAGAGCAGAGTGTTATATCCGAGAGCAGTGGCTGGCCTGGGAGGTGTAGTAAAAGTATTGCCTTGTAGTTCCTACTTTTGCCTCAAGACAATCATTGATTCCCCTTTATTTCAAAATTCTGCAGCAACAGACAGAATTGTTCTGGTGCTATATGTCAACAAGATAGCATCAAGGAAAGGTTAAAAACCATCCAATGTGCAGAACTGATGAAAATAAAGTTATGTGTTATAGCACTTTCCAATGCCACAGACATACCTTTATTCCTTTCTACCCCCTAAGGTTGTGTGATTATAAATCAGCTTGACTACTTCTTGCCAATTCTGTTTCTTCCTAAGGTGTAACCTGAGGAATGGTAGGATATGGAAACGACTCTGGTATTGATTCTTACAACAGATAAGGATAATAGTAAATCATACAGAGGCCGACTTCATAGATGAAAAATCCTAACAAAATATTAACTTACCAATTTCAAACACACACTAAAAATATTACAATCATGTAAAGGTATAATCAGGACTGCAAGAATGATTCAAAATTTGAAAACCCATTGGTGAAATTCATCACATTTATAGATTAAAGAAAAATCACACGGAAAAAAGGTTATTAAATTCAACCCATAAATATGGCTTTAAACAAAACACAGGAAAATAGAGATCATTAATTTGGTAGTAGTCATATACTACATACCTATAGCAAATACAATGGTTATTAGAGATACTGTAGGTACATTCCATTTAATACTGGGAACAAGAAAAGGATGACTAATATTATTGTTTAACACAGTATTGGAGAGATCCTGATCGAAGCCTTAAGATAAGAAAAAATATATTTACTATTTGGAAGTCTTGTAAGGAAAGACATAAAATTGTTATTGTTTTCAAATGATAAAATTGTCTATCTGGACAATATACCATAATCAAGTTTGCCAAATGCACTATCAGCTTACAAAAATACCATTGCTATATATTGGGTACACTCAACTAGAAAATAAGACTTAAAAAACACTCACAATAGTAACAGAAACTATAAAGTATCTAGGAAATAACCAAAACTAAAAGAAATCCTTTTTGGACAAAACTTTAAAACTCTAATAAAGAACACAATAGAACACCTGAATAAATTGAGAGGTTTTTTTTTTTTCATGTGCTTTTGAATGGATAAAGATATCAATCCTAGTTAAAATAATTATAATTATAAACTATAATTATTTATAATTCTGATACAAATTATAATTGGCCCTTGGATAACTAAGTAACCTTTTAAAATTAAAGGTTTAATTAATTAAAGAATTAGTTGGGATATTTATCCATAGTAGTTATTAAGATCAACTTGAAACCTTTGTTTACAAAAATTTGATATTATTGTAGGAACAGAAAAATGGACCAATGGAGGTGAATAGAAAATTTAAGAGACAAGACCAAATAAAGTACCATTGAAAAGCATTGAAGGGCCGGGCACGGTGGCTCACGCCTACAATCCTTGCAATCTGGGAGGCCGTAATGGGAGAATCCCTTGACCTCAGGAGTTGGAGACCTGCCTGAGCAAGAGCAAGACCCGTCTCTATTAAAAATAGAAAAATTAGCCAGAAATGTGGGTGCACCTCTAGTCCCAGCTACTAGGCAGGCTGAGGCAGAAGGATTGCTTGAACCCAGGAGTTTGAAGTTGTGAGCTACGATGACGCTACTGTACTCTACCCAGGGCCACAGGGTGAGACTCTCTCTCTGCCCCCCCACAAAAAAGGAAACTGAAACTGAAAAAACATTGGAGGAAGAACACATTTTCCAACATACCCTGTTGGGAAAACTTGTCACTATGTGGAGAAAAACAAAGCCAGATCTTTTTAAAGCATTACCTGTAAATGTAGGTGGAATTAAATTTATAAATAGACAAAATAATTTACATGCAACTTTTCAGGGTCAGACCCCTTTGCCTTATTAAATGAGCCACACATAATGATGCCATAGATACAGTGATCATGTGTTTTGCGCCAGGCACCGTGACACTCTTTACGGTACTCATTTAAAACTCATAAAAACTTTGGTAGTGGATGATGTTACTCAATGCCCCAGTTTACAGATAGGCAGTCCTAGGATCAGAGATTTAATAATGCCATAAACTTGCAAGTAGTAGGTGTAGGGAATAAGGCCAGACTATTTAGCTTCAAAGTCCTTATTCCTGAAAGAGAGGACAGAAATGTTTACAATGGCCCCCAACCCTTTTGGCACCAGGTGCTGGTTTCATGGAAGACAATTTTTCCATGGACAGCAGGGTGGGGGGCAGGGAGGTAGGGAGGTGGAGCTTGGGCTGTGATGCGAGCATGATGCTAGCGAAGGGGCTGTAAATACTTGCCCGCGCTCGCCTCCTACTGTGCGGCCAATGGTTCCTAAGTTTCATGGAAGACAATTTTTCCAAGGGGAAGGGGGTGCACGGAGCTCTGTAGCCCGTTCCTGGCAGGCCACGGACTGGTACCGGTCCATGGCTGGGGTTGGGGACCACAGTTTTAAGGGATTATACACATCAGAGAACATGTCATTGAAAGCATTACACCTGTGTGTTATGTGTGCACTATAGGGTATAGGTATAGACACATTTATATACCATCCACAGCACAGAAAAGTATCTGGTGAAATATTTTCCAGTTTTAAATGTAATATTTAAACATCATTTTGATCATTTTCTTTTATCTCACCATGTATCTATGAGACAGAAAGCAGCCTATGCCGATATACAAAGATGATTTGCAAAACTGCTAGACTTCATCGCACAGGAAATCTGTAAAGATATCTAAATAAAAACAGCTGCCTTGCCTGTTCCTGAAAAGCATTTTTTTTTTCCTTTCCGATGATGAATTCCTTCCCCCTTACTTGAATTTACTTAAAAACATCACTGACATTCTTAACATATCTGATATATATATATATTACTTGAGAATTTTGACACTCTTCCTCCCAATTTACTTCTGCCTCTTATAAATCTGAGTTCAATTCCAACCCCGGTTTACCTCATGATGAACAGGGTAGCTCCCGGGCTTGAAACTTGTTATCAATTTAATTTCTTTTGATCTTCCTTCAGAGGTTTAGTCATACAGGAAAACATTCTAGGTTTTGATTTTAACTAACAGGAGAGGCAACACCGGATCTTCTCTGGCAGTGGTGTAAGTACTCCCAGAGCTTCCTGGACGGCATTTAGCCATAGGGAAGATAAGCATTAATAAAATACTTTTTGAAAGTAAAATCTTCCCTCTAGTGGCAAATAACTCCTTTCATGTTGTCATTAGGTACTTGTGTGATCTCCTAATATCTGATTCGGTAGAATCACTTCTTATTTGCTAAAGAATACAAAATTCTATGTGAAAATTGCTTCCTTAGAAAAATATACACACAAATAGACGTTATATTTAAATTACCTACATAAATGTGGCTCCCTGAGTGGATTTACTTTTAATTAGAAAACTTCTAAAATTATTTTCTTTTTGATTTGAGTGCATTTCATGGGGTAAGTAGTATTTTGTGTTGATGACCTTATAAAATATTTTTTATCCCAAAGTAAGTGCTATAGTTTTGTTTTGACCGATTTAAAACTATTAATGATTCCCCATCTTTAATAATGTCTGTATTAACACATAGCCATTTGTATTAATATTCGTACAAATTACTGATATGGAAGTATGCACATATATGTAGCCATAGTTTTTTATTTTTCTATTAAAGGTAGCTCTAGTATAATTGTTTCTAAATGTCTCTGACATGGGAAGTAATTAGATTAATTACTTTAGAATGAAATGTAAAAAGTTCATTTAAATATCAATAGGATAAAAATGCTTTAGGAATAATAAAGCTATTTATATGTTAGCTTCTTAGCTCAAAAAAAAAGAATGTACTAAATTACTCTTAATATAAGTTATCAATAGAGTTTTGAAAATCATAGATAAATTTACTAAATACACCATCTTACTACTGACAAGGTATAAATGTATTGACATAATAAAACATTCACCTTGAAATGAAACAGTTATCACTTACCTGTGGTTCTCAGAGCAGGATGAAGTATGTGTTTTATCTGCTGGAAGAAGAATGGTAGGGAGAGAGGTTAGAGCCGTCTGTATATAAGACACCTATTTCCTGTTTTGGCAAACTCTGGTTGTGCAAGTAAATCTAAGTCAACAAGGTCTGAAACAGGATTTGTCATGCCAATAGTCTCAAATTTCATTGCTGGTTGTCTAATCATGATTTTGACATTATTTGGTTATTCCTCACGTGGCTTGTAAAAATAAATTGCTCTATGAAATATTGTTATTATTTTCTTTCTTCTTTGAGGCTCATATATTGTTACAATTTGTCCATATTTTTACCAGTCGAGACCTTGAACATTCTTAATCAAATTTTTCTCATCACAACTGCTGGGAGTTTTCAAAATTACTTTTGTAAAAGTAAAGCTAAACTCATAATTTTCATGAACTCTAGAAAACACAGTGTTTTCTTACAGAGACCTAAAACATTTGTTAGTAGTCTACTAGACGTTATTGTTCTGGAGAAAAATTTGATCTTTTATCTTTTAAATACAAGGCCAAAGTGCCTTTCAGAACACAATGGCAAAAGACACCATAACTTGTTGCTATTTCTAAGTTCTAAGATCTCCTGTATTGACTCTCATTTTCTGGTTGTATGAAATTCAACTTAACATTGATCTACGTACTAAATTATTATCAATTGATTTTTTTCATCTATGGAAGGCTTCAATCATTCCAGGCTTATTTCTATATCACAAAAATGAAGTAAGGTGGACTAACAATTTCAAATTCCCTGTACTTGTAAAACGCAATAATCTTGAATACTGTGTTCTTATAAAGGGGTACTAATTAATAATTTACAAGTAGCACATACATAGCACTGACAGGCATTTCTTTGTGCTCATGTTAGCATATATATGCGTCACGTGGTGCACAATTCAATAATTTCTGCTTACTTTCATGTTTATATTTAGTTTTATTATGTGGCAAAAATGTACAGATCGGTATCTACTCAACATATTATTTAATTATAGTTAGTTATAAGTTCAAGAATTAGATATTACTCTAAATGTTCTCTAGAGGAGAGTTTAGAACTCAGAATGGAGTTTACCATTAAAAAATGGTTAACCATTTTGCTGCCGTGTCTCTAGTCAACTCCTAAAATGTGTTGACTTCATGTACATGTGAAGCGGAAGCTCTCAATAAGCCAGATTAGTCACCTAAATAAAATCACCTTGGAACTGCCTTCTGTGCAACCGTCTTTCTGTGGGAGAATGTGTTTCATGGGCAAGACCAGACCCAGAAGCACCCAGAGCCCATTCTGCTCCCTACTTAATAGTGTAGAATATTGTTAAGAGGGTGAGATTTATGATCTGATGGACATGGGTAAATTTCTATACTAGTGTGTATTGGGAAATTATTTGTCTAACTAAATTTTTATAGCTGTTAATGGGAATAATCATTTTTATTAAATTGTGATATAATGATATATGTGTAAGTTGCCTGCCATGTAATAAAAATTTCTAAAGTGTTAGTTCTTTCCTACTTCATGTGCTTCGTTTCCTCTATATCTAGCCAAATTGCCCCTAACATTTGTAATCTATGGGATTCAACCTGAATTTTATAAGACATGGGTTGACTAATAAACTATAGGCAGTTGTTTCAGAAATTACTATAAGAAGTAGATAGAAAATGGAATAAAAAGGGAAAAATGTTTTTTGACTCATTATTCACACTTGATATTTTTTTATCTAAGTTTGTTTTTCTCTCACATATTTATTTGTAGTGAGAACACATAAGATCTAGTGTCTTAGCAAATTTTAAACATACAAATCATTATTATTAACTGTAGTCATGATGTTGTACATTTGGTCCCCAAGAATTATTCATCTTATTACTAAAAGTCTGTACCCTTTGAACAACATCTCCCCACTTTCCCTGCCTCCGGTCCCTGGCAGCTGCCATTGTACTCTTTGCTCCCATGAGTTCAACTTTTTTATATTACCCGTATGAGTATGCGTAACACGTCTGGCTTATTTTACTTAGCATAATGTCTACCAGGTCCATCCATGTTGTTGAAATGGCAGGATATTCATCATTTTTATGGCTGAAAAATAGCCTATGGTTTGTGTTTGTGCACTTACATTTTTTAATCTATGCTCAATAGGCATTTGGGTTATTTCCATTGTTTTGGCAATTATGCATAAGGCTGCAGTAAATATGGGGGTAGAGATATTCCTTTGATTTTATTTTCTTTGTTTATATGCTGAATTATATGCTAGCTCAGTTTTTTAATTTTTTAAACAAGTCTCCATGATAATAATACCAATTTGTAATCAACAACAGTGTACAAGGTTTGCTTTTCTCCACACTCTTGCCAATATTCATTCTCTCTTCTTTTTGATATTAGCCATCCTAATAGGTGTGAGGTGATATCTCATTATGATTTTGATTTGCATTTGCCTGATGATCGGTGACGTTGAGTACCTCTTCATATACCTGTTGCCCACTTGTGTGTTTTCTCTGAAAAACATATCTATTCAGTCTTTTGCTTATTTTTCAATTGGATGATGATGATGATTATGATGATTGTTTTTGCCTTTGAATTGTATGAGTTCCTTATATATTTTGGATGTTAACCTCTTAACAGATATATAATTTGCAAATATTTTCTCCCATCCTATTTTCTTATTTTGTTTGTTTCTCTTGCTGTGCAGAAGTTTTTTAGTTTGATGCAGTCCAACTTGTTTATATTTGCTACTTATTTATTTACTTTTATTTCAAAATACTATGGGGGTAAAAATGTTTTTGGTTACATGGATCACTTTTGTAATGTTTGAGTCAGGGCTATAGCTATGTCCATCACCCAGATAGTGTTCATTGCACCTGTTAGGTAGGTTTTCACCAATTCCCTCCCCCCTTCCACTTAATTTCCACCGAGTTTTACTTCCTTCTGTGCACATGTGTGTTCATAGGTTAGTTCCAGTTGATTAGCGAGTACATGTGGTATTTGTTTTTCCATTGTTTAGATACTTCACTTAGGAAAATGGTCTTCAGTTCCATCCAAATTGTTGTAAAAGACATTAATTCTTCCTTTTTTGTGGCTGAGTAGTATTATATAGTACACATGTATCGTATTTTGTTATTTAACTCATGAATTGATGGTCACTTGGGTTGATTCCACATCTTTGCAATTTTGAATTGTGCTGCTATAAACATTTCAGCACTTCTTTTCCTTTGGGTAGATACCCAGTAGTGGGATTGCTGGATCAAATGGTAGGTCTACAATCATTATGTACACGACAACTTATAAAGTATTTTGCTTGCCAAATATTAGCACCTTTATTATTAAGCTAAATAAATATATGTGGTCCCTTTGACACAGAAAATATCATACATGTATTGGATTTACAGATTGACCTTAATCTGACCTTAATCTTCCAAAATGGCTGTTTCTAGTAAACTTTGTTCTCTCATCTCCCATGATTAGGTTGTCTTTTCTGCATTTACACATACCGTGGTCATCGTTGGTACTTCATGACCTGTCTCCCAGTTTTAGCGGTGAGTGTCTTCCAGATCCTTGTTGTTTGGATATCCAAAATCTACGTTAAAAGGGCAAATAGTATTTTCTGTGTATGCATTTTAATAAATTGCAGCTATTCTTGTAATGAAACTTATATTTGAGTCTGTTAGTGACCATTGCTATTAATCATTACATCCTGTTTAAGGAATGCTCCTTTTCTTACTCCGTATAATTATTCTTCTATTCCTGGGGTTTGACCAGTACACTCTAAACGGATGGGCTATAACATGAATGAATAAAGCATGGCTTCCATCCCTCCCAGCCCTTCTCTCTTCTTAGAAACAGTAGGATCTGGATGCTGCCTTTCTGAAATTTCTATGCTTACCATCCAAAACTGATTAGTTATTGCAAAGGTGACTAGGATCCCTGCTTTACAGCTGAACTCTCATGACCCAGCTTTCTATGACTTTTATTCACAGTTACCAACCACCTATAACCTACGGATTGAGAGCATTGTCTTTGCAACTGCCAGGTCTTAGAAATCCCCTCTGACCTTCAGTTTTCTCTTCTCCAGGATGTGGATTTTCATAGCATAGGTTGGCTTTGATGACTGAAAGGCATAATGTATGTGTATTGAATATGTACTGAATACATAATTAAACTCTTATTATAATGTTTGGAACATGATACTCAATAAATGGAACTGTTAACATTTTTATTATTATCCGTTTCAAAGCCCAGTATTTCCCCGAGTATTTAAAATGTTCCCATAAATGCATTTTATTTGATTGAATTGCTAATTCAGAAGTCTTTATAAGAACTTCTTTCTTCTTTTAGATGTCATAGGAGAGATTCAGTATATTTTAATCACAAATTTAAGTGTTCAAGTCCCAATTCTATTAGAGACCACCAGCGCGACTTTAGTAAAATAATTGATCATCTCTTGTTCTTTGTATCTTTGCCAAGAAATGAAAGGTCGTAGAACCAGGTGCATTTTGGAATTTACATTAATTTAACTATGTCCTCATTAATGAATATTAGGTTTATGAATAAGTTGTTGTTTTGCTGAATTATCCCTTAATATAATAGTTTAATTTAGTGACATTAATTTCCAGGTAAGAGATAGTGTGTTAGTTTATTTGCGTTGTTCTCTTGTTTCCTCAGTACTTGTAGTTATTTCCCTAATTCCTTCTTGTCACTCATATACATAATTATGTGAACAAAATATCTGAATTATAAATTATTTATGTGCTCTATCTTTAGTGTATGCTCCATTTACATATGTGGACATACACACACACAGTGTCTTAGGTCAGGTTTCCTAGAAGCAAAGACTGAGACACAGATTAGAGTGCCTGTGACACTGAGGAAGGGCACTACAGCAAAAAGCTGTAAGGAGGGGAGTGAAGCAGGACGAGGAAGGACAAAGAGCTAAGGAACAATGTGGTCTCAGCAAAACCTAGCCTTCCCTGGCCAACAGCAACAGTAATCCAGACAGCCTTTTTTAACCTATGATCAGTTAGTCATTAGTGACAGTGGGAGGATGAGACTTCCCTGGCCAGGTGGCTCCCATCAGCTAAGAGCAATTCTCTTGAGAAGAGGGGCAAATGTGGGCCCTTCATAGCTAACACCCACAGCAGCTGAGGGACAGAGGCATTGTCTTTAAGATGGAATCTCTGTGTGATACCTGAACAGGATCTACCATACTGTGGGACAATATTTGCATTATTATAATAGTGCATATTATAAAGGTGGTGTAAAGAAAAGTGAAGGCATTTATCTTCAACAAGACTCACATATCTCATCTGAAAAATAAGAGGGCAAACCAAAATAACTCAAAAATCTTTAAAATAGGGATAAAAATAATACCTAGTGTTGTGAGGATCAACTAAATTTGAGGTATGAAAAACATTTTTAACAGTATCTTGCACGTATTAAACACCTCATAAAAACTAGTAATTATGGATATATGCAAAGAGGTGAGATTTTAATAAATGGTGTTAAAAACCTATTCAGTGCTAGATTTTTGGTCTTGTAAAATTCACTTTCAGTATATTAAAATTGCTATATCTCATTGTAAAATTTATAAAACTAATAAATCACTTGTTGAGGATTACACAGTGTTATACATGGATGTTCTGGTATTTAGCTGAACTGACAGCTCTCCGGAAGAAAAGTTAGTAAAGAAGCATCCAAAACTGGCAAGAAGAATTCTTATATTTTGGCAAGCAACTTTTATCTTTGATGTTCTCACATGTGGTGTCACCAAATAAAATATACATAAGAGACAAAATATTTCACAAAGAGAAAACTGGATTTTTTTTCTTCATAGCAAGAACTGAATCATGTATGTTAATTCTTATAATTATAGGTACATAATAGAAATTTAATATATATTTGTTGAAAAATTTCTAAGCAAAAAGTAGAATTAATAGAATGGACGTAAAACTTTCCCCCAGGTAAGTACTCCTTAAAGTTGCTCAACTCCTCAGTAATAAAGCCAGAAATTAACTTCATGGTTATGGTTTCCATAATTATAATCACATAGGCCACGCTATGAAAATGTATTTGAAAAAACATTTTTTAAAATCATCTAACCTCTTTCCACCCAGAGATGAATGTAGTAAACATTTGAGGGTAGTTTCTTTCAGTTTCTTTGATATATTTGCTTTTTAAATTTTTCATAACAAAGTAGAATTCAGACTTTTTTCTCCAAAGTTAACACAGAAACATTACATGACCTATTTAGAAGATGATAAAAGATTGGCATTTTGAAAATCGTCTGCCACCTAGTGGTTTTTTTAATGCATTTTCCCTTTTTCTTTTCTTTTTTTTAAATTTCAGAGTATTATGTGGGTAGAAATGTTTTGTTCACATGGATTGCCTTTGTGCCGTTTCAGTCAAAGTTGTAAGTGTATCCATCACTAAGCATGCATTGTACCCATTAGATGTGAATTCACCCGTCCCCTCCTCCCTCTTCCACCTGCTATGTTTCCGCTGAGTTTTGCTACCATATGTACACATGGGTATTGATCGATTAATTCCAGTTTAATAGTGAGTACATGTGGTGCTTGTTTTTCCATTCTTGCAATGCTTTGCTTAGAAGAATGGTTTCCAGTTCCATCCAGGTTGTTAAAAAGGATATTAGTTCACCATTTTTATGGCTGAGTAGTACTCCATAGTATACATATACCACATTTTATTAATCTACTCATGTATTGATGGACACTTGGGTTGTTTCCACATCTTTGTGATTATGAATTGTCCTGCTCTAAACACTCGAGTGCAAGTGCAGGTTTTTTTTTTTTTTGAATGTCTTTTTTTCCTTTTGGTAAATACTCAGTACTAGGATTGCTGGAGCAAATGGTAGTTCTACTTTTAGTTCTTTGAGTATCTCCATACTACTTTCAATAGAGGTTATGCAAGTTTGCAGTCCCACCAACAACATATAAGTACTCCTTTCTCTCCTCATCCATCACAGCATCTGTTGTTTCCTTTCTGAAAAATGACAGCTACTTAAGTTGTTCATAATGAATTTTAAAGATGTGGAAACTCATGTCTCAGATTTATCTAGCAATAATAATGGTCATTCTGTGCTCTTTGCAGTTCTCCATTTGAGGCTCAGAAGGGGAAAAAAATAGAAACTTTAGTTAGTAATCTTGCATCAGTGTCCAAAACAGAAAATTAACACTGGCATTTTTAGAGAGATATTCTAGAATTATAGCTGTAGTTTTCATATGAACACTGGTCCTGAAGAATGTGGTTCAAGAGATACATATCCTGGCAAGAATAGAAGCAAAAGAATAACTAACATAAGAATCTGCAAAATCCAAATGCCACAATTGAAATAATATGTTTGAAACCCACAATAAGAAAGAGAACTTCACAAATGAGACTGTATCATTATTTCTTAACCTTATTTTTATCTTAGGTGGCTTGAGTATATTACTAAAGAAGTTTATCAAGAATGAAAATGAGTGGCATACAGGCCTTTATGTAGCTGAGGCTCTCTTTTTGTGGCCTCAGAACATTAAAGATAATATAGCTTGAAACAAATTTTTAGGGCATACCACTCTTTCCCTAAAAACTCTGTAGAATTTTTGTAATTTCTTTTGTTGTGAATTTCTAAAATAGTGAACCTAAATTTTCAGCTTGAAAAAATACTGATGATTGGGACCCACCTAGAGAGACTGGGATTTAATTGATCTGGTTATGTCCTGGAGATAGTGATTTTTAAAAGCTCCCCAGATTGTTATAATTAAAGTCAAGGTTGAGAACCACTGTTCTAAAGAATAAATCACTGGAAAAATAAATCAATTTATGCTCATTTTTTTTTTTGTCATAACTGTAAAATCTGAGCACTGAACCGTTGTTGCTGGTAATAATGGGGTCTTGGGAATTAAGGCATTTGAAGAGAAATACAAAACTAAAGTCCTGATTTCTGACAAATGAAAATTAATTTTATCATCCATCTGTAAACTTTTATGTGTGGTGTAATGGTGTCCATAATCTGGATATAGTTATAGGTATCACTAGAATGAGTTGTGCAACAAATGGTTAGGTATGCAGAAATTAATACCATTCACTGTTATCTTCAGACATCTAGGACAGTTGTATTTGTGTGTGTCTGTGTAATTGATAGAGATTAAATCTTCATTGTTTGCTAAAAATCTATGAGGAAGGAAGATATATCTTTTGTTACTTGAGGAGGAAGTTTGAGAATCTTGTGAACAGTGGCATAATTTATCCTGTGAGTGGCACAATTCATAATGATGATGCATTTTACTTCTGGCAAACAGAGCAGTGCTTATACATGAAGAAAACATAAAAAGAATAAAAAATTCATGGTGAATTATTTGCAAACAATCTTTTTGGTAGTGTTTTCCTATTAATCTCAGAAATATTTTCCAATGAAGATGACTATAATTGAACAGCCAACCTGTACAGGTGTTTGTATTATTGCTATTCTCTTTAAGGTTTAAAATTAATCCAGTCTTTCATTCATGTTACCCAATAAGAAGTGCTCAGTAGCCTTGACCATAAAAAAGCATTCTATTCCCACAATTGATGAGAATTCTTTACTTTGAGTATGAGAATTAAATAGTAGCTGCTTTCTATTCATCTTTGTTCCTTTATTCAATATTTTATAATAACATACATTTATCATGAAAAGAAAGTTATCACACTTAATTTTTGTATTTGTAACATGAGTTTAACTCCTGACTAGTTAATTTCCATAAATTGAAATTCTTGTAATTATCAATAGTACCTCTTATGTATGCCATGAAAATTATACCCATAAATTAGAATATTTGATAAGAAGCACCTGATTATATGTCATTTCACATTTCCTAATTGCTCATGGCTAGTTCTTCCAAGAAATTCAAATGCCAAATGAAAAGAACCATTATTATATTGAAAATGTTAAGCACTTTTTGAGCCATTACTTACTGCTGCAAAAATTTTTATCCAATTATATGCAAATCTTTAAGTATTAGGTGTGGTATGTGTAAGTGGGAATAGAGAATGTGATTTAGATAGTCAAACTAGATGGCATTTCCTTATTGAGAACAATTGTGAAAAGCCAAATTGTTTCCTAAGATAAAGGATATACACATCTCAGCCAAGACTATTTACTTATATCTTATTTAATTCTTTTCAGTTCTTCTGTTTATTTTTTAATATTTTTAATTTCAAAATATTAAGGGGGCCAAATGTTTTTGTTACAGGGACAACTTTTATAATGCTTTCATCAGGGCTATAAGTGTGCCCATCACCTGAATAGTATTCATTGTACTTATTAGGTGGGTTTTTACCCCACTCTTCCTCCCCTTTCCCCACTTCTCAATTTTCAATGATTTTTACTTCTTTCTGTGCTCGTATTTGCCCATAAAATAGTTCCAAATTATTAGAAGTACATGGGTTGTTTGTTTTTCATTCTTGAGATACTTCACTTAGGAAAATGGCTCTAGATCCATCCAAATTACTACAAAAGACATTAATTCATTTCTTTTTATGGCTGAGTAGTACTCCATGGGGTGTGTGTGTGTGTGTGTGTGTGTGCCCACGCGCACACACGCCTGTGTGTGTGTGTATATATATATGCATGTATATATATATATCATGTTTTGTTAATCTACTCATAAATTTATGGGCACTTTGGTCTCTGCAATTGTGAGTTGGGCTGTAACAAACATTTGAGTACAGGTGTCTTTTTGATAAGATGACTTCTTTTCCGTTGGGTAGATACCCAGTAGTGGGATTGTGGGATTGAATGGTAGTTCTACTTTTAGTTCTTTGAGAAATCTCCATACTGTTTTCCACAGAGATTGTACTAATTTGCAGGCCCACCAACAGTGTATACGCATTCTTTTCTGGATGCACACCAGCATCTGTGGTTTTTGGACTTTTTAATAAAAGCCATTCTAACAGGCATAAGGTGATCTCTCATTGTGGCTTTAATTTGCATTTCCTTGATGATTAGTAATGTTGAGCATTTTTTCAGATGTGTACAGGCCATTTGTCTATCTTGTTTTGAAAAGCTTCTGTTCATGTCTTGTGACTATGTCTTTTTAATGAAGTTATTTGTTTTGTTCTTGCTGATTTGTTTGAATTCTTTGTTGATTCTGGGTTTTAGCTCTTTATTGGATACATAACTTGTGCTTGTTTTCTCCCATTCTGTAGGTTGTCTGTTTCCTCTGTTGATTATTTTCTTTGCTGCGCAGAAGTTTTTTTTTAATTTAATCAAGTCCCATTTATTTATTTTTGCTGTTGCTGTAATTGCCTTTGAGTCTTAGTCATAAATTCTCTGCCTATGCCAATATCTGGAAGAGTTTCTCCTAAATTTTCTTCTAAAATTTTTATGGTTTCTAGAATTTTGTATCCTGCAAAACTGAGTTTCTTATATGAGGGAGAAATAAAGACTTTCTCAGACAAGAAAACACTGAGAGAATTTGTCAAAACCAGATCTGCCCTGCAGGAAGTACTCAGAGCTGCGTTATACATGGATATGCAAAATAGTCACCCACCAGTGTGAAATTATCCAAAACCTAAAGCTCAGAGACTATATACCATAATGACTCAAGTGGTAAAACAAAGCAATAAAGTTCTACTCAACAGGATGAACAGAAATCCACCCCACTTCTCTATTCTCTCAATAAATGTAAATGGCTTGAACTCCCCACTCAAGAGACATAGGCTGGCTGAATAGGTAAAAATATACAAGTCAAGTGTCTACTGTCTCCAGGAAACACATCTAACCCACAAGGACTCATTCAGACTCAAGATGATGGGATGGAAAACAATAGTTCATGCAAATAGAAACCAAAAGAAAGCTGGTGTAGCCATTCTCACATCAGATAACATAGACTGCAAATCTGTAAAAGTAAAGAAATACAAAGATGGTCATTACATAATGGTGAAAGGACTAATTCAACAAGAAGACATAACACTTCTAAATATTTATGTACATAACACAGGTGTGCCCAGATTCATAAAGCAAACCCTACTTGAGCTAAACAAAATGATAAACAGCAACATTATAATAGGTGAGGACTTCAGCACACCACTGACAGAATGGGAGAGATCCTCCAAGCAGAAAATAAGAAAAGAAATTATAGAATTAGACAGAACTTTAGAACAGATGGGCCTAACAGACATTTACAGAACATTCTACACAATAACCACTAAATATATGTCATTCTCATCAGCTCATGAAACATTCTCTAAGATTGATCATAACAATGGACACAAAACATATTTTAACAAATTAAAGAAATAGAAATTATACCATGTGTCTTCTCAGACCGCAGCAAAATAAAATTGGAAATCAATTCCAACAGAAACACTCATCTCTACACAAAGTCTTGAAAAGTAAACAACCTACTGCTACATGATTATTGGATCAAGGAGGAAATTAAGATGGAAATTAAAAGATTCTTCAAATTAAATGACAAAGGGGACACAAGTTATCAAAATCTATGAGATTCAGCACAGGCAGTTGTAAGAGGAAAACTCATAGCCATAAATGCCTCCATCCAAAAGACAGAAAAATCACAAAATAACAATCTAATGAATTGTCTCAAGGAATTGAAAAAAGAAGAGGAAACCAATCCCAAACCCAGCAGAAGAAAAGAAATAACTAAGGTCAGACCAGAACTAAATGAAATTGTTAATAAAAGAATTATACAGAATATTAATAAAACAAAAAGTTGGTTCTTTGAAAAGAAATACAGTGAAGAGGCCTCTTGCTACATTAACCAGAAAAAGAAAGGACTCTAATAAGCTCAATCAGAAATGAAAAAGGAGATATTACAACTGATATCATAGAAATACAAAATATCATCTGTGAATACTATGAAAACCTGTATGCACATAAACTGGAAAACTTAGAGGAAATGAAAAAATTCCTGAAAACACACAACTAAAACAGCATGGTACTGGCACAAGAACAGAGACCTAGACCAATAGATTAGAACAGGGAATGCCCAATGTAAAACCATCCTCATATTGCCATCTGATCTTTGACAAAGCAGACAAAAATATGCACTGGGAAAAAGAATCCCTATTCAACAAATGATGCTGGGAAAATTGTCTAGTCACACATAGGAGGAAATAGGATCTGCACCTCAAACCACTCACAAAAATTAATTCATGATGGATAACAGACTTAAACCTAAGGCATGAAAATATAAGAATTCTAGAAGAAAATATTGAAAAACTCTTATAGATATTGGCCTAGGCAAAGAATTTATAAAGAAGACCCCAAAGGCAATCACAGCAACAACAAATATAAATACATGGGACCTGGTTAAATTAAAAAGCCTCTGAACTCCCAAGAAAACCATCAATAGACTGAATAGACAATCTACAGAATGGGAGAAAATATTTGCATGCTATATATCTGATTAAGGACTAATAACCAGAATCTACAAAGAACTCAAGCAGATCAGCAAGAAAACATCAAACAACTCCATTAAAAAGTGGGCAAAAGACATGAACAGAAGCTTTTCAAAACAAGACAGACTCATGGCCAATAAACATACGAAAAAATGCTCCACATCTCTAATCATCAGGGAAATGCAAATCAAGACCACAGTGAGATATCACCTAACTCCAGTGAGAATTGCTTTTATCAAAAAGTCCCAAAACAACAGGTGCTGGTGTAGATGCTGTTGGTGGGACTGCAAACTAATACAACCCCTATGGAAAGTAGTATGTAGATGCCTCAAAGAGCTAAAAGTAGACCTACCATTTGATCTAGCAAGCCCACTACTGGATATTTTCCCAAAGGAAAAAAAAAGACATTTTATAAAAAAGACACTTGCCCTCAAATGTTTACAGCAGTACAATTCACAATCACAAAGATGTGGAAACAACCCAAGTACCCATCAACACATGAGTAGATTAATAAAATGTGCTATATGTATACCATGGAGTATTACTCAACCATAAAAAGTGGTGAACTACTACTACCTTTTGTAACAATCTCGATGGAATTGGAGACCATCCTTTTAAACAAAGTATCACAAGAATGGAAAACCAAACACCACATGTACTCACTACTAAATTGGAACTAATTGATCAACATTAATGTGCCCATATGGTAGTAAAATTCAGTGGAAATTAAGCAGGTGGCAGGAGGGAAGTGGGGGGAGGGGATAGGTAAATTCACACCTAACAGGTATAATGCACACTATCTGGATGATGGACACACTTAATAACTTTGACTCAAAGTGTACAAAAGCAATTCATATAACATTTGTATCCCCATAATATTCTGAAATTTAAAAAAAAAATTAAAAATTTATTTAATCTCGCTAAAAAGAATTTCTATGGTTTTCATGCCTTACATTTAAGTCTTTTATCCACAATGAATTAATTTTTGTGAGTGATGAGAGATAGGGGTTCTGTTTCATTCTTCTATATGTGGCTATCCAATTTTCCTAGCACCTTTTATTATTTCTTTCAATTCTTTTGTTCATAATTTCTTTTTGTTTTTTAAGTCACAAATTATACTCCATCTCTTAGTTGTTCAGCTACATTATTTTTACATCGCCTCCCTAATGCTTTCATCTTGAAGTTTTTTTAGGATCAATATTATGAAGATTATTTATGCTGAAAAAGAACTTTGATCTTATAACCATGTATGAATACACAAACATTTGTTTGTCAAAATAATATCTTTTTCTTCTGTTAGTATTTATAGCCATAAAAATGTCATCAGGTGGACCTAAGTCAAAATTAGGTGATATAATTATTGTTATTAATTTACTAAGCTTCAGGCTACAGACTTTCTCTAGCTCTAGCTAGGAAACTGCTGTTAATATCTCACAAAGACTAGGAATCAGGTAAGTAATTTAAAATACAAAAAGCATTTATTTTGCTATGCACTTGCAGTTTGGGCAGAGCTCAGTGGAGATGGCTTTTCTCTGCTCTACATGGGTATCTCTTGGCAGTTTGACTGGGGTTGCAGATCTACTAACAATGTGGCCTTCACACTGCTGGCTGGGTGGTGCCAGTGTATGTCCTAAGGCCTGGGCCTGGAAACTGGCGTAGCATTCCTTTTGTCATATTCCATTGGTCAAGAAGTCATGGACCCCAGAGTCAAGGAAAGGAGACATATATCCTACCTTTCAATGGGTAGAGTGTCAAAAAATTCTGGGGCCATGTTTTAAATGCTCATACTACCTTAAAATATTGACTATTTTTTAACAATTTGCTTCCTGCCTCTGGCTTCAGTAACCCAGAGATTCTTTCTTTCCTCTCTGGGTACTTTCCAGAAACTCTAAGAAAATTCTCCCCACTTTATAAAGTAGAACATTTCAGCTTCCTCTGGCTGGCCTTGCATCCAAATGTGTGGAGTCTACCTTGTCTGGTCAAGGTCTCAATGTCCCAGCTAACTAACCCATAGGCTTGAGAGACGCTTGGAAGTTTCTGGCTTTCCCCTTCCCTTCCCACAGCAATCTCTGCAAGGGGAAGAGGCAAACAAAGAGGTTTACTTCTCTCCAGTATAAACTATGTCACTTCATCTAGAAACAATTTTGGTCCGCTTTAGCCAAATAGACTTTTCTACCCTTTTTCCTTTGCATAAACACATGATTCCATCTTTTGTGGACTCTTTGGAGCTAGTCTCCTGCTCCTCCTCCTTGGGTCAGCTTCCTCTGGTCCTCCGGGCCCCAACTCTGTAAGGCCTTATCTTCAATCTTCTGCTACCATATTCTCATGAGATTGGAGAAACCTGGAGACTGAAACAGGAGACCCAAAATATTTGCAACCTGGTTTTCAGCAATCACAAATACTTTCACTTCCATGTTCCACCTTCTGAGTGAGCCAGTTTAGACCTGTGTCCTGACACCTGGGAGCCGAGTTGGGGATTCCAGCTGGGGCCTAGAAGAGCACAGGTGCTCTCTCCATGGTGTCATCCTCTGTCAGGATCTGCAGCCTAGAAAGTGGTAGGAAGGGGAAGTCAGTAGGTGCAGGCAGCAAGCAAGCAGAGGATTAGTCTTTACCTCCCTTCCTTTATCATCTTTGTCAATGTGGGTTTTTGCATTCCTTATTTACTTTTGACCAGTTTTATTCTGAAACTTCTTTAAACTAGATTATAAAAAAACTTTTATGTTGTAAAGTAGAAAGAACTAAGCTATTAGAAATCAGGTAGAAAGTGGCAAGTGATAGCTGCTGGTGAGAGGCTACTCACTCTGATGTCTTAACTTGCAAATGTTACCTAGCTGTGACCATTTGAACTCTAAGGTCCCTATTATTGGTTTGGCTTCATTTATCTTAGTGTAGACCTAGAAGTGTAACTCTTAGGTCACAGAGTAGCTTTAGTAAACATTACCAGTTTTCCAAAGTAGGGGTGCTAGTTTTCACTCCACCAGCAATGTGTGAGTGTTTCAATCACTATATTCTTGACTTTTGCCTTTATCCTAGAAGATGTTGTGAAAGATAGATCCTTAGGCTATCAAGGGAGGTTTTATTTGTTTATAGGAAAAGGGAGTAAGGGGAAAAAGAAAATAATTTGTCTCTGATGTTTGTTACTTGATTACATTTCCTGAGAAAAAGTGGCCATGTTCACAATGTTCTCAGGTGACCTGTAATTTATGTCTTCTTTCCAATGGTTCCAGTCTATTCAGTCATCACGCCTAAGGCATATTCATGCAGAACAATGTGAAATCATAGCCATAGAACTTTCTAGAACAAAAATTACATAGAAATAATTTTCAGTAATTTCCCAAAAGGAACTACTTTTTCTGGCCAATTTTCCCACATCAGCTAAAAAGGACATGCATATGGAATTGACTGCAATCCGCACATTATCTATGTCTCTTCGTCTCCCTTCCTCCTATCCTGTTAATATCTTGCCATTGGTTCTATTGTACTGATTTATCTCTCCAGACCACGAAAGGAGAAATTATTGAGATTTTCTGTGTGGAGTCATATGTTTGCTCAGGCTACAGGGTTACCATAGTTTCCATAGGGACATTGTGTTTGACTCTAGGTTATTTTGCTCAATGCACATGCACACACACACACGTGTGTGCATCCAATACAGTTGCTTCTTGACATATGATAAGATTATGTCCCAATAAACCCATCATAAGTTGAAAATAATGTAAGAAAAAATGAATTTAATACATCATCTTAGTTCATTTTGTGTTGCTATAAAGGAATAGTTGAGGCTGGGTAATTTATAAAGAAAAACGGTTTATTTGGTGCATAATTCTAATGACTGGAAAGTTCAAGATTGGGCATCTGCACCTGGTGAGGGCTTCAGGCTGCTTTCACTTATGGTGGAAGTTGAAGAGGAGGTAGCATGCACAGAGATCACATGGCAAGAGAGGAAGAGTGTGTGTGTGTGTGTGTGTGTGTGTGTGTGTGTGAACATGAAGAGAGAGAGAGAGAGAGAGAGAGAGAGAGAGAGAAAGAAAGAAAATTCCAGCTCCTGTGGGAATTAATATAGTGAGAACTCACTCACCTCTGAGGGAGGGAATTAATTTATTCATGAGTGTTCTATCTCCATAACACAAACACTTCCCATTAAGGCCCCATATCTTACATAGGGGGTCAAATTTCAACATGAGGCTTGGAGAGGACAAACATCCAAACCATAGCATACACCTAACCCACTGAGCATGGTACCTTAGCCTAGCCTCCTTTAAATGTGTTCAGAACACTTACATTAGCTTACAGTTGGGCAAAAGCATCCAACATAAAGCCTATTTTATAATAAAATATTGACTAGCTCATGTAATTTATTTAATATTGTACTAAAAGTGAAAAACAGAATGGTTGTTTATCCTTGTGATTTTGTGCCTGACTGGGAGCTACGGCTCACTATCACTGCCCAGAATTGTGAGAAAGTCTCCTACTACATATTGCTAGCCTGAAAAAATATCAAAATTCAAAATATGGAGGGTGATTTCTACTGAATGTGCATCGCTTTCACATCACCCTAAAGTTCAAAAATCACAATCATTGTAAGACGAGGATTGTCTGTATAAGGCATATAACATTTCCTGAGCACCTACCGTATGTAAAATTTATTGTTTTCTGTGGATGGAAGAGATGGTGCACAACCCATCTGGATACAGTAATGTGGTGCTCCTAATGACGTAATATAAAACATCAAGGTGCTCAACTTTTTCTTTAAGTGTATGGATTTTTGTTTTGTTTTAAGTTGTTTTGGTTTATTTCATCTTAAATCTACTGAATCAGAATCTCTGGAAGTAGAGCTCAGACTTTTGGCATTTTTACTAAGCTTCCCAAATGATTATTACATTTCAGAAACTCTTTTGAAAGCCATATAAGTGGAATCACTTGAAAGCTTTTCTAAAGCTGCTTAGAATGGCCATCTGATTTGTGGTACTTTAAAAGTGAAAGAAGTCACTACTATTGCAGGACAACCCATGTATACCAAGGACTTCCCAGACAGACCAAGAAGTCCTTTCATCTTTTACATCTGAAGCACCACTGTCCTAGATCAGGGCAGGCCCTCATTATTTATCCTCCAGATTATAGTGCCGGCCTTGTAACTGCACTTGCTCTTTCCATTTGTATGCCTTGCTTTCATTCTTTCTTCTTCACTGATGCCCTCTATACATAAATGATCATCCTATTAGTATGCTTGAAATTGTTTAATGTTTCTACACAATTTAAACTATAACAAGGGACATAAACATATATCAAATATATATTTATATATGATATAGTATACATAATATAATATAAAATACATATAAAATAGTATTCATATGAATAATAAAATATATAATGATAAAAAGAAAAAAAGAGTTCTTATTTAGGCAGTGTATACCAGACACCAGTTGATAAATTGCTGCTACTCTTACCCATTCAGGTTCTCCATGTCCTACTCCAGAACCACCCTGGTTCCGGCCTTCAGTACGCCATAGACTTTCCCACAATCTCGCAACCAGTAAGTCTAAGTTTGGCACAGCAGTGTCCTGATGGCCCCAGCTCCAGGGCTGTGACTTGAAAATGTTGTACTAGGTGAGTGCCTGTGTTGTACTGGTGATAAAATATTTTTGAACATCTATCCTGAGAATAAATAATCTCCTTTTCAGGGTATACAAGATGCTTCATGATTTGGCTTTTTCATATCTTATCCATGCTATGGTCCAACCTCTTCCATTCTGCAAGAAATGCCATCTTCTCCTATGCCTCCGTGGTTTTGAACCTGCTTCCTAGACCACTCTCTTTTCCTACTTTTCTTTCTCCCAAACTCTTACTTCTTGCTTATAATACAGCTTAATTAATATTTTTTCTGTGATTGTCTTTCCTAGCTCCTATAGGCACAGTTGAATGCTTTTGTTACTCCCACATTTTATTTTGTACATATCTTTAGCATAGTAATTTTTTAAATATGTCTTTTCATTTATATGTTCATCTCCCTTCTAAACAGCGATATTCTTGAACACCGGGCCCGTGTGTTTTCATGTATATTTATCCTTAGTCCTTAGTACATTTCCTGTACATATATCGATTGATTGAATGAAGAATGCTTATTTGAAAGAGCACACATATTTTTTTAAAAAGTTGATTAAAATTAGTTAGATAGGGATATTCATAAATGTGATATATTTTAAGCTGAACTTTGAAGGAAATAATGGACATGGGGGAATGGAGATGAGGTAGATTTACGTTCCCAATGAGGGCAATATCAAAAAACAAAACACAGAAAGGGAAAGGATTGGTGGTTGGAGAATGTCAACATTGGGTTAGTAAGTGAATAAAATAGAAGAAAGAGAATTATTCTTGCAGCTTTTATTCTTTTATGTCAGTTTGAGGAGTTCATAGGGACACTACTAGAGGCAGTAAATCCAAAGCTTTATTTCCTCACAATAACCTTGGGTTTGTAACAATTGATAGTTTGTTCCTCCCTAGGCTTGGTTCCAACTCTATACAATATCACCATCTGTGTCCCAGAATCATGCAAATCCACAATGAGCACTCACTAATCCTACTGTGCATGTACCTTCTTTGAGCTCATCTTGTTTTTCTCTCAAAGGTCAACTGATGGATGCTTTGGCCTTCTGTTCCATTGTCCCTTAAGCATGTAGTTCTTTGCCAAATGTTAATTCCCTTTAAATTAAGGTCCAAGGAATAAAGAAATCTATTTAGCGATTTATCTGGATGTTGCTACAGCTGGCTTTGGGTCCTTGCTCTTTAAAATGTGACCTTTCTGTGTTTGCTTTAATACTTCACTTATGTCCAAATTTTATCTGTGACTCAATAGAAGCCAATCCCTGTGGCTTTGAAACTATTTCTTGCCCCTCCTTCAAGAAAACATTTCCTTTGCCTTTAACATGAAGCTTGTAGATTAACCGAAGTTGTTTACCTTTTACCTTTTTAAGGCTAAAGTCACCTCTAAAATACTCACAGAGTGAGAAAAATCTATCCATCATCAGGTTAAATAACTTCTATCCTGGGATTTTGTTATTTCTTCCAAATTACACAAAAATGAAGGTGACCCATGTACATTTCATTGTAATGTTAAGCAAAAGCAAAAGTTTTTATGACCTTCCTGGTTTTACAAAATAAATTATATTTATAGATCTGTTCCTGAGATTAACCAGTGCTAATCCGTTTATGTCATGCCAGATCATGTTATTTACTCAAGAGATACTGGCCTTAGAAAATTTATTTCTTATATGAGGTAAAGAAACTTCTCTTCTTCCTCCTGGAGAATTTTTTAGGTAATGCCATGGGCTGTCCCTCAGGTTTTAAAACTTTCCTCCGTCTTGGGTTGGGTCTCTAGATATTCTTGGTAATTTATCTACCTGTTTCTACCTGAAGTGTACCTCTCAGCCCAGGAAAGCTCTTAAAAGGAAGATACTGCTTTTATGTGCATGGTTCTCAAGATTCATTCTGAGCCAGCTTTCAATTCAACCATTGTTCCTTTTCGTTTTATTGTCTAATCTGTTTTTTAGACTCTCCCTCTACCGGATCCACTCTTCAGAAAGGTTCTTTTCTAGTAATTTCACCTTGTGTTTCTCAAGCCAATCACACTCCCCCTCCCTGACATGCTCCAACCACATAGGACTTCCTACCATTTCTCAGTGATAGCTTATTCCCATCTAGGGATGTCATGCTTTCTGGATTCTCTGCCTAGATTGTTCTGTCTCTCACCCTCCAACCTTACACCTTCATGGCTAGCTTCTTCATGTGTATTTTGGTTTCCTGTAAATTTCTTCAGATTTTTAGCTTAACTATTACTTTAAAGGCCTTTTCTGACTTCCCTAGATTGTGTTGCACAATATAGGCTCCTAATACAAATTTGTTGAATAAATGACTGGATGTATTTGATATATTCTTATCATATTTGAGGCAATGAAAAGACAATGAAAGTACTGAGAGGGCCAGAAATAGATAACTATTAACATTTGCTTATCACTTTATAGTTTACAAAGCAACTTTACATACATTGCATCAGTTGAAATTTTTATGTCTGTTCCAGAAAACTGTTACTGTCTCCATTCTACAGGCTTAGAAAGTTGTTATAAGATCTCAGGGTCACATATCTAATAAACAGAAGAAGTTAGAAATGTATTCTTGTTTCCAAATTTAATGTTTTGTCCCCTATGAATGATGAAGTTCCCTAACTTAAGTTTGATATTAATGAGAATAGATGTTCTAGGGGAAATGTCAGCAACATTAGGTGAATGACAATTGTCACAAGTTGAATACTTTTATGAATATTAAAATACTTTTCATGTTGTAGAAAAAATAAAACACCTTGTCTGCAGCCCTGTGTGCTAACTCTAGCTGAGCCTCTTTAGTTGTGACACAAATTGCTACCTCTCTGCTATAAATGAGGATAACTATAGAACATATTTCATATAGGGGTTGTGAGAATTAAATTAAATAGTTTATATATATAAAATTGTAGAATATTGCCCATAATAGAGTATTGTTTAGTACATAAAAACTGCTATTATGATTATTGTCATTGTTATTGTTAGTACTATTTAACATGCTTACTAAAGATCTCTCCTCTCAGGAGAACAATAAAAACATAAAATATGTGACTGTTCATCTGTAATTAATTTTTCAGGACTTCCATATTTAATTGCATAGAAAGAAAGTTCTTCCTTTTAATCTTTAACCCTTTGATCCAATGTGGCTTGGTCCTTGATATTTTTCTTCTGAGATTCCATCTTGCCTTAAACAGGAATTCCTAAAATGGATGTATCTGATTGAGCCTGTCTTATATCTGAAACTATAAATTACGAAAGAAGAAAGTCTCCCTGTGAATACCTCAGAGCTTAGGAAGAATCACATTATTTCAATAATTTAAAGATCATAAACATCACCTGATTTCTAGCTCAACCCTTAATGTGGATAAATACATAGTCCTTCATGCACCTTTATAGTAATTGTGGAGACTTCAGAAACTTTCATGATTTGTTTTAGTGGGGTATGTTTGCTTCTCTCTCTGCACATTGTTCCAAAGTAGATCTTGCTCATGGATTTTACTTATATGCAAATTATGTTTTGGATATAGGGTTGCCCTGCCAGGAGATTAGAGTCTACTGTCAGATACCAATGTTGTACTTAGTAGAGAACAATTGGTCAATTTTCAAGATTCAGCTCCATTTGCAAGGGAATTGCTAGGATTCCTGATATACAGAGAAAGGCAGTGATTATGTTCTCCTTAGAGACTTTATGCTGAGAAACTTCCTCCTCACTTTGTGACCCCTTCTGCAAAAAGACTGTAGGCATAAGAAGTAATGTCTCCCTATGCTTAGTCTGATACAGTGGTTTTCAACTCTATCAGATCCAATGATTCCTTCTTATTATTCTCTTACATTTTTTACCCCCCTCCTTTACTATTCTGGAAATAAATCCAGGGATAATATATCCTTGGCTTCCCCTAGAGTATGCGAAGCCCTGAGAAAATACTTTTTGGGGGGCTCCCTTCTATTTAGACCATTTAACTCACCTAAAATCATCAGTTAAGCACTGTTCTAGTGGCCCAATGTCATGTAATTCTGTAAAAAAAAAAAAAAAAAAAAAATGCCACACTGACCAGTGGGAGTGATCCCATCACAAGCAGCTCACTTGGAACTGAGGCCCTGCCATAGAGCCTGAGACATCTCTAGATTCAATCATGATGCTGTTGGGGGCATCTAGACCCCATATGTGGAGCAGAGGCTTGAAGAGCAGCCCAAAGGGGAGAAATGGAGACTGGGCCCCACACAAGTCCAGGTCTTGGCTTGGAGCACGCTTCTGGGACAGTATCACTAGCCCTAGCCTATCTCAGACACAAAAGAGAGACTGGGATATTTTCAGGGACACTGCTCCAAAGAACAGGAGCTCCCTGAGCTCCAGGTACAGGATCCGGGGCCTTGTTTGCTTACATCTAAGAAAGGACTAAACAAAAATTTTTAAAAAAATGTTGATAGTAATAATACCCAATATAACAGAGAAATAAAATGAATTGAATATATTTCAGTTCAAAAATTCTGATGCACAACCACACCAGAAAACTTAACAAAAACATCAGATGCCTACAGCCTTTTTAAATGAGTAGATTTATATTTAAGAAAATAAGGACATCATAAGCCATTTTGTACAAGAAGTATAGAAAAATAAAAGAACAGAAGTATAGATGGATACCAGAAAAAACAGGATTAGGATGATTAATTAAAGACCAGACATATTTGTATATGATAAGAGAAAGAGGGAAATAACCTTAAATGAATTTGGGATTACATGGCAAGGTAAATTAAAGATTGACAAATTGAAGAAATAAGGAAGTAAGAATTTCTTGTAAATGAGCTCAATGTTATCTATACATGCATTGTTAAAATAAATAATTCTTTGTGCTATGATATGGGTCTTAGGGGGCCACTGTGCTTTGAAATGATTTCCTTGAAAATGTCTAAGTCCCCTTCCTGTGGCTGGGACCAACTGGGTCTGCAGTGTCATCTAGAAAATGTTGCCTGTGCCTGCACAATACCCACATGGACCCCAGTACACATTTCTTTCCTTTGGGTTGTTCTCAAACCCTGTACATATGGGCTGAAATTGATGAAGGATCACAATATTTATATCTGCTATCTTGAAATTCCAGCACATATCAAGGCACAATTTTAGTCTCTAGTATTTAAAATAACCTCGGAGACCATATTCTTCAAGAGATGATGGGGACTTTAGGCAAGACTAGAAAAACAAACAGTAATTTGAGAGGTTGTAGAAAGATTGTGTAATACACTGGTGATGATAGTATTTAAATAAGATTGACAATGATGCTTGACTCCAGAAAGACTGCCTATGTTGTTTGTTAAGGAAGTTGGAAGGGTCTGATTATTTCAAAGAGGAGGTAGTATGATGTAAACTTACAAAGAACTCCAAAGTTTCTTGCTTAGTCTGTCCCTCTGTGGATAGTAGAATTACAGATTCAGTAGAGGGATGTCTGACTACCATTTTCACATCTTGCTTTCAAACACTTGAGCTTTTCCAGGAACTGTTTAATTAGTAGCATGCTGTTAAGTATATTTGCACATTTGAAAAAAAGTGTGCATTATATATAATCAGAGAAAAGGTCTTTTGTTTGCATAATTTGTTTTTACCCAAATGAAAATAACCTGAGAATGAATGGGAGAGCACAAAAGAGAAAGCAAGTTTCTTTATTTTCAGGATTTCTTGACATTAATTACTCTACTTATTGCATAACTATAATTTCTAATTATTAAAAATTCCATGGGGAAACAAATATAAAAAATGGTGAGTTTGTGCATGCCAATCTAAAGATTTGGACCTACTCATAGGTTGATTTGTTTTTTGATTTAGGATGAACATGGTGCTAGTCTCATTCTTGTCCCACTTGTTGAGAATGTCCTTCAGTCTGAGAATCTCATGTTTCTTTGGACCATAACCCTGAATTATTATTAACCATACCTAAGAGTTTATCATATGATTGCCCAAAATACAAATTTATGAATCCTTTTACCATTTGTTAGTAAATCTGGAGGAATTTTACAGATATTTTGGACTGATCAAGTTTGATATGCCCACTCTAAATAACTATAGGGCTTCTGTAGATTATTTTGTTTCTGTTGAGATGAAATGAGGAAGTTACAAATACCTGTAATTGCAAGAAAGCTGTATTTCTGAAGACAGAAGTATTGGTCCAAATTATGGAATTGACATTATGCCATCTAGTTCCTTCCAGCCTTAAGTATACAACACAAATTATACCGAAAGCAGGAAAGAAGGATTAAATGGCATTTCCTTGGTTAGCACAACCATGTTTTCAGATTTGGGTAATATTGTGGTTCTGTAAAATCATTGTGCAAGTATTCAAACAGTTGGGTGATTCAGGAAGGAACACAATGCTTTCTTCAGTTAGTTCCACTTGGATTCTACTGCCAAACTCAGCATCTCTTTATCTCTTACCACATAAGAAATAGAATGAAATAACACTAGCAATAATGACCTTATACCCATGTAGTACTAGCATTATGGTATAATGGTCATGCATGCCTTCAAGAATTTTGGATACCAACAAATAAGCAATTGCTTATATTATTATAAGCAACTGTATGAACGGGCTCCAAAACACCACTGGTGTCTTTTAGACATTTCCAACTCAAATATCAAACAGTTAAGAATCAATGCTCTCACTTTCTTTGTAGTCATAGCATTCAAGTTTCCTGTATATTTAATATGTTGTTTCCATGGACATCTTTGCTCAGTCTGCAATATCCCAGTATATCCAATAAAGTTTGTTTCCCCTCCTCACCTTGACCATCCTCCCTGAGTAGGGTAAGGGATAGATATGATTTGTTTGGAATATTTTATGCAAAAACTAATTCTAGGCCACATTCCTTCCAGCTATTCCTGTCTTGTTAGTAAAGGTTTCTGCTGAATACTCACCTTCAGATTTGAAATCTGCAGTCTTCTTAAATCTCCAATCAAGCCTGTATTAACACTAGTCTTCTTTCCTACTCAGGAAACCGAAGTCACTGTATAGTACCAAGAGCTCAGAAAAGTACTCCTAGGGGACAACTAGCTATTTACATTGGGTATTTTGGAACTCTCCAAAAAAAAAAAATTAAGTAGTAATAGTTTATATCAATTTTTAGGAAATAATCTCTTAATTTCTCAGGAGACCTTCACCTCCTTCTCTGAGAAGCCTTATACTTTTCCTCTGATTACCATTTTAGGCCAGTTCTACTTAACAGTACTTCCTCTAATCCTTTGCTATGTTATAAACATAATTTGAGGGAGGAACATAATGTTTTTCTTTAATTAGTTCTGCTTGGACATGCTCTCCAGATTTTTCAGTCTCCTTGGGCTGGCACTAAGACTAGTCTGCTAAACAGTTCATTTCTCCTAAATAGTTCTTCCTTTTTTTTTTTTTTTTACAGAAATGGCTGTAAATCCCACAGTTATTTCTACATCTAAATTCTTAAAGCTAAATAAGTAGTTGGTTAATTTTCACAAATATGTATGTGAATATAATCACGTGTGAAATAGAAATAAATCAGTTTGTATCATAGGGTGGTATTTTTCAAAGTGCAGTAAATGTTACCCAGGGCTATACAAACAGTTTTGAGGGAAATGTGGGCCCTGGTAGTTTTATGGGAATCCTGCAATTTCATGCCTATACTCTTTTCTAAAATTGTTCAGCTGGAGAATGTGCCTGTAGTTTGTTTTTTTGTTTTTGGGGTTTTATTTTTTAACAGATTTTATGTTAACTGACAACGTATGCTAATTTTCCTTTCTTATCATTCCATTTATGATTGTATGCTTCCACTTTTATGAAAAAAAAATCTCTCATGCATTTTGAATAGTGAATTGTCTTAAGATGAAAAACTCTCAGTCAAGGGACAATCTGAATTATTGGTATAATGGAAAGCCTCCTTTAATTAAAACACCAAAACTCTAGTGAGATCGGCTTTTATCAAAAAGTCCCAAAACAACAAATGTTGTGCATGGGTGCAGAGAGATAGGAACACTCATACATTGTTGATGGGACTGCAAACTAGTACAACCTCTGTGGAAAGTAATATGGAGATACCTCAAAGAACTAAAAGTAAAAATACCATTTGATCCAGCAATCCCACTACTCGGTATCTAATCTACCCAAAGGAAAAAAGACATTCTATAATAAAGACATCTACACTTGGATGTTTATAGCAGCACAATTCACAATTGTAAAGATGTGGAAACAACCCAAGCGCCCATCAATACAGGAGTGGATTAACAAAATGTGGTGTATGTATACCATGGAGTACTACTCAGCCATAAAGTGGTGAACTACCTCTTGTATTATCCTGGATGGAGCTGGAGCCCATTCTTCTAAGTGAAGTATCACAAGAATGGAAAAACAAGAAACACAGATACTCACCATTACTTTGGTACTAATAGATCAACACTATTGTGCACATGTGGAAGTAACATTCACTGGGTGTCAGGCAGGTAGGAGGGAGGAGGCGGAGATGATTAAATTCACACCTAACAAGTGTGGTTTGCACTATCTGGAGGATGGGCACACTTGTAGCTCTGACTCGGGTGGTGCAAAGGCAATTTATGTAACCAAAGTATTTGTACTCCTAAAATACTCTGAAATAAAACAAAAACAAAAAAACCCACCAAAACTTCATGGTAGGTATTTCAATCTGTCCTTATCATATGCATATTCTGTTAAAAGTGAGTCATGGTATTAGAAACAGATATTTAGACTCAGTTGCAATGTTCTGAATTTTGATATATTGTGGGGTGGAGGCAGAGGGAATGATGACAATTTTCAAATAATATTTTTGCAGTTTCTTTCCAGCTATTGCCAAAGAATGCATTGTTTTTGGAGGAGAGTCTGATGGGGTTTTCAGTTGGTCAATTGAATGTTTTTTTGTTTTTTTTTTTTGAGACAGAGACTTGCTCTGTTGCCTGGGGTAGAGCACCATGGCGTCAGCCTAGCTCACGGCAACCTCAAGCTCCTGGGCTCGAGCAATTCTACTGCCTCAGCCTCCTGAGTAGCTGGGACTACAGGCATGCACCACCATGCCTGGCTAATTTTTTTCTATATATATTTTTTAGTTGTCCAGATAATTTCTTTCTATTTTTAGTAGAGACGGGGTCTCGCTCTTGCTCAGGCTGGTCTCGAACTCCTGAGCTCAAGGGATATTCCCGCCTCGGCCTCTCAGAGTGCTAGGATTACAGGCGTGAGCCATAGTGCCCAGCCCAATTGAATGTTTTCGTTTCGGAATTTTTGCTTTTTTTATTATTACAATCTCTTCATTAAATTACTCTGATAGGGCTCTGAATTTCTTTTCTATATTGCCTTTAAGTTCATTGAGCTTTTTCAGAACAGCTATTTTAAATTATCTCCCTGTAAGGTCACGTATCTCCATCACTCTGGGATTGGTCACTGATGCCTTATTTAGTTCATTTGGTGAAGTCACCTTTTCCTGGATGCTCTTGATGCTTGTGGATGTTTGCTGATGTCTAGGCATTGAAGAGTTAGGTATTTATTTTAATCTTCACCATCTGGGCTTGTTTGCACCCACCCTTCTTCAGAAGGCTTTCCAGGTATTTAAAGGTAATTTGAGTGTTGTGATGTCTTTGGTCACTGCAGCCATATCAGCACTAGGCAGCACCCTAACCCCAGTAATGCTGAGACTCTTGCAAACTGGTTGTGTCACCTTGGTGGACTTGGGTCCGATAAGGGAGAATTCCCTGGGTTACCAGGCAAAGTCTCTCACTCTTTCCCCTCACTTTCCCCCAAACAGGAGTCTCACTCTGTGTTTTAGGCTTCCTGGAGCTGGAGGAGGGCTGATGTCAGCACACCCCCATGGCCACCACAGTTGGATTGTGCCAGGTCACACTTGAAGCTACCCAAGTCCCACTCAAGACTGATGAGTCCCCAACCTACGGTGAGTTGTATAATTATTTCATTATATATTACAATGTGATAATAATATAAATAAAGTGCACAGTAAGTGTAATGCAATTAAATCATCCCGAACTCCGCCACCCCCATACTCAGGCTGTGGACAAAAGGTTTTCATGAAAACAGTCCCTGGTGCCTAAAAGGTTGGGGACCACTGGCCATGACAACTACTGCCTGGCTACAGCTGATGTTTATTCAAGGCCAAGGGCTCTTTAGCCAGCAGGTGGTGAATCCTGCCAGGACTGGGTCCTTCCCTTCAGGGCCGGGGGTTCCCTTCTGGCTCAGGGTGAGTCTAGAAATGCCCTCTAGGATCTAAGACCTGGAATCAGGGGCTTCAGGAACTCTACTTGGTACTTTATTTTACTGTGACTGAGCTGGTACCCAAGTTGCAAGGCAAAGTTCCTTGGACTCTTCCCTTTTCTTTCCCCAGGTGGAAGGAGTCCCTGCCTGAGCTGCACTTCCCGGAGTTGGGGAAAGGGTGATGAAGGCACTACCTTGGCTGCCACAGCTGCTGTCTCTCTGGATCATGTACACTCGAAGTCCACTGGCTCTGAGCTCAGTGTAGCAGCAGGACTTGCACAAGGACTGCAGACTTTGTGGCCTGGCTGCCTTTCAGATTTATTCCAGACCCCAAGCCGCTTTTGTCAGTTGGTGCTGGGGCTAGCTAGAACTCAGATTCCTACTGCTGGAGTGGAGGATGCCCCTCTGGCCAGGGCTGGCTAAGTGCTCACTCTGTGGGTGCCAGCAGAATTGTGCCCTGTGCTGTGTTATCCTGTGATGAGGTGGCACTGAGCTCTAATGCAAAGTCCCATAATCACATTGCTGTCTCTCCCCTAAGCACACGGAATCTCTCTTCACCTGGCATTGGAGAGGCACTGCCAGGGGATAGGAGAGGGGCAATGTGGGCAATGCTGGCAATGTGAGACTGTCTTTCCTACCCTCTTCAGTGCCTTTTTCCTTGATAAAATGTTAAAACCAGGTACTGTGATTGTTCACCTGATTTTTGGTTCTTATGAAGGTGCTTTCTTATGTGGATAGTTGTTCAATTGAGTGTTCCTTCAGGGGCACGATTGCAGGAGGGTTCTATTCAGCCATCTTGCTCTTCCTCTTCCTTTTTTTTATTTGTAAAATGAGATAACTCTACCTTGTAGTGTAGTTCTAAGGATAAGATGACATACCAATGGTAAAGTGCATTCTCAATAAATGCAATCTATTATTAACCCATGTCAAAAGAAAGGAAAAGTAGATTAAAATTGTCATTTAATTAATTGATTCATTAATAAAAACTCATTGAGCTCTCGTATCAGGCAATTTTTTTATGTTTTGGATGCCAAAACTAAGCAGATAAAAATAGAGTAAGTACACTGCTAGATATCACTTAAAAGCAGCTATCTAGTGAAAAATAATAGTCCTTGCTCTTCCCATGACTACAAAATAAGGAAAATTGTACCACTCCTTCAAGTTACATGCAAAAGAGAAGGGAAAGAATGTGTATTTCACAATTTCAGAAACCATGTGTTGGCCTGTTTCATCACTGAGAGACAGGATGCATTAAAACCTCAATAGTCAAAGCAGGCATTAAACATCCAGTAAATGGCTTGAGCCCAAGAACGGTAAGCTTCAATGCATTTCAGAACATATCCAACCCAAACTTTCCCAAGGACATTGAAATACTGAAGGTGAACAAAGGTCTTGATAGGCGTTTTCAGAGACTCGGACCCAACAGTTTACATAAATAGTTTCCTGTAAATACTTCCTCTTTCCAAGGAAACTCTAACCTTGTGAAAATATTCTTAACCCTAAGAGTGGTAGTGCAGATAAACCATTTTCCTATTATTAATATATAAGTGCTTTTATGTAATTGAACTTTCTGCCATATCCTGTAGTAAGCACTTTAGAAAGATTGTATCCCTTAGTCTTGTTAAAAGAAAAACTTTAGACAAATTTAACTTAGAAGAATTTATTTGTACAAAGAGCAATTCATAAATTGGGCAGCACTCAGAACCAGAAGGTTCAGAGAGCTCCACCCAGCACTGTGAGCAGCAAGATTTTATAGGCCAGACACAGAAGCAAAGTAGAGAAATCACCTGATTGGCTACAATTAGGCATCTGCCTTATTTAGGCATGGTGTGATGGGTTGGCTGCCTATCATTGGCTGAAACCTGGCTTCTGTGATCACCTGAAATGTGATTGTTATACTCCTAAGGTAGGTTTGGGTTTGTTTATAGACTAGGTTAGATTGCAGTTTGCTATGTAGGAACTCAAAGTATGGAGGCAGCCTCAGACTAATGACCTCTTGCTTATTTCATTTAAATAATCACAAACACAGACACACAAACACATGCACACACACACACACACACTCTCCATATATTTTAATATCATTTCCATTTTATAGGTAAGAAACTAAGTATGCATATGTCCCTCACTTAAAATAAATATATTCGATCAACAGTATGTTTTTAAAACAGTATGTTTTAGAGGCATGACACCACTAAACTTTAGGCCTTAAGTGAATTATTTTTCCTCTTGGCTAATGAATACCAAATGATATGCTCAGTCTTTCCATTTTTAGTTTAGAAACCTTCTACTTGAAGGAGTAATATAATCATTAATTAACTGAATAATCAATTTTGCCATTAAGTAATATATCTACTTTCTTTGGGGCCAAAATAATCCTACTGATTCTAGTTATTTGATAGACTGGGAGAAATTAAATAAGATTGATTACCTGAATATTGTAAATTTTAAATTGGCTTAACTGGTGGGGTGGTTAAGCTAATATATATACTATTGTTACGGAAGGGTAATGGATATGTATTCTCACCTTAACATCTGTCTATACAAAGAGACAACATATAATGCTTAGAAAATTCAAATAATTTACTTGTATGATCTAGTTAGAGAAGTCTGTATATTTTGTAACTTGCTAGATTACATCTGAGGATTTGGGGTTTCAAAAATTGTCACTTGGCCAGGGAAGTCTGGGAGACTAGATGTTTTCTGCCACTTTAAATCCACTTGCAGCCACTCTTTACCCAGTTCCCTGCCCCTGGAGTCTGATCCAAAGAAGTTCTCTTGTTTTGGGGGTTCCTGTTTGGTTTTGCCAGTGGAGACATCATCAGGAGATCTGACTGTGGAGAAAGGAGATTATGCTTTTTAATCTGATCCTCCTCTCTACCCACTGCCCCAAGCTAAAATTTTCCAGTGGCTTTATAGTTCCTGTTCAGCAGCCTCTCTGTTCAACTATGACTTTCCCTAGTTCCACTCTGTACAACTTCAGGTCTTGTGCTTCTGCAGTTGCTGGTCCTTAGATAGCTTCATCTTAATCCTTAATGCTACCCACACTTAAATAGTCCCTTCAGTAAACTGCCTTGAATGAAATCTTTGAGTGTCTCCCAGGGTGACCAACCATCCCGGTCTGCAAGGCATTCATGATTTTATTTTAGCATTGAAAGTCTACAGCCCTGAGCAAACTGGGACAGCTGGTTACCCTCTGCTTTCTCATATAACCTTGTCAGATCTAGATGGCTAAGGCAGTGAAGGATCTGGTAAAAATACATGCCATATGGTTGAAAGATAGCGAGATATTTAATCTAGAAAGACAGTTAAATGCTTGCTTCATGACAGTTGGCTTATTTTATAACAAGGAATGTAGAAAGTTTGGAGAAGGGTGAGAAGAAACAGAAACAAATGTGTAAAGTTGGTATATACAGTATCAAGCACTGTGGTAAATGATTTTGTAATATATACCTCACCATGTCATAAATGTGCTTGAGTAAAATAGTATTTTGCAAATGGTACAACTTACCAGCTCAGTAGACCAAAAAAAAAAAAAAAAAAAGGCTGAAGTCATTAAATAGGTTCTAATCAATTTAAAAATAAATAAATATTAATACCATAGAATATCTGTTTATGTCAGGATCTCATAAATGTACCCTCAAAATTAGTTGAAAATTTCTAAGTCAGCAACAGTGAATGAAAATGAGTCTCAACTACCTTTATATAATTTACTTAGGCATAACTATATAAGCAAAAAATCATGGTAGTGAGTGGGGTTTTGATATAAATTTCAATTTGCTCTTCACTCAAAAAATCCTTCCACCTTATTTGGAACTGGAAGAATTGTCTCTATTCTGATGTGGTCCAGATTTATCCTTTGTAACTGATTTTTCCAGTGTTACATTTTTTGAGCTGGGAGTGCTTTATGTGTATCATAACTTTTGCTAATATTCACAGAAAATTTCAGTTTCTGTTGATTAGATAATTCAGCAATTCACTCTCAATATCTCATCATAGCCACTGGTTTCCTTCCCTCAATCAATCTTCCCCCGGTACAGTATGCAGAATATTTATTACCAATTTTTTGTGACTGTCAGCAATGAATTCTCACTGGTTGGTAGGACTTCAACTTCCTTTTTTTCTCTAAAGATTGATTATCCTGTATCCTGACTAGTTCACTTTCTTTTCTGTAGCATACCATGCTAAATGGAACATTGTTTTTTTTGACAGGTAAAAAATAATTTCCTGATTGTGAAAATGAGGTTCCTATTATGTAGCAACATGGACATTGTAACATTTTTGCTTATGGTACAGTTTGTATTTTTCCACATCTCTCCCAATATCATGTGTGTTATACTTTCAACTTATATAACAACAGTGTCATTCACAACAATAAATCAGAAGCTGTGAACCTACTATGTGCCTAATACTGTGATAGGCCCTGGATCAGAGTTGAATGAGATGTAATCTCTGGTAACCAAAATGTTTGTATCCCTATAATATTATAAAATTGAAAAAAGGATAGAAAAGATGTAATCTCTGACCTTCATGAGTTGTGGGAGAGGGCTATGTAAGCAAAACAAAAATCCCAATAATATTAAAGAGTAAAACAAGAGGTCTGCATAAAGATCAAAATATGACAAAGGTGTGTGGATTGAGCAGGGAGAAATTGAGGTAAAATTCCTTTCAGGAGTAATATCCATTTTCTTCTCAATTGTAAATGATTTGTCCTAACTGAAAGGATGATTAATGCACCAGTTTACATTGCGTAAGAGAGTATATAATAAAAACTAGGCCTTTTTCTCACTCTACTTTTTTTTTGCTATCTGCAAAAGCAAACAAATTATAGCTTTAAATAAACAACCAAAACAAACAAGCAAGCAAATAAAAACCAAACACTTAAATGTGGAGGTATTTTATTAACTATCATTTTCTCTTGCAGACACCAACTTGAGACTTGGTGTGAATACCTCCTCGTCCCCACTGGGAAGTTCTCCACCTCCTCTTTATCTAAATAGCTCCAGCAGTGCAAAAAGTAGTTGAATCCATTTCACTCTATTTTATTCTATTTATATTTCTTTAAGTTCTTAGACACTGTAGTTTCTTTGGCGGGGGGGGTAGTTTACATTGATGTAGGAGCAAAAGTCAAGTTGCAAAAAGAATTTTTCATCGGAGAGCCAAGATGATGATTTTTTTCCCTTTCTTCCTCTACAATTTAGACCTGTATGTCATGTGTCCCTTAGCTCCTAGGCCATTCTTTCCCATCTGTCATGGGTCCCAGTAGATAAAACCTGTAGCCAGTCCTCTCAAATATAGCAACCAGGGTTTCAGAGCCACATAATTTAAGAACTAGAAGAAATTCCAGATAACATACAAATAAATACATCATTTTGCAGATAAAGAAGCCCAGAGAAGTGAAATGATTTGCCTTGGTTATAACAACATGATAGTGGTATGATTGTCACTAGAACCATTTCCTGTTTCCCTTTATTTTTTTATTTTTTTTGATTTGTACAAAGTTTGTATTTATTGTTACAACCGGAAGATTTTGATTCAATTTCCAGGTTACGTTTTTTACACTTCCTTGCAAACTAGATTCTAGAACCATTGATTTCTCCCCTATGATTTAGTTAGCAAATTATATTCATAGAGGTGAATATCACATCTGCCAGGACTATGACTAAAATCAGAGCTTGACTAGAGAAAGAAAGTACACAAAAAGACATGGGGGAGGTAAAGGCAGTGTACTCTTAACTGAAACTCATTCTGTCCCTATAAATTTCTCTATGGTACATTACTCTTTATGGACCACAAAATACTCCCCCATCTCTAAGTATATAGGTCTCCTAGTAGTGACTTACAGGATACAGAAAATGTTTACAGGAGGCCCTGTTCGGTGGCGTGATTTTGGGCACCAACCCACCCCTAACCTGGGGCTCGCGTTCCCGGACGTGGCAGGCTCCACCCTTGCAGGCTGGGCAGAGCAAGGGGAGCCTGGTTCTCTGCTCGGCAGACCTGCAACTGTGGGGCCTTGGTGCGTAAAATGCAGATAGCAGCTTATCTACCAGAGTCTGCTCCGTGTCCTAACCAACCCCTGCCCCCAAGCTCCAAACCCGGCCTCCAGGTCAGGTCAACCTGCTGTTTGCATGTTCCTGAGCAACTGAGAGTCCTTCTACACACAAGTCCAGAGACTGCTGCCACCAGAGAGCAGGAAGCTTCCTGTGATCAGGACAGCAGGCTCCCAGCCCCCCAGGGGAACTTCCATCCCACCGACTTGAGTCAGACATCAGGAGCCCTACTGCTTCTACAACTACAGGGTACCTCGGTCCTCCCCCGGGGATCTCAACTCCCCAGGCTTCATCCTGTGCATTCCCACACAGACATATCTCAACTCCAACCCAGACTGCGGGAGCCACAGTAATCCAGTGGGTCCTGGGCTGTTCTGCATCACTTCAGAGCCTGGTCATTCTGGACTGACTGCATCCCAGACAGAGGATTGGAAACGACCAGAGGCTGGACTTTCCTCTACCCAGACTCTTTTTCTCCCCCTCCCCTACCTCTCCTGTGGCTACAGAGGGAGAGAATTGAGCTGCCACACAGAGGGTCTCACAGGGAGTGGGGCTCAGAACTTCACTCTCGGGGTCCTGCAGCAGCTGGAGGGGTGATTGGACTGCATGCTCCCTGCTTGCCATCCCTCCCTGCTGCTGCTTGCCTTGCAGCCCCATTAAAACAAGACAGGCCCCAGGGCAGAGGGACATTGAACCACCAGGGACACCCTGTGGGGTCACAGGACCAGCATTCGTCTCCCTGGCATGGTCAGGGGTTGATCCCAAGGTGCCAGGGACAGCCCCACAGGACAGATCCTGTACACCCAAGTCTTGGCCACATCGTCCAGGGGCACAGAGGAGATGTTTGTGAATGAGTCTCTCAAGATGTGGGTGTCCGTGGGGGCAGAGCAAGGGAGAGAGAGAAGTGTGGATCCTAGCTGTGGTGAGTTACTGGGGCACCCCTCCTCCCAGGGGAAGGCCGTGCTCCCAGCTCAGGCTGGGACACTGACCAGGGAACCTCCCTGCCTGCGTCACAGTCATTGGAAGAGCGAGGCTGACTTGAGGTCCTGCCTGGAGGCAGAGGCCTGGGAGAAACTGAGAAATAAGGGAGGGTTGAAAAAAGCGAGACCTGCTCCAGACTTCCAGATTGCCGGTCTCAGATGGCTCCGCCTCAACACACAGACTCTCTGTTTAAGTGGGGCCACTTCAGCCACTCCTGTCCAGCTTAGCCAGAGGTGGGGAATGGTCCTTTTACTCCTGCCTATCCCTTACCAGCATCTGTGGAGCTGGAGGGCAGCTTCACCCAACCTCATTCTACCCACCCTCACTCCCTCACCCGCCTCTGCTGAGGTGGTGAATAAAAGACTCACCTAGAAGTACCAGGGCCCCACACACCACCAGAGCCATAAGGGGGCTTCTTCTGAGGAACCTCTGCGGAAAGTAATATGGAGATACCTCAGGGAGCTACAAGTAGAACTACCATTGATCCAGCAACCCCATTACTGGGCATCTACCCAAAGGAACAAAAGACATTCTATAATAAAGACGTCTGCACTTGAATATTTATAGCTGCACAATTCACAATTGCAAAGATGTGAAAATAGCCCAAGTGCCCATCAATACATGAGTGGATTAATAAAATATGGTATATGCATACCATGGAGTACTATTCAGCCACAAAAAACGATGATGATCTAATACCTCTTGTAATATCCTGCATGGAGCCAAAGCCCATTCTACTAAGTGAGGTACCAAAAGAATGGAAAAACAAACACCACATGTACTCACCATTGGTACTAATTGATCAACACTTAATGTGCACATATGGAAGTAACATGCATTCAGGATTGGGGAGGTAGGAGGAATGGTTGGGTAAATTAACACCTGATGGGTGCTGTGGGCACGGTCTGAGAGGGACACACTTGTGGCTCTGACTTGGGTGGTGCAATGCAATAGATGTAACCCAAACATCTGTACTCCTGTAAAAAATCTGAAATAAAAGAAAGGACACTTTAAAGTAATGTGAGTCAGATCTGAATTTCCCATTGAAACTGGAATGAAAGGTCTTAAGCAAGTTTCTAACCAAGCTTACCTGTTCAAATTTTAAAATATAACTTATAAATGCAATCAAAAGAAATTTATAAGCAGAAGAAAGAGAATGTTTACACATACATATTACATATATAGTATATATGTACAAAATGTTCACATATACTACATCTAAATATGTAGGTCTCCTAGTAGTGACTTATAGGATGTGTCAAATGCCATTTTACACAAATGAAATATCCACTTGAACGTGGTATCACTATTGATGGTTCTTTTTATGCTTTCTCTATTCCATAAACCAACTTTGATATACTAATTACCAAACATTTGATTTAACTAATAAATTCTATTTTGGGAAACAAGAAATATTATAATGTTTGCAAGGATTTGCACATTTCAGATTTTTTACATTATCTCTTCATATCGTCAAGAATAAGAGAATTGTTTTATTTCAAAATATTAAGGGGGAAAATGTTTTTCTTACATAAATAGCATTTATAATGCTTTAGTCAGGGCTACAAGTGTGCCCATCACCTGAATCCTTTTCCACTGTGCCTGTTAGGTAGGTTTACCGGTGCAGTAAGGGTCTGGTGGCCGCCTATCCTGGGTTTCCGCAGGTGAGGCCATCCTGACCTCTCAGGTGCAAGGTGCCAGGTCAGCACAGGACTCAGCTTTGCAGCAATAGCCTCCACATCACCCCCAAAGGGCTGGGGAGAGAGTGGACACAACGGATACTCCCTGAGCCATACCCTGTGACTGTGGCCAAGTGCTGCTTCTCAGCAGCGCAGAACAATCAGAGCAGAGGGCTGCCTCCGGGGGGCGGGGATGCTACTGGCTCAACCTGGAAACCTTTGGGCGACTGCCTCAGCGGGATGTGGGAGGGTGGGGAGAACTCCAGGGTCCCTGGGCCACTGTAAACAATGCCCTGTTTCCTTTAAATTGGTCATTATACTGTAATGGTGGTTTTCAGACTTAAGGTGAAATAGAAACACGTGAGAACTTGTTCAGTTGCATATTGCTGAATCCCAGAGTTGAAGCCAGAGTTTGTAATTCATCAGGTCTCCTGGATAGCTCAGTAATTTCCATTTCTAACAAGTTTCTGACTGCTGCTCTTGCTGCCCTGGGAAGATTAAACCCAAGCTTCTGATAACTTAATACAAGGGATTTCTATCTCTAAAGTATATATTGCTTTTTCCCTCCTGCGAAGACATGTCATCTCTGCAATGCACTTAAAGGCTTTATTTGCTAATGGCTTGGTCTAGGATCTGCCGATTTTCTCTGAACAATTGTTCATTTAATTTAAAGCCATTTAATGTATGCATGCTTATAAAAGACCAAATAATAAAATATTTTTATCATATTACCTGCTCTTTTTTCATTGATCTAAACCATCTTTAATCACCTATTCATGATTATTGATTTCTTCATCTTGGATTTACTCATCCTGTAGCATTATTCCACGTGGCCTATGAATTATTCTGGCACAATTTTTAACCCCATGCTGATTGCTTACCCCTGCCTCCATCTTCCTTTCCCTCTCCTATTCAGGAGGTCATGCCAGAAGTAGGCCATTAACCTGCACTGATTATACTTTCTCTTTTCTCTTGCTTCACAGACACAAATTGACAAAAATCATCCTTATTTTAAAGAAATCAGAGTGTCAAAATAATGCCAAGGTTTTCTGAATGTATTAAGAAAGCATATGTTTTGGGTGAATGTAACTGCTTTATTTTTAAAAAATTGTTTTTAACATCATTGGATTGTTTTTGCTTTTCTAAAAGGGCAATACCCATTGCTTTCTACTAAAGGCATTATGTATGTTTTCAGAGAAAAAAAAAAACCCTAACATTTTTAGACAGAGATTCTCAATCAACTACCTATAGTCTTCTTGCCTTTGAATAGACACAAAGCCCCTTGTAGAAAATGAAGGTTTATCATGAGACACTATAGTACTCCACCTCAGGGACATTGAAGGACATTATATTCCCTTTAATCTCTCCTTTCTTCATTTTTGGGTAGAGGTATCAAAAGAGCCATACAAACACATTTTAGGGCAAGAATGGAGCCATTATAAAAGATTAAATTTATTTTTTTTTCTTGATCATCTAAAAACATACACATTCAGAGGCCATATTTAGGTAGAAATTTGTTTCCATATGAAGTTCTTTTGGGTGGGGATGGGAGGTTACATCTTTTGAAGCATTTTATGAGCCTTAATTCTTCAGAGCATCGTAGGGGCTTCTGTATAATTCTAAAAAGTTAGAGAAAACTGGGGCCATTCAAAGAGAAAAATCGAAGGCTCATCTTAGTCTCCTTAACTCTGGGCTTAGTGCAGAAGCCTTCAGGAGGACTAGTCACATAATGCTACTGGGGGAGGTGTCCAGTGCAAAATAAAAATGCTAGGCCTCTCGTTCAAAACTACTAAAATCTCAAGATGGCAATGGTAGGGCGTTAAACCAAATGTAGTGGCCTTCTGAGAGTGGGGCCCCACATGACTGTATAGGTCACAGGCCCACAAAGCTGACCTTACCTTCGGGTTTTCTTCTAGGCTGCAAATCTCAGTTCACCTGCATAGAAAAAGAGTCTGGGGATTCAGAGTAGAAACTATGTATGAGTAAAGGGTTTGCATGTGTTTGGAGCATGTATCTGTGCCTTTTGGTAAATCAAACATGTTAAATTATATATATGATATGATATAATATTTGGGGAAAAATCCCAGGACAGTATAGAAAAACCACCCTCCAAACTGAGATGGCATCAAGAGACCAAACAATGACTCAGACAAGTCCAGCTTGGTAAGTTAAATGAGTTTATTGGGGGTTACTTACACAGGGAGTTCACTTCTGGGTGGCCCAGGACTTCTCGGGGGAGTCAAATCCACACTGCCTGCCCATTGTGACACCTTAAATCTCTTTTTAATGAATAATCTGAAAATTTTCCCAACATCATTGCATATGTACAGGCTAAACATATTAAGCATGTATCGTATGTTCACCATGTGTCCTTATGTGACTCATGTTATGTTAATTATATCATAATTTTCCTCTAGGTGGGCATTTTAGTAGTAGAATGAGCTAAAGGTACCATAGGACAGCAAAGCAGTTACAGTCTAAACTGATTTACAAGGACATGCTTATGGATGCCCTTGGGGCCTTGTGTTTTTTTTTTTGTTGTTGTTGTTGTTGTTGCTTTTGTGTATGTGTGTGTGTGTTTATCTTAAGCCACTGCTTTTTTTTATTAACTCTTGGGCATCAACTTTCCCCAGTGGGAAACTTCTTTTTCTTCCCCCTTGTATGAATGAGAAGTACCTTGGTGGAAAAAATTTCCAGTCCACGGAGAAGGGAGGGGAACCCCAGGTGAAGACCGTTAGGCTCCAAGGCAAGGAGATGCCTACTAAAAACATTCTCTTTTTATACATAAATTCATATGTCTTTCCATTTGTCATTTTTCAAATAGTTCACTCTTGTATTTTATCAAATATCCACACCTTTCTAGGTTTATCATTAACACACATTGATTTAGGAAACACTAACCTTCTTACAATATTTAGCACACTAGGAGACTTCTCATTACTAATTAAGAGTTGAAATTACTTAAAAACAAAGTTAATGAAAGCAGGGGCCATAAAAATTGCACTTACTTTTATTTTTTTAAATTTAGTTTATCATAGCTTTAAGTAATGTTGCTTGAAATAAGCTATTTCAAATACAAATTTTTTTAATTAAAAATACGTAGAAAATAAATGAACAGCAACGTCCAGACTTGTGAATTAAATAAATTGCAACCTTCAGCAAAACAAACGTCACGGTTAGCTTTAACCCAAAACCCAAGGCAATACTACCACCTTGTGGTAACATCTTAATTTTACATTTTTAAAATTTGATTGTAACAAATATAAAAGTAATTTTAATGTATACAATCATAATAAGTAACTCTAAAATTATTATAATTGTACCAAATATTATAAACATATACAAATCTTCTATGTGTGCACATATTATGATAGACATGTGTATATATTCATATGCAGTCATGTGTCACTTAATAACAGGGATAGGTTCTGAGAAACACGTTAGGTGATTTTGTTGTGTGAACATGATAGAGTGTGCTTACATAAACCTGGGTGGTACAGCCTACTACACACCTGGACTATATAATATTATATAACCTACTGCTGCTAGGCTACAAATCTCTGCAGCATGGTACTGTACTAAATACTGTAGGCAATTGTAACACAATGGTATTTGTGTGTCTAAACATATCTAAACATAGAAAAGGTACAGTAAAAATACAGTATAAAGGACAAAAACTGCTACGCTTGTATAGGGCACTTAACATGAATGGAGCTTTCAGAACTAGTTGCTCTGAGTGAGTCAGTGAGTGAGTGGTGAGTGAATGAGAAGGTCTAGAACATTACTGTAACTATTTTAGACTTTATAACCACTGTGCAGTTAGGCTACAAGAAATTTATTAAAAAAATATTTTTCTTCAATAATAAATTAACCTCAGCTTGCTGTAAGATTTTTACTTTATAAGCTTTTTAGTTTTATTAAATTTTGACTCTTTTGTAGTAACACTTAGCTTAACATACAAACACATTGCACAGCTATACAAAAATCTTTTATGTCCTTATTCTATAAGCCTTTTCCTATTTTTAAAAATGTTTATTTACTTTTTTTTCCCTTTTTAAACTTTTTTATTAAAAACTAAGACGTATGCACACACACATTAGCCTAGGGCTACACAGGGTCAGGATCATCAAGGCATCACTGGGCCATAGGAATTTTTCAACTCTATTATTACCTTATGGACCCACTGTGGTCCACAGTTGGGACCATAGTTGGGGCATGTGGTCCATACGGAACCATATGTGGTTCATAGTTCACTAAAATGTTGTTATTGGGCACATGACTATATATATATATATATATATATATATATATTCACAAGCACATATCTTTTCTTTCCTAAGTCTTCATTACATTTTTTAATATTCTAATCCAAGTCACTGATTCTTTGTACTTCTAATTCTTTCATTTATTCCTTCTAATCTCATATAATTTAATATATTTGTACTAGCAATACTTGAATTTGTTATCTCTTTTATAGCATTTGTCAGTTTATTTTCCAACCCATATTATTGTCTTCTACGTTCCTTTTCTTCTTTCATAATTTTTTACATGAAATGTTTTCTAAACGGTCTTCTTAATCTTAAGGAAAGCCATCTACAGAAGCATTTTTTCCATGGATCTTCCAGTGTATTGTGACCTTTTTATAGGTTCTTATTTTTGATGTTGTCTTAAATTCACCTTTTATTATTCTTCTTTATAGTAACAGTTTTAACTGGGATCATGATGACCCAGCCAGGGAATATATTGCCCAGGTTCCCATCAGCTGAATGTGATCATATTACTAAGTTCAGGCCAAGGATATAAGCACAACTGATGTATGTGTGTGACTTCCAGGGCTCTTCCTTAAAGATAGGATGCTTGCTGTGGATTCTTCTTTCCCTACGCAGTAGACTGGAACATTTCAACAACTGAAGTGATCATCCTGCTCCTGGAGATAGAAACCAAGCACAGGTGATGACAGAGCCATTTGATGACAGAGGGCTACACTAGGCCCTCGGATGAGCTCAAGAGGTGTTTACTTATCCATAATCAGCCTGAAATGTTACATGGGAAATACATTTCTATGTTGTTTGGGAAGCTATATTTTTAAGTATTTTTATGATATAAGTTCAATCTAGATTAAGATTTTTCTACCTTAGCACTGTTGACATTTTGGGCTGGGTGATTCTTTGTTGAAAAAGTCTGTCCTGTGTATTGTAGGGTGTTTAGTAACATACTTAACCACTACTATAATGCTAGATGCTTATAACATCCCCCTGGTTGTGACAAACAAAAATGTCTCCAGACATTAGTAAATGTCCCTTGTGAGATAAATTTGTCCCTGCCTGAGAACCACCGGTCTATAGACGAACTAATGTAGAACTTGTTCACTGTTGTGTGTGCTGCTTTCACAAAACTCATACGGCATTCACTTAGGAGTCTGGTGGGAAGAAGTAAGTAAAGAGACATGGAAGGCTGGGAGGAGGTGATCATTTTTCTGCTGTGGTGTTGGGTAAAACTGTTGCCTGTGGTGGTGTAGTTTGCAGAACATAGTCCTACAGAGACTAAAGCTGCAGGGAAAGTGCTTAGAAAGAGGCAGAATATCAGTGCATCTTTGTTGCTGCATGCTGTGTTTAGCAAAATAGTATAACAACAATGAGCCCAGTTAGAAAAAACTGAGCAGTTGCAATTAGAATATAGGCGGCAGAACTTTTTAGAGGAGGCAACCTAAAATTGGCTAATAGGCTAGGAAAGTGATAAATCTCAGAGTTGAAAAAGCTAACTGCCTCAGTACTAAAAACAATAGGAGATATATTGTCACTCGTGGGTTTTCTTAAAGATCTCCCATTTGAACTTTTCAGCGAAAAATATGATGAAGCGACAGGGAAAGATCAGACTATAGATGTTGCCTTCCTACCACTTCCTACTTTTTCCCATAGTCACATGTTAGACATCCTTAAAGAAGAGGAAAGTGAGCCCAATAGAGAAGCCAATTAATTAAAAATGGGAGTTATAGAGTTAAGAAGTATAACTAATTGAGGTTTTTGGGTGAGGTTCTTTTAATAATAAAGAAATAGACCAGAAACCCTGATTCCTGAGACAGTTGAGAAGCCTCCATCTGTGCTTCAAAGGCTTTTAATTGTGTCGTACAAAAAGATGTCTCTGGTTTCTTAAAACTGAACCAGTGAGGAAGAGGCTAAGAAATCTATGCATTGGACTAACGTGGCCTAACTCTCCAACATCTGCTTCAGAAGATGTCATAGAAGTTAAGGAAATAAGGAAAAATTCCCAGTTGGTCAAATTAGGGGCCAGAAAAGGTCAGTGAATAAGAAAGTCCCTCCTAGAGAACAGAACCAGTCTAACCAAGGAAATTCTTCCACAGCCAGGTCAGGGAGTTATTGAAATTCTGATGCAGCATGATTTATTTCACAATTGTAATGAACCAATGACATTTTCAAGTGAGTATTTTTATTGCAGTTATCCTATTAGACTTCCACCATTGTGTATTGGCTATGTATGGAATAGGGGGAGTGGGAGGTATGAGAAAAATGACTATGATTTTGAGTTTGTGAGGCTGTTGGGGCCTCACTGGATCTCATAGAAAGAATTGTGTATTATCCAGAGATACTCAGTCTTGAGCAGGATGCACGAACTGGACAAGGCATTTGATTGTATAGTGTCTTTTGGAGAAGGGCTACTTTTTATATTCAAAAAAACACACAGATACTTGTACATAGATATTGGGACAGCCAGAGTTACAGTCTGTCAGAAACCATGAATTTCCCCCAGTTTTTATCCGCCCCCACTTCCTTTTGGCAATAAAATTTATTGATTTTTGGTTGGGTACAAGGTATCTAGCTAGAAAGAATACACTTCCAAGCCTCCCTTGCAAAATAGGCCTTACCATACACTTGATAGCCAATAGAGCAAGTACAACAGATTTCTGAACTTTTTGGATCATGTATTTAAAAGAAAACTGATTTTCTTTCAATAACTTACCCCCTCAGGCTGGTAATCAAATATTAAAAGTTTGGGCTTTCACCTCATACATATATTGAACCCACTTACTAAGAGCAGCAGATTTGTTCTAGGTTTGGCTCCCCAGATGACCTTGTAAAGGAAAGCCCACATATTTGCCCTGGACTTTCATGTGAGACACCAATATGTTTGAATTTTGTTTCAACTACTGAAATTTTGGTTCTTTTTAAAAATCCTATACCTTAACAGCTATATCTTCCCTGGGATTGCTATAGTATTATTAACATTCTCCTTAAAAATATGTTGATGTTTCAAGTGTATTGAGATTTATATTTGAAGCTCAATTATTCAGAATATTGAATACATAAAATTGATCTGGGGTTATGGAACATAAAATATTACAGCTGGGAAAAGTGACTCTGTCTTTTTACTCTTAATTTTTTGACAGAATTGTCCTGTACCAGCTCTCTGTCTACAGAACAAGGCAAAATGTTTTCAATAAGTATTTTCATTTCTTCTACACTTCTTATTATTTTAGTCTTCTAGTTTCTAATATAGAAGGGTTTTTATATCTCTATTTTTCCCATTACTAAGCTAGTTATATACATTTTTTAAATTTATCTCAAAAACCCAGTTTGAGGCTTTATCAGTTATATTATCTATTTATTAAATAATATCTGCTTTAAAAATAAAACAAATACTTCATTATTTACAACCTCATAGCTCCATTTCTAACAAGCATGTATGTATACTCTTGTGCATCCATATATGCACAGACATAATTCATTCCTTGGGTTCAAATTTCTTTTTCTTAGCCTCTTTAGGCTTAGTAAGTATCTTTCATTCCTATTTGTTCTTATCTGGTAAAAAATTACATGGGTACCTGTGGTGTCATGAGATATATATATATATATATATATATATATATCTCGTTATATATCTATATCTATATCTATATATATTGATTTTTGTCCACAGTCCCAGGTTCATGAGTCCCATAGTCCTTGTTATAAGGTTGGGTCACTTTAGGCTTTAGGAGCAGGTCTCAGGAGATAGAATCTCTCTCTCTGAACTTCTCTTGCCTTCCTTTTCCCTGCCCAAGGTAGGACTCTAATATGGTTGTGGATCAAAAGCCCCTCCTTCCAGAGAAGTTCCTGCCCCACATCCTGGAGGATGGAATGCTACCTGGACAGGCCAGAAAGAATCTGAACAAACAGGCCTTGCTGGGCTTAGATCATGTGCTTTTTGTCCAATCACATTTCTACATGGTTGTCAATCATGCCCATGTAATGAACCCTCCATAAAAACCCAAGAAGATAGGGTTGGGGGAGCTTCCAGATAGCTGAAGGCATGGAGGTTCCTGGAGGGTGGTGCACTTAGGAGGACATGGAAGCTCTGCACCCCTTCCCCTGTACCTCACTCTATGCATCTCTTTGTCTGTATCCCTTTGTAATATATATCCATTTGTATCCTTTATAACAAATCAGTAAACATGTTTCCCTGAGTTCTGTGAGCTGTTCCAGAAAATTAATCAAACCCAATGAGGGAGAGGGTCATGAGAACCCAAACTTGAACCCAGTCAGTCAGAAGCTCCAAAAGCCTGGACTTGGGACAGGTGTAGGAGGGTGCAGTCTTGGGGACTGAGCTCTCACCTTGTGGGATCTGACACTATCTCTGGGTAGATAGTGTCAGAATTGAATTAAAAGACACCCAACTGGTGTTCACTGCTTGGTGTGTGTGTGGAAAAACCCACATTTGGTCACAGAGGTTCTCTTCTGTGTGGATCATTGTGGAGTTTAGAGGAAAGCACAGTTTAGGGAGTGTTTTTCCCAAAGCAGTACCCTCTGCTTTAATGGTACTCATCCATGAGTTCTTATATGTAATTATATTTCTCAGTTTATTTGGGCACTTTTATTGTTTAACAGTTTGTCAACTTTTACCCAACAACTTGGGTTTTGTCTTATTACTATGTTTCCAATAGTGAAACAAAAGCAAAACTAATCTAAAACAAAAAGAGAGATTCAGCTTATTCCACTCACTTTTTTTAATAGGCAGCGTAAGAATATATCCTCCCTACAAGGCACAATGAAGTTCAAATGAGATCTTGAAAAGAATTGGCAAATCCATGGCCAAACTAAAATGAACTGATTTGCTGTGCTGATGTTAAGCATTCCTGATGGCCCACTGCTTGTTCTTTACCAGGGTCTTGATCTAGGGGTAGATTTTAACAAAAGTCAAGTTGACATGTACAAGTATTAAGTTGACTTAAAGGCTGTGGACAGGAAACAGGAAGATGTAATACTCTTTCAACTACAAGTTGCTCAGGGCATCTACTCCAGGAAGGATTTTGCCTTCCAAAAGCTCTAGACTGGCACCACCTCCAGTGCTCACATGGCTGACTTTATCTTCAGTATTCCATTTGGCACAACAAGTAGCAGTGTCTCCACCCCCTATAATGGTGATGCAGCCCTTGGAAGTGGCTTTCACAACTTCATCCATGAGGGCTTTGGTTCCCTTAGCAAAGGCATCCCATTCAAATACTCCTAAAGGTCCATTCCAAACAATTAGTTTTGCTCGAGCCACAATTTCAGCATACTTCTTGTTGCTCTCAGGACCACAGTCTAAAGCCTTCCAGCCAGGAGGTATGCCAGATTCTACAGTGGCTTGTCCAACCTGAGCATTCTGATCAAACTTGTCAGCAGTGACAAAGTCAACAGGAAAAGTAATATTTACACCATTGTTCTTTGCTTTGGCCATAATATCTTTGACGATCTTAGCTCCCTCTTCATCAAACAGGGAAGCACCAATCCCCATGTTGTTGAGTACCTTAAGGAAGGTAAAAGCCATTCCACCACCAATAATCATTTCGTTGACCTTGTCCAGCATATTTGTGATGAGTTGGATCTTGTCTGCCACTTTGGCTCCACCAAGTATAGCCAGAAAGGGTCTCTCTGGGTTTTCCAAGGCTCTGGCAAAGTATTCCAGCTCCTTCTTCATCAGGAATCCGGATGCCTTCTGGGGTAGATTCACTCCCACCATGGAACTGTGAGCTCGGTGTGCAGTGCCAAAAGCATCATTGACATAAACGTCCCCTAGTTTGGAGAGTGATGCTCGGAAGGCTTCTATTTGATCTGGTTCAGCTTTAAGCTTCTTTCCAGAAGGATCTTGGCCCTTCCCTTCTTCCTCCACATGAAAGCGCAGGTTCTCCAGCAGGATGACTGAACCAGTAGCTGGGTCGGCACAGGCTTTCTCCACTTCTGGGCCTACACAATCCTTCAGGAATAGAACATCCTTGCCCAGCAAGGATTTGAGCTCAGCAGCAACAGGCTCTAAGGAGTATTTGTCAGGCATGGGAACACCATCAGGCCGGCCTAGATGACTCATAAGGACTACTGACTTGGCTCCATTATCCAGGCAGTGCTTGATGCTTGGGATGGAAGCTTTGATTCTTTGGTTGTTTGTGATCTCGTTCTTTTTCATGGGAACGTTGAAATCTACTCTCATGATGACTCGCTTTCCTTTAACATCCAGTTTGTCCAAAGTCAACTTTTTAGAAAGCGACATCTTGATATTATAAAGACATAAGATGACACCTGGATCCCAACGCTGAAGAACGGCTTCACTGCTGGGAGGCTGAGTGGGTGGTGTTTTCTAACGTCTTTCGTCTTGCCCCACCCCTTCCAACCTCACGCCCTCCTCCCCGCCCCCAACTAAGTCTCCAGGACAACAGCCATTATTAGATTGGGAATGGAAATCTAGCTCTGTGATTGGTCCATCCTCCTGCCAATCTGGATTTGAAGTACGTTGCTACGTACACATTCAAACTGCCAACTGCATAGTGAATAGTGGTACCTGGCTTGGGGTACGAGTTGGGATGGTGAAGAAACCCTGGAATGAGAAAGCTCCAGAGGACTGAGACTCCTGCTGGCTTCTCCACCCACCCCCGGCCTCTCAATCTGTTTAATAGTTGCTCTTAATCCTAAAAAACAAAACAAAACACCTCCAATAAGCTGCATACCCGTTATGCATGTCAAATCTTAATTATATTGATATGCAAACAGCTCTCCAATAAATAAAAGGAATTTGAAATAATGGATCTACAAAACCTTATTTATTCAAGGTAGCATTGTATGGTTCTGTTTTTTCCTTGTTTTGATAAATACTTCTATTGAGGGTGCAGCTTGGTGTTAGCATTCAGCTTTAGATATATTCTAGGGTGGGGTGGGAATGATGTCATGTTTTCATTACCTTGCTTCTTCCATTCTCAGGTTACCATGAAAGAGTGCATGGTGGCTTCTGCAGGAGACTCCATAAGATCATAGCAAAGAGAGTATCAGTAATAAGTGACATTTCTTTCAGGCTACAAAGTTATAATGAGGCTCCTTTTCTCTCCTCTCTCTTTACTCTCTTTACCAACTATCTTTATCACCTAGAAATTGAGCCCAGAAGAGACATGGTTTTCATGAAAATGAAAATACCTATTAAAATTAAAAATCAGAGATTTTATTTTTGGAGAAAGCAAATACATGTGGCTGATACGTGTAGTAATGAAAACTGGCTTTGCAGTTTTTTCATTCAACTTCATAAGTTGAATGAACTAAACATGAAGCATGAAGGCTTTGATAGAAACATATTTGAGGCATCACCCACTAAGATGGCTCTAATAAAAAAAGACAAAAATGAGTGTTGACAAGGATGTGGAAAAATTGGAATCCTCATATGTTGCTGATAGGAATGTAAAATGATGCAACCGCTGTAGAAAAAAGTTTGGCAGTTCCTCAATGTTTAACATGGAGTTACCGTATGACCTTACTATTCCATTCCAAGGTATTTGCTATGTGATATCACTATAATGGCTAAAATCCAAAAATCTGACAATAACAAATGTTGTCAAAGATAGTAACAGAAACTCTCATTTATTGCTGTTGAGAATGAAATATGCTACAGCCACTTTGGGAAATGACTTGGCAGTTTCTTATAAAGATAAACATAGACTTACCATACAAGTCACCAATGCTACTTCTATTAACAGATGTTTATCCAAGTACATCAAAACCTATATTCCCTCAAAATTTTGTTTACATGTTTAGAGCAGATTTGTTCATAATTACCAAAAATTGGATGTCCTTTAACTGGTGAATGGATAAACTTGATACATCAGTACAATGGAATGTCCTAAAATAAAAAGAAAGAAGCTATTTACTTATACAAAAGTCCTGAATAAAACTTAAATGTATCTTGCTAACTAAAAGAAGCCAGGCAAAAAAGTATGTAGATATTATATAATTCCATTTATATGACATTTGAAAAAAGGCAAAACTGTAGGGGTGGTAACATATCAGTGGCTGCTACATGATAGGGGAAGAGGAGATAGTCAACTCTAATGGGAAAACAGAAGGATTTTTAAGTGTGATGAAACTTTTCTGTATGGTACTGCAGTGATAGATACAAAATTCTATACACTTGTCAAAAACCATAGACTTGTACTTTATAGAGAGTGAACTTTAATGAATGAAAAGAAAAAAAACTGAACTAGGATGTTGGGAAATGCAGCCTCTGACAAATAAGGCTGTTTTACAATGCACAGGAAACCTGCAGGTGATATGGTAAAAAAGGAGATGACTTAAGTAGCTTTGGAAAAGAGGTTTCCAGTTTGTAAGGCTAAAGACAAAAATAAGTGTAAATACATATGATATTCCAGTTGGTACGTTTGTATATCACAGGCATATAGATCAACAATTCTTACACTATTTTACATGTGTATTAGAGATGAACAGATAGATAAATAATAGTAGATAATGGAAGTTAGGTTTCTCACTGTCAGAAAAAGAAGTTACAAATAAGCAAGAAGAAAGACTAGAATGAACTTTGTGATGGTGGAATTAGAGTTGAAGATATCAGTATGAACTCATATTAAATTTTATAACATACAGACGTAGATCGGCTGTTAACAAGTCCCTGCAGGTCCTCTCAGGTTTCTTTTCATGAGTTCCTATATCTCAGAGCAAGCAATGGTGTGCTGAAGTCTTCTTATACTTGGAATCTCTCTGACTTTCACTCCTGCTCCATCTGTCTTCTGCTTTCAGCCAGAGAAAATTCTCTATGCTAAGGACTCATTTGATGAAGTTGGGCCCAACTAAATAACACACATAAACTCCCTAGTCAAATTCTGTAACATAATTATTAACATATTCACAAGTTCTGGGAAATAGGGCATAGACATCTTTGTTGGGCTATTATTCTGACTACCAAAACATGATTTGTGTACAGCAAATATTTTTCAGCTTAGTTCATACCATGGAGTACTACACAGCCACAAAAAACAATGGTGATCTAGCACCTCTTGTATTATCCTGGGTAGAGCTGGAGGCCACTTGACTAAGTGAAATACCACAAGAATGGAAAAACAAGCACCACATGTACTCACCATCAGATTGGTATTGATCAACACTTATGTTGACATATAGTAGTAAAATTCATCGGGTGTTGGGCAGGTGGGAGAGAGGGGAGGGGGATGGGTATATTCACACCTAATGGGTGTGGTACCACACTGTCTGGGAGATGGACATGCTTGAAGCTCTGACTTGGGTGGGGCAAGGGCAATATATGTAACCTAAACATTTATACCCCCACAATATTCTGAAAGAAAAAAATATATATATTAAAAAATTAAAAAAATAAACAAACTCCTAAACAAGCTTGTAATTAAAGAGGAAAATAAAACTGAATTTTTTAATTTCACAGAAAAAAAAGAGGGCATAGAAACAGTGACTTATAAATAAATAAGCAGTGGAGAAGGGACAAGTCTTCCCTATAAAAGAATTCCAAACAACATGTATAGACGCTTTCCCCTACTGAAGGTGGAGCTTAATTAATCCACTGCTTGATTGTGGATAAAAAGGTTCTAGGTATTCAAAGTATTATTCACCATGACTTATAAACAAAATATTAGATTTGAAAGACCCATAAAGGAAATATACTGTTCCGTTTTGGCATCTTTCCATAAGGAAAACTTACAGTGTTCCCTGCACTAAGCTAAACCACAAGGGCATTTTGTCACCATTCCCTCTCCCCTCTAGCCCCCCATGTAATAGGATCAAACACTGAGGATCTTGTCTTTCAAAATTAAAAACCCTGCTGCTGTGTACCATCCCACATATAGGTCAACCTGAAATGTCTTCCTAATTAAATCCATTTCATCTATGTTTACAGTATAGATACCTCTACATCCCGCTGTTGTTCTTGGGCAGGTTTTCCAGGTTTTACTTATGCAAATATCCTCTAACTGTTTCTCTAGCAGGTCCTTTAAGGATTGCTTGCTTAGCCACTAGTATTTGCCCATGTTGGTGACTGAACTCTGTGGTCGGAAGATTTCATTATAGATTATCAAATATTAGAAATAAAAAATTATATAAAATTGACACATGTAGGTATAATCTATTATTATTTCTATTAGGAAGCCTTTGAAAAATTTAGAGCAGTTTAGCTTGAATTCACCTTTCTGTTGACCGTAAATGCAAAATATACATTCCACTATGCTGTGCACAGTTCTGGGTGCTAAAATGACCAATAATAATCTATGTTAGGTATATAGTTACATCATTTTAGCCACTAAGTTTTATGATTTAAAAATAAACCAATCTCTCCTTTAACAATTTTTAGAACAATTTTTAATTATTTAGGAATTGGTAAATGTCTGTATAGATACTAGCAGTAAACTATAATTTTTGCATTCTAAAAAATTTTTATGAGGACTTAGGATCATTGTAAAGTGTAAACTAAGGGGAGTTCAATGCTGTATAACATTTTACACAGTGCAGAATTAATTTAAAAATAGCTAAATAATTCATACAGTAACATGTACAGATTAGCCAATGCATTTATTTTAAAGTATAATTTTTATACTTTATAAAAATATATTATCCTATTTGCCTATTCATCTATTCTAACATAGTTCTGTTACATAAATGTTAAGTAAAATGTACTATCTTCATATTTTGTTCTTATACTCTGACTTTTTTAGACGATACAAAGGACATTTGCAAATATGGCCAAAGTTAAGTGGCCAAGTTAGCCAAATTATAAATACGTAATTTTTTAAGGAATTTTGCATATTTAATTCCTACAGATCTCTGTTATTGGTTATTAATTGAAGTAGGCACTGAATAGGACAAACTAATGGTGTAAAGACTAAGAGGTTAATAAGACAAAAACTATAAATTTTATATTATAAAATAAGACAAATCATCAACAGTTCAAACTAATCTTAGGAGAAGATTGATGTGTTTCTAACATTGGGTTTTGTTTTATTTTCCCCAAAGTTCAAACTGTAGATGCAGTCACCCTGAACAAGGAATTGTATTCTAACAGTTATATTTTAAAAGGGTGTTTCAAAAGGGAACACTTGAATTACATTTTTAATAAAAGATATTAGAAGCTAGAGAGTTTAAATTCACAGTCCCAAGTTATTTTGGAGTTATTTTTAACTAACTAATTAATAACCTTGAATTATTATTCTAAAGATATTTCAGTAACTTTTATAATTTAACTTATGTATATTTGGTTATTCTAAGATAAAGTAATGAATTTATTCAGTAAAATTTAAAAAATTCTAAGTATCATCAATTTGTCTTCTAATACATACACTCAGGAAATTCACTTTACTATATGATTTTTTATTATTGCCAACCACCAACAACAAAAAAAAAACACGCACACAAGAAAATCCTGCTCAACTCAGTCAAAGGATCAGGAAGGGTTGAATAATAAAACAGAAAACATTTTTGGCAATAACCGTCTTGCTTCAGGCAAACACCCATGGAAAAGTTGCCCACTCACCATTGGTTTCAGCGGAGCTCAGCATGAAGGCCATGACACATAATAATTAAACTTCTGAAAATTGAAGACAATGAAGAAATTATAATAGACAGAGAGAAATAATATATTACCTATAGAAGAATACCAGTTTTAGTGACAGTAGATTTCTCATTTAAAGCCATGGAGGCCAGAAGCGAGAATGGCACCACAGTTTACGAGTGCTGAAAGGAAAAGAATGATCAACCCTGAGTCCTATATCCAGTAAATGTGTACTTCAGGAATGAAGGGAAAATAAAGACATTCCCACATGAAGGAAAGAAGCATAGCTTTTCATATGTAAACCTAACCTTAAAGAATGGCTAAAGGAAGATCTGTAAAGAAAAAAAAAAAAAAGAAATGATAAGAGAAATCTTGAAAATTCAGGAAAGAAAGAACATCAGAATGGATAGAAATAAGGGTTTAACATAGTATCCTTTACTTCTCATGATTTTCTTAAATTATATTTGTTGGTTAAAGCAAAAATTGTAAAGCCATGTGTTGATGTTCAGTGTATGTAAAGGAAATGCTATAAATGTATTATTGAAGTGGAGGAAAGGGTACCTAAATAAAAGTGAGGTTTCTACCCTTCATTCAAAGGGACAAAACATTGATACCAGTAGACTGTGATAATTTATGTGTATATATTTTAATATCTAGAGTAACCCCTAGAAAAAATTATACACTCGAAAACAGTAAAAATTGAAGATGGAAACATTAAAAATATTCAGATAACTCACAGGAAGGCAAGACAAGAGAAACAGAGGAAAAACAAACAGGAACAAACAAAAATCAAACAATATAAGGCTGACGTAAGCCTAAACATACCAATAATTTTAAAAAGAGGAAAGTGAGAAGATGATGGAGGCGGGATCAAGAGAGGTCATGACAATTCAGTAAAGGATTGAATTTGAAGCTTGGTCAAAATGAGAATTCTGCTATGACAGTATCATTTGGCAAATTTTATTTAGACATGTACATGGATACATTTTCAGCAAAGTTTATCAAAAGGATATCACAAGGGAAATTTCAATGGCAATTGAGTCTTCTTGACTACCTCTGTGAGGCATGATGGAGAAGTCAGAATGGCATTCTAGTTAGTCCAAAGAAATGGTTAAAACGAGACAGAGAACCTGTACAGAAGAGCTTGCACAGTTCCAGACACAAAGAGCGGTACCAGGACTGAGACTCAATAGCAGCTCTGCTCTCTAAATTGAAACACATGTCTCACCTAGAGACAAATTCCCTATCATGGTTATAAAATTGCAGTTACTATTTGACAACTGCAAGCCAGTGAATAGTTCAATGTGCTATTTAGTTTAACAAGGGCATAGAAGTCCTATTTATAAAACGCTTGGAAAGGATGAAAAAAAAGAATTTCAAAATCTAAATCTCATGTCTGTATTTTCCACATCAAAATCTTTTAGTACCTTATTGCTCCATCTAGCGGTACACTGTTTCATTGCCTCTACATTTTGAAAGGATCTCTTAGAGCAGGGTCTATTACTTTCAAGCTATTTAACCCTAAAGAAGTCATACAAAATTTCGGAGTTTCAGTGTCCTGAATTTCGGAGTTTCAGTGCACTGAAATAATATTCAGTAAATAATATTTATTAATAATTTAATGTAATATTTAATAAAAGTTTAATTTAATTTATTTTTATTCAATTTTAATTCAATTTAATTTATTTAATAATAAATCCCACCACAGAAAGCTATTGTATAGCTGAAGTGATGCCATATAACAGTGTATTCCTAACAATCAGCATAATTCTAAACACCTGAATACAGTTACTATTTGAAATAAAGATTTCTGTTATTCACAACCTCAAGCCAGAAACCTAAATGCCGTTAGGATTTGCAGAAGTGAAACCATTTTCTTACCTCTTCAGAGATAACTGGGCTTTATTTAGAACACACATATTTTTGAGAAATCCTCTACTACGTAATATCCTCAAGTTTTTTGTAATTTGATTCATTCTATCTGCTTAGAGAAGTTCCAATATTTGCAAAATCTTACCAACAAATGTGAAGTTTTTCATACACCAGGAGCACTTAGGTAAATGACTCACCAAAAGTCTTATAAGGGTAACATACAGATTAAGTAAAAGACCACAGATGACCCCAAACAGTTCCTCCCAAAAAGATTACTAAATGCAGTGTGTATCGCTAAGGAATGCAATAAATGCCATTTTGTGGTCTCGTTTTGAAATTTCTTCTCATTTTGAACCTTCTTTTCTGGAAGATTTTTATCTTCAGGTGGTAGTGAATTCTGAACTTTAAGTTCAAGGAACACTGAGCAAAACATCTCTATTTCATCTCTACATGAGGCCATTGGCTTCACAGTTGTAAAATGTCTGTACTGATTCATCATTTTTCTTCCCATAAAAAACATACAGTAACTACAGATTGATCTCAGTTTAGGGGATGGGGACATATCACATCCCCACTGTTATTCAACAGTTTGCTGAATATGGTCCCAGAACTGTTCTGGTATCACCATTCCCTTAGCAGTGAGGAAACGGTAGTGCCCTTCCATGTTAAGAACAACATAGTGTTTCCTATGATATCCCAACTATTTAGGCTTTGAGCACATTTTGAAAATTCACAATTAACTCTATCATAAGGTAGTTCTCAGTCTGGACACCTTCAAAGACTCCATTATTTTTGTCTCCTTATAAGTCTATACAAAACACAGTTTATATTGTAGTGCTTGTAGAATGTAGTGTCAAGAATTATCTTTGTCCAGGGCATCATTCTGGCTTTGTTTTCAAGTTTCCCTGTAATCTCTATTTTGTGCTTTCTTGCTCTCCACTGGTGCCTGACAACCTTGTCTAGTTTGTATCCTGAATCCTGATCTTTTCTACCTTTGCTTTACATGTCGTCCTGACCTTTATTCATATATGTACACACGTACACACACACACACACACACACTCACACACACACACATAGAAACATATCGGTTTTGGGCTCCTGAATCCTATCATGACACTTCTCCCTGACCATGACCTTGAAATTTCCTGCTGTGAGCCAGTGTGCCGCTATGTCCATGAACACTCTTGATGACTGTGGCCATGAGGGCGATATTGGAAAGCATGAAAAAAAAAATGCTTCACAGATAAATGCCTGAGATGACGGATACCCCAATTGCCCTGACTTGTTTAACACACATTGTACTACTGTATCAAAACATCACATGTACTCTATAAATATTAATATATACAACTGTTAGGTACCAATAATAATTAAAAATAAAAAAAATTAAAAGTTTCATCATAGATTGCTTCACATTTCCTTGGAGATATTTAGCTTCTAAAGCATATTTAAGTCACTTAACCAATTTTCATCTTTGATGTAGACCTGGTTTCTGCTACCTTTTACAAAGACTATGACAAATGCCAGAAACCTAGGGAAGCTTTATAATATAAACTTTCAGAAGGACAGAGTGGATTTACAAAAAAAAAACCTACTGAAACTAAAAAGAGATGTCAGGTACTGGGCTTTGTTTGTAGCTAACTATTTGCCATGTTTCCTTAGGATTCAAATACACAAGTATTTGTATCCGCAATATTTGTATCTGCATTTGTGCTTCTAAATTGTTGAATACATCGAAAACACTTTACAACACTAAGGACTCATAGTTTATTATTTTCTTCCACTTCTATTTCTTTTCTTATCCAAAACTTTAAGTTTGTGTATAAAAGAATTTATCTGCAATTTTTCAAATTATTCAATTTAATAAAATGAAATCAAAAGATATTTCAAATAGCTCAGCAGCATAAGGTGTTTCCAGAGGAAAATCTGAAAATGCTCAGAGTAAAAGGAGAAAATAAGAGAGCAACAGCAAAAGTGGAAAAGAAAGGGGAAGGCTAGATCATGGGATATGTATATACATTCAATAGTTTTGACTTTTTAAAACCTGTATCTCTCATCATTAGAATATAAACATTTTTATCATTTTTCTAACCACCTGTATGGTATTTCATATAACTGATCATTCTTAATTTATTTAAGCATTTCTCCACTTAGGTATATCTTTATATCCTTTGATTTCCCTTTATTGCAAATAATACTGACATAAAAATCTTTCCATAGAAACATAATTTTGCATGTGGGTATTTCATTATAATACTCTCCTTCATGAGAATTTGATGGACTCAAAAGCATGTTCATTTTTAATATCACTTGATACCATTGAATAGGGGGTTTTCTACAGATTTTTAGTCCCATCAATGATGTATGAGAGAGGTTGCTTCTTCATAGTTCTCCGATTTGTAGATTTTACCATATACCTAAATTATTACTAGTTTCAAAAAAACAGAATTCTAACTATATTTGAAATTCATTTTTATCATTATTAAAGAGGTAACTTTTCTATGTTTAATGGTCTGTGAATTTCTGCACCTATTTAGTAGTTTTTCTTTGCTCTGTTTTCTAATGCAGCACTTTCCATTGTTAGCAATCTATAGATTCTTTTTTACGTATTTATATAATATATACATAGGTCACATAGATCAACTATGTGCTGACCTTTTAAAAGAAAATTTTTTAAATTTAATCTTGACTTCCTTCACTTGAGCCAGTGTGCCCCTATGTCCATAACATATCTCTTTCTAGAGAGATATGTTTTTTAATCTTTCCAGGGAAATTGTGAACTCTTCAGATAAATGCCTTCAAGATTTTGGTGTCACGATTTTGTTCAAATTCCCTTCCCTAGTATTTTAAAACTATTCTCTAAAATTTTCTTCTTTATACATAAACATTTTTATTAGGAAAAGCATATTGTTTAATTTAATTTAATTTGGAGGGGTCAGTACCGAATAATTATTTTTAAAATGAATTTACAATAAACTTATAAATTCTGTAAAACCTATTGGTATTTCCATTGTGGTATTTCCATTGTGATTGCATTGAATTATTAAATAATGTGGTGAAATAATATATTTCTCCTAAGTTGAATGTTTCATTTAATCAAAGGTGATTTTATACTATAGATTTCTGTGAAAACCCCTTTAGTGTATTAAGAAATTATCCCATACCTTTAATTTTATTTGGGTTGGGGCAGAGATTGTTCCTTTATCATCATAACATGAATTCAGTGCTAAGTTCCCAAAGGGGAAGAGTCAGGGAGTAACTTTCACCTGTGTCTGAAGGGTAGAGCTCAAGCCGTGGGGTGTAAAGAAAATGAATATAAATGGTGAATAGTAATGCTGTCTAATATTTATTGAGCACATTTTAAACACTAGGTACTTTTCTAAGCATTTTACGTATTAATTCATTCAATCTTTATAACAAACCCATGAAGTAGGTACTATAACTATCTCTCACTGTAACTTAGGGATGAGGACAAAGAAATGTCATCTTGTTCAAGGTCAAAGGGCAAGCTAATTGTTACACCCTGAATTCACCCTAGCTGAGTGGCATCTCCACCCATGCTCTTAACCTCTGTATTATACGCTTAGAACTAATTTATTTACTACTGTGACAGTACAGACTGCTTCACAATCATTTGCTAATATTTATTTATTTATTCTACGTTCAGTGAAATTTGGAAAGAGATGTAAGACTTCTCCTTTTTTAGAAAGGTGTCGCATTATAAATAAAAGCTCTCTCCAATGTCATCTAAAATATAAAATAGCTCTTTTTATGATTTTCCAAACGGTATGGTTGATTCTAAGAGCCTTTGAGATAAAAGAAGAATAATGTACATGAGAGAGTTCTCCCACCTCTTCCTCACTATAGGGTACTTTTCATGCAGTCATTGTCCTTAGACATTTTTGCAGGGAGAAAAACTTTCTTATATTTAACAAATATAATGTGCTATGAAATAAGCCAGCACATTATTTAAAATTGTAGAATACAAAGCCATAGTTTTGCTGCTTGCTTATTTGAATTTTCATTCTACATGGACTTATCCTTCCTCTTCCCTCGCCCACCTGCCATAAATATGTGAATATGCTTACTCTCTTACAAGGTGAAAAGAGATGTAATTGGAATGCAAATTTTGAGAAGCCTCACCATCATGTTAATATCTAGAGAGGACATATGTAGTGTAAGAGTACAGTATCAGTCAACACTGATCCTGCCAATACGTTACAGTACACTGCATGAAAAATTTGGAGATCAGTGCTGGTATGAATCATTCCAAACCCTAACGCTAACTTGGTTAGTGAAGATAAATCATAATACCTGCTAATACAGAAATGAGTAAAGATTTCCTACAGCACATACACTGAATTTTCTAGGAGTAAATTATTACTATTTTGATAAGTTTTTTTATAATGAGTTCCAGTTATTAAATATTTCAGCTATAAAGTGCCAACCTACTTACAGTGCTCCTGGGATGAATCACTGTTCTCCTGACATTAATATGCCTGATGACTATGTTGACAGTAATTACTCAGAAAACAGAGATAATCAATTGGGTTTAAATAAAAACCGAAAATGGTTCTGAAGCATTTACACGGGATCAATGCTCATGGATGTAGGTGGAAAGGCATGGGTCATGTCAAGAGGGCGTCATTCTCAAAATGCCTTTTTTTCTTGGAGCCACCACACAGAATTTTTGCAGCTGGGACAAAGTGCCAGTGTATGACACAGAAGGGGTGAGAGGCATGGCTTACTTTTGGAAAGTACATATTCATTTTTTTCCTGGATGTTGTTTTGAAATGGGTAAAGAGATATAAAAGTAGTTAGAACCAGTATCAATTTAATCTCAAAATATTAAAATTGGAGCAAATATTTATAGGCTTCACTTTCCCCACATCAGACCCTTCAATGTTCCCTAAGGCTTCAGTGCATTTTAATTTAGTAGGCCTTTACCTGTGCTGTTCTACTGTCTTGAAATAATCACAACCTTTACAACCCTTTTTGCTCAAATATAATCCTCATTCTACACCTGAGGCTTCCCTGAATCTCCAAACGGAAGCAATTATGCTTATCTGGCACTCGTAATATATTACCTGTATGTCTTCAGGGACTTACTTATTTCTCACATTATGCTATGTTTTTCATATATCTTTTATAATTTCTTTGAAATAAATGAGACAATATTCTCTCTCTCTGTATATACACATTTCTTGTATGTTATCAGTGCTGTATACAGATTTTGTTAAATTAATGGTGCACAGTTTTTTAATTTTTCCTGCTTCACAAATGTGCATATAGATGTGGCAATGAAACAATGAGACATTTAAACCACTTCTGATTCAGTAATATTGACTTTCCAAGTGGACACTGGACTCTTGGTTTGCTTTGTGGACTCTTTTTAATGATTGATTTCAAGTAGAAGTAAAAATAAAAAGTTAAGAATTGTTACTGGACATTAGCTGTGCAGGGAAGGCAAACATCAGGTGTTTGGAAACTTGGGGAAAGCAGAGGTGGGAGTTCAACCAGGTATGACCCTACGATAGCACAAAGTACTATTGAGGGACCCAGTTATGCCATCAGTTGAATTATGTCAACCTAAGAACTTGAACTTGAGGCTGATGTTGCAATGGGCCTTTTTCCAGTACTGAGGAGGTTTAAAACTACGTTATTTCAGGATATATCAGGACAGAACTTAGGATCTTGAGTATAGTTAAAATCAGATGAAATTCAGCAGAAGATGGTGAAGTAAACTGGTAGAAGACATGCTCCGGCAGGCATCTCCTCATCTTCACAGGACAGTACAGTTGCACATGACAAATGGTTATCTTATCTCAGTATTACACAGACAAGTAGCTTTGCAGAATAGCTTAGTTGATAAGTGGCTGCATCCAAAACCTCTGATTTGTTGCTCACAGTGGGCATATTCATCATCGTAGATGCAGGGGTTAGCTGCAAAAGAAAACAGTACAGTTATACAACATTATCTTGAAAAATCACATTCATAGGAAAGAAATGGTTTTCTGAAAGACATAAAGAAAAATTTTATTAAAAATAGCTAATTAAATTTGATTGAACATGGGTGAACTAAACCTGAAAGTAAAACTGGCGATGAGTTGAGATCATGTACTAAATGAAAAGATGATATTCTTGTCTTCCTATAAAGCATGTATTTTATCACAATTTTTAATCTAATCTAAGCAGATTGGAGATGAATCATTGTTTCAATCATACTGTCATTTTGAAAGCCTCAATGCCATTAGCAATATAAAATAAAATGATAACAGATTCATTCATTTTTCAGCCTAATTATCTAATGCCGTATCATTTAATGGTTGAAGCTTTGCTTTGGATTATTTAAAATAATATATAGCCAGAGAAAACATTGAGTAAAAAGCACATATAGGATAGGCATATAATCTCTCCACCCAGGGGTCATCTCAGTCAACATTATAGCGATTTGCTTCACCTTGCTGCATCCCAGGAGCATGCACACACCTATAGCCAGGTATATACACATGCAGAAATACACACAAAATTCTCTAATCAGTATGAAGATACCTGACATTTTAAAATTATGGTCATGGCTATTAAAAACTTACCAAAACATTCTTTAACTTGAATTTCTCTATCAGAACTGACAAATGGATCTTCTTTTATATATGAAGGCAAGTATAACTATAATTTACTTCTCTGCCTTTAATATTTTCTTAATTCAATATGTACTATTGAGTCTCAAATCTTGATAATTAGATGGTCAATTTAAATTTTTCCATTATATCTCTTCTCTTTCAATTATAAAGTCTAGTCATTGTATTAAGTTTACAACAATCTTATAGATTTTACATTTACATTTATGTTGTACTCTTTATTATTTTCATCGATATCTTTCTATGCAATATGTTTTCCCATTCCTGAATTATTAAACTGGCTCACCTTTCAGTAACCGGGAGAATGACTATAGTAGATTTATCAAGGTAAAACAGGGAGACAGAATGTGGATGTTATACTACTGCATGAGCAATTGGTAGTGTATCTCTGCTTCTAATCTCATGATAAATAATTTGCCAAGGTCATTACCACTATTTTTTAAAATCATTTGCCCACTATTATCCCAATGTATTCTGTTTTATAGTATTCTGAGGAACTATGATAACAGTGGATATTTTTTCCTCTATAATAATGTTTTTTTTTTGAGCCTGAATGGTGTTTTAATCCATTTTTTTCTTTTACCTTTTATTTTTAACTTATATAATTTCCCAATCTTATAAATGAGAAGTGTTGTTTTCATAAAGTTTATTTGAAATACATAAAATGGATTAAACCTGAATATTCAAGTCTTACATTTTTAGCATTGTTTTTGACTAATATAGCCCATTCTTAAGTTTGTATATTTCTTTATCTCTCATCTTCTTGTGCATTTTTTGGGAAATAAAGAGCTTATGAAATACATCTGCTTGTCATAGCTTTAATCTTCTTGGATAATATTTCTCTCTTTCCTACTTCCCTTTTACTTCTATTACAGTTTTCATATCACTGCATACATTGCTTTTCTCTTCTAGAATTTAAAAAGTCTACTTGCTCGTTATCCCTCCTCCCCCTAAGACATGGGTAATTAGTTGATTCTTTGCAGAAATGGGGTAAATAAAGTTGACAGAGAAAATGAGAGGGGGTTGGAGAGAGAAGAATATGAGAATGAGACAGAAAGTAAAAGAAAACAGGGAAGAAGAAATGAGAGAGAGAAAAAGAGGAAAAAGAGGATCAATTTTCCTTACTTTAAAAGTAAATAGAATGACCTGGTAAGGTGAAGGAAAATAAATTTTCTGGCCTTCCAAGGCTGAGGTTGCAGAATATTTTCCTTGGGTTCATTATCTCTCCACAGACTTATGAAATTTAACTTAATCAACATTATCCCCAGGGATTAAGAAATTATGTTTGCAGAGAGGCTCTCAAAAAAAAAAAAAAAAAAAAAAAAGGAAATTTTACTATAAGGGAATTAACATGAAAATGGTACTCATTTGGTTAATACTTCACTTTAGGTAAGATTCACTTAAGAAATAAAAGGAAGGACTGTAAGAGATACTGTGAGCATCAGCTGACTTCTTAGATGCTCCAGAAGAAACAAAGAATAAGGATCATTCAGGAAAAACAACTGCATGCCCCGAGAAGTGGTCAGACAACCAGGGTCACAGAGCAGAAGGCAATCTGAGGACAATGGTAAACTGAGAGCAATGTGTGTAACTTACGGGCTGCAATAAGGGAGCCCAGAAACATTTTAGAGAGCAGAGAAAAATCTATACTTACATTAACATTTTATCCAGGTTGACCCTAATTAAATATTTTAATCCTTTGGGTGAGAACCTAGACATTCTAATGTCCATTGACATAGGTTAAATCAATGGTCTTCTTTGGTTACTCTGGGGCTGGGGGAAGGGTAAACAAAAATAATGTTGATATTTTCTGTGGTAAGATTGAGATGAAAGTTATAGGAAAGTGCATTATTTTTCAGTGCTTAATTTAAGGGACACATGGCTCCAGATCAATGCATTAATTTAAAACAAACTGAATTTGTGAAACTTACTACAAAGTTTATCTTCACAGTCATTGGGACAGTCGCCACATGGGTTGCCTGTCTTATAAGGTCGATTCCTTGTGTCAGGATCGTTTCCCCTTAAAGAAGAAAAAAAAAAGAAAAAAAACAAATGATCTGATAAAATCCATCTTTGGAAAATGCATATAAAATTTTACTCACTGTGTACAACCAATTTTAAAAACCAATTGTGTAAATATTCTCATAAAGAACCAATAATAATTTTTAAGATGGGTGTGAGATTTCTAGATTTACAGATAAGATTTTTTTTTAGTACGTATAATCAGCAAATACGGGTGTCACAAGAATATTTTTCAGGCAATGTACATGTCTCTTTGGACAATCAAGAAGAGCTAACAGTACTTGGAACCTTTGGATAGTCAAATCCTAACAAGCAAGAGGGCTTTAGAGTGAATTACAACAGAACACTAGTCTTTATTAATACCCATAAGAACTTGATAAGCCATCGTGTAGAAGGGCATGGCTTTCATCAATGTTAAGAGAAAAATCTTCAGTGAGGCAAATTGGTGATGTTCTAATTTCATCTTGTACTATGTTGTGAGAAACTTGATACGTGTTAATGTCTTTTGTCAAAACACTTGGTGTGTATAAAAGAGGAAAATACATCAGCATGGATGAACCTAAAGTGTTGGAGTGGGGAAAATAGAGAGTAGATGAGAATTCACTTCTGAGCTAATCTGGAATTTTAGAAAAGACAGTTCTTACCTGCAGATGTTTAAAAACACAGTGTAGATAATATATCTGCTTCTTAATTAATGTAATTTTAAAAAGAAAGTAAATGTTCTGGTGAAAAAAAACTTTTTGTCTGATATTTGTTTCTTCAATATCTGAATCATTAAAATATCACTTTATAAAAGAAAGTTATTACTAAATTTAGTAAGAGATTTAGTCAAAGAGACTTGGACTAATGTTCAACCAAGAAAATTCTCCTACCACAGCTCCTCATATGTTATACTTTTCTTTTTTGTATCATTTGAAGTTCACCACAGATCACCAACCCCTGCGAAAATGTAATGCAAATGATGTGTTGTAGGTGCAAATAGATCTTATTGTCTTCATCACATATTACATAGATAAAATGCCAACAAATTTTAACTACTGAAAGTAAGACGTAGACCAGATAGTAGCTCATATAGAGTTATATGAATATATTATATTCTAGTGAATATATTGTGATATTTGGAGGCCCCATTTAAAATATAAATGTGGTACTTATCAAAAAAATCATGTTCATTGATTTATGTTGAACATCTTTTATTGTGTGACAAACATGGGAAACAGTGGTTACACACCATTCTTGGAGCTCATATTTTGGAGGAAAGGCTTATGTGTGAACCTAGAAAATGCACGTAGCTGAAGAGACATGTAGAGACCGGACATCAACTTTCACCAGCAGAAGTGATGAGAAACTGGCATTTGTGGTCAAATACCAGGGGGCTATATCTTGCTCTGAAAACAAGCTCCCCTTTTCTGATAACCACCACTTAAGCCACACAAGTGGGCCCTGTAGTCATCCTTGTCTTGCTTGATCTTGCTCCATAACCACAGCTGATGGGATGAGAGTACATATGATGCTCACTGAAGCAATCAGATTACCTTTTCTAGGATTTGAGAGTAGTACCTGTGATAGACTCTACAACATGTTGATTTAATTCTAAGGAGAGACATATTTCAATATTTGCACTAAAAAGCGAAGTATGGGGAAAAACATTTGGCTTTTTCTATTTGTTCCTTTCCTAAGACTCCACTGCATTTCTACCCTTGTGTTCTAAAAATATTTTTGATGTATTGAAATAAATATCCTTGATTTTTTGCTTAAGAATTTGTTTCCTTTATGTGATAACAACGTGAAAAATCAATGATATGTAGGAAGACTACTGGAAAATCATTTTGAAAAAGTATTTGATTTTTTTTAATAATGTTTAAAAAACTAGATTAGGTTACTGTTTGGGGACACTTTTTCGAAAGCTGTGAGAAACTAGTAATACATACTCATGACAATAGTGACAAACGTAGAAATACCGAGGCAACCCTCCTTTGCGGCATGACATAATGCCACAGCCAACCAGGTAAGAAGTGGCCCAAACAATCTGTAAAGATAAAGAGTTATTTTGTTACAGGTTTGATATTTCACCAAATAATACCATATCAATATTATTATCCACAACTAAAAGTAAACATGTTTGCTTTCAGATTTATTTCGGGCATAGCTTAATAATAAGTCACAGAAAGAGGAAGAATCCCATGTATCTAGATAACATACACATGCACACACAGCTGCAAAGAATGGAAACCAGGTGGAGAACATCAAGTCAGGTTGACAGGAAAGGGTGACTTGGCGATCGGCATTTTCTCTATATACAGTCAGCTTATTTAGTTTTCTTTGGCAATATGTCGAGCTTCTGGATGTGCTTCCTACTGTTAAAAAATTCCAATATTTGTTTTCTCTGGGAATGAGAGATGGGTAGACAGAGGAAATAGGTGACAAAGAAGTGATGTTGATCATTTTGCAATGAACAGGCTGCTCTTCAAAAGGGCCCTCAGTGCTGCCATTCAGTACATGGGCTGGACGTGGTTGTGCTTAGGACTGTTTCTCAGACCATATTATCCAGTATATTTAGGGATGATCAGAACCCTATGTCAACCATCCAGGACTCATTCTTATTAGAACTAGAAATTTTATTTATGAAGAAACATGACAGCTATCATCAACCCTAGATTATTCTCTCCTCCTCCAACCTATGTGGAGAATCAGTTAACATGATGAAGGCTGCTTGGTGTTTATATAAAAATCAAAGCATGGAAGGAACTTTTCTTATTGGCCAGAGAGCAGGCATAGTGTACAGTACTGAGTTGGCTTTTGAGGCAAAATGACCCAGATTTAAATTCCATCTCTGTCACTTCTTGGCTGGGGAGCACTTAGCAGTCTACAGAGGTTCTCTAAGCCATATTTTGAGAGAATCACACTTCCTTTTGTTCCAAATTATAAGAGGAGCTCCCTAGGTTGAGTAAAGATTGCAATAAGCAGGTAGAATGATTTGCACTTGTTTCTCACTCATTCCCCACACAAGCTTATGGTCTCTTGACAAATGTGTGCATTTGCCATTGCACAGGTTACCTGAGTGTAATGGTTAGTAACTGTGTCATCATCCGTGGATATCTGTTCCCCATATTTGAAATGTTTAGACTCATTGTACCAGATTCTAATTACGTGTGACCACGAAACAGGATAAGATGTCATATGCATATTTTCTCCGCAAAAGCTACCTGAAAGGAGGAAATAGGGCTGGGTCACACTCCTAACAAACTGGAAACATTATGTAAGGAGACCTTCTTCACCTTTATTTTACAAATGGCTCACTGCTCATCTTGGTAATATCCTATAAGAGCAGGTAAATGCAGTTGTACCCCTTCTAAGAGTCTTCTTTCTCATTGATTAATGAGCGCACAGTGCTCAAGTTTAACGAGAATTTGACAATAGGAAATAACGAACAAGCCTTGAAATCAGATCAACCAATATTCCAGTCTCTGGTTCATCTAAGCTGATGGTGATGGGTGAAACCAAATCAGAGAAGCCTAGGAGTTGTAACAGGGTCCAGGGATTAAAAGCAGCCACACACAGGTATTCATAGACCTTGAAGAAACATTTGTTTATTTGGCCATTCATTAATGGAATGGGCTCTTGGTGGAACATGGAGTTCAAAAGTCATTTGCCTTTCCCTGGGGCAAAGAGGACCTATGTTGCTAATTCACTTTTCAATAGCATTGGGCTAAGATTTCCAATAATCTGTAGATATGAAAGTTACATTAGTACTTTGTAATTATTTTTAATAAAAAACAATTCTTATAAATGTTATTAATGTGTACTGTGTAGGAAGTATTAACAGTTTTTTTTTGAGAATAGTAGTAAATTACCTAATTCACATGCCTTAAGATAGCTCACTTTTGATTATCTCAAATTGTTTTATGGGTGGCTCAACAGAGTTGCATATATTCACTTCTGGACTGTATTAATATTCCAAATTGTAGGTAGCTGAGGTATCAACATAGAATGGAAACCTTCTAGGTCTCTAGCTGCTCTCAACTCGTCTGCAATACTGAGAGCTTTGATTCTTTTCTCCTGATGGTTAGAACTTGAGATCTGAAATTTTGAATACCCAAATTTTAAAATATAATAATAATAGGCCACAATTTACTGCCATGTATGAGCAAGTACAACTGAAAACTGGATGACTTAACTTATTCTCGACAGGTTACTTAACAATCTCTATTTTGCTTTACTTATTGTTTTAGTACAAAGGTGGTTCATATAGACGTATATTTACTTGTAATTCTCCTCTCAAGTGGGTTGCTCTCTACCATGTCACAATACTTTGAAAAAGCTCTGGCATTTTGTGCAGCCTCTTCACTCCAATTCTACAGTGGAAAGGAAAAAAAAAGCACATGATCTAATTAACATTTCCATGATAAAATTCTATTGTTTCTAAAAATCCATACTTGTTATATCTTCAATTGTGTAAACTAAAAAATTAAAAAATGAGATTATTCTTAAATATAAGACAAAAATTTTAATTCATTGTATTGACCCTCAGATTCACAAATTCAAAATTCAATAATAATATTTAGATGTAGCTTCTCTCCCAGATGTAGTAAGGAATTTAAGTAAATGGTATCTGCTCCAAAGGAAAAGAAGTCATTTTATCAAAAAGACACCTGTACTGTAATGTTTATGGCAGCACAATTCACAATTGCAAAGATGTGGAATCAACCTAAGTGCCCATCAATTCATGAGTGGATAAAGAAAATGTGGTATGCATATACTGTGGAATATTACTCATCCATAAAAGGAATGAAATGATGTCATTTGCAGCAACTGGAATAGTATTGGAGACCATTATCATAAGTGAAGTATCTCAGGAGTGGAAAATCTAAAACCATCTGTTCTCATTAATAAGTGGGAACTAAATGATGGGTACACACAGGCACAAAGTGATAGAAAGGACATAAGAAACCAAGAAAGGGGGAGGGTGGGAAGGTGGATGTGGGATAAAAACTTACCTATTGGGTAAATGAACAATATTCTAGTGACAGGTACACCAAAAGCCCTGGCTTAAGCAGAATATTAATACAAGGTATCATTGTAACAAAAACATTTGTACCCCCCTTAATTAACATCTTCAAATAAAAATGAAAGGAAATTAGGCCAGGAAAAAAAAGATTTTCAGTAAATGCTTCCAGTAAAACAGACCAGTAATTTATTAGTAGTTTTAACTCAGGCATGCTATTTTATCTCTTTGAATCTCAGTTTCTGTATCTGTAAAATCTGACCTATAATTCATACCCAAAGGTTTGTTCAAAAAGTTTAATGGGATCTGCTAAATATTATTCTATATGCTCAATAAATAAATGATCGCTGTGATTAGAAGCAAGTATAGTCACACATTTCCATATAAAATTATGAATAATAATAATTACATCTAACACCACATGCCAGAATCTGCCACCAATTCTGTAGGTATTTTCTGTCACTTAACCCCACAACAACTTTACAAAGGAAGTGGCATTATTGTTACCATTTGCAAATTATGTAACTAAAGCACAGATAATTTAAATAACTTTTAAGGATCACACTACCAATAAATGACAAAAAGAATTTGAATACAGTTAGTCTGGCTTCAGAGTGTGTGTTCTTTACGCTCAATGTTAAAGAGTTGAAGCATTTTGTTGGGTGTGACTCAGGAACATCTATTCTCTAAGAAAGATGAAAGGGAAAAATTCTGTATCCTTACTTAACGATACTCTGCGACAAAAGATCTTCCCAACACTCTTTCATCATCAGTGGTGTATACATCCACTTAAAAGACTGTCCCTATATCTACATATAACCCATTAGCAACAAAAGTTGTACAGTTTGTTTTTACTACAGGCTTTTATGTAAATCATTCAGCTACTCTTCAGAATGTTTGGATGACACTCAAATTTTCAGTATTGTCCTGGGCATGGAATGAAGTTTAACTATTACATGTATATGCTGCCATCTTGTGGTAGTTGTCTAGATTTACGCTTCAGGTTAATGAATTTACTAAACCATGAGATGAATTAAATGTCAGCCTAACAACGAATAAGAACATGGTCTTGCAGGTTTTGGTTGTTTTATGCAAGAAAAGATGCATTTTATTCGTGGATAAGTCTAACCGAAGGGGCAGAGATCAACAACACATCTGTCAGTGTGTAGGATTTCCAGGCAGGGGGAATCCTATCATACCCACTAGTAAAGAACACTTGCCTGTTATGATCGGATTACCAGATGCTTAGAACTAGAATTTATCAGGTTGAATCACAGCTAAATGCTTGTAGTGAATGTTTTGATCAGCCATCCAGGTATGTATGTGCACTGAACGACTTATTTCCCTAGCAGGTGGGAGTCCCGACCAGAGACAGCTCTACTGCCTGCCCTCTCTGAAAATTGCCATCATCCATGGGATTACTCCCTTCACTGGGGCAGCCTACATTCAACAGCTGGTAGATATAAATGCCAGGCCTTCTTTCTCCAGTTCAGGACAACTCAGAAAAGCTTTCCTAGTATTATAGCTTCCCATGGGTTAAGCAGAGGCTTCTGTTGTGAGTACATCACAGACCAATTTCTCCCTGCGCTCATTCCTGCTTCTCTGCTCACCTCCACAGGTAGGTGTAAATCTGGAGATTGTTCCTCAATAAACATCCTGCCTGCTAATCTCTATCTTGGAGTCTGCTTATTTTATCAAGGGAATTTACTTGCAATGCTCATATTCATTCTGCAGTTCAGACCACTTTGAAGAAGCTGCCTAGGATGCTACCTCTGATTAATGTGGGTAAGGTCCCCCTTCTGTGATATATCCAAAATTAAAATTACCAATGAGTATTCATGGTTGTTGTCCCAAAGCTTTAACATGAGACTCTACTTAATCAGGTCTTAATCTTATGTACAGATAGTTTTTTTTCTTTTTTACAAAATCTCTGCCTGGTAGTTGTGTTTAGCTCTTCAGTCCTATTGTTGTTCCTTAAAGGTGCTGCTGCTAATTCTATCAGTTCAAACCTATACATGTCCTGTAGGAACAACGCAACCTTCACGTTTCCTTCAAAATATTACTCAGTTTTACTGGTACACTTAAATTATCATCATGTTGATATTTCATAACTTTGTACTTTGGCACTTGAATATATGCATTTTCATATTATTTCCCAATGTTTCCTTTGTATTTGCCTTTCACCTGTGATAAGATCTCTGAAATCTGAAGCTATGTTTTTCATTTTTCTTCAACTTCTTTTGTATCTCCTGGCCACACTTACTTTCATCTGGCAACAAAAGAGTTTGGACCCTGTTTTTCCTAAGGGAGGCAAGTGATTAAGAACAGGATCCTTGGAGCTGGTCCACTTGCAATTGAATCTGGGCTCCAGCACTTACGATTTTGAATAAGCTACTTAATTTCCCTAAGGCTCACTGTCATAATCTGTAAAATGGAGCTGACTGTATTGGGGGAATTAATGAGTTAATGTAACAAGTTACCAGAAGATTGCCTGTCAATAAGAAGCAGCACTATATACATGTTACCTATAACTCTTCCAACACAAGAATGTCTATGAATGTCTATGATAGCTATTCATTTTTATTGTTTTGTTCAAATAACATTTTGGATGCTAAGATGACCAGGATAAATATTTCAAAATCCTGCTATTCACGTGCTCCCTTCCCTATGCCATTTGCATGAGGAAGTTGTCCATTAGAATCACCCTCCAGAGCCTGTGCTATTTCTAACCCTTGTTTCTCTAGGCCAGTCCAGGGTTCAAGGAAGCAGGCTAAGGTTGTCCATATAAACTATGAACCTGAGTGATGCTGCTGGATGGTAAATGTGAGGCTAATAACCTCATACACCTGACACTTCCTTAAATTTGTTGTGGCAGAACACATCAAGTTTATAGTGGAAAGATAATTTCTCTAAGCTTTATGGGAATGCAACAAAACTAGGGAATACACTTGCTGGTATGTATTTACCTGGCCACCTCAACTAGTTAAAAAGCTGAACATCTTAGTCCTCAGAAGAGTGTTTTAGCCTCTGGGCTATTGCCCAATGAAGACAGCTACGAAATGCCCGGGTTAACTTGTTAATCAACGTTTGCTGTATGGTCTAGCAGCATCAGCATCAGCTGGGAGCTTGTGGGGTCCCCAAGTCAGATCTCCTGTATTGGGATATCAGAGAATGGGGTCCAGGAAACTGTGCTTTATCAAGTTCCTCAGGTGATTCTTAAGCACACTGAAGTTTGAGAAGCTCTGACTTAGGGTACATAAGAATGAAGCTAAACCTGTTAGGTCGGAATTGTTGCTCTGTCATGGACTAGCTGTACGATTGTGGGAAAGTTACTTACCTCCTCTGGGCCTCTGTTTCCTCTGCTACATCATAAGTGTGCTGTGAAGATCAAACTTTTAGTACACAGAAAGTGTATAGAACTTAATAAAAACTCCGTGAACACCATTACAACTATTGCCATCACTGGTGCTGCTGTGGCTTGATCTTACCATCTTCAGCATGTTGCTGGCTGGTGGAACCACTCCTCTCCTGAGGGTGTTGTGTGCATTAACGATTTCTTCTTGTACAGCTGCCAGTTCAGTGACAAGTTCCTGAAACGGGACTTTAGGTGGTTTTTCCTGTTACCCGAAAATAATTAATTAGTGCTCCTTCTTTTAAGTGAATTTGTCACATATATATTTGCAGACCTATAGGCAATGAGAATTTATAGTTTATATTGAATAAACTGATCTGCAGCATTTTTGAATGGACGGTATTTCAGTATTTTAGATTCCATTTCTCCAGTTCTAGTTTTGAGGATTTCTGAATGTCAGGCTGACATTACAGTAGTCTTCAGAACAGTGCACTGGTGATTATGGTTTTTCAAATTTATGATAGATACTTTGGACCATGTTAAAGCACTTTTTATCGGGCAATAAGAACCATAGTGGGAGATGTTTTGAAATCATACATTTTACTGATGGGATTCTCTTCCACATCCTCCACCCCCCAACAAGTGTTCTCTTTGCCTCCCACATAAACCACTTGCGTTTGAATTCTTGTCTAATAGTATCTGCCCAGGAGAACCCAAACTAAGAGATTCATTATTGAGTACAAAGACTCAAGTGTTACTAAATCAGATTCTGTATCGTTTTCCTGTTCATATGAGAAAGCATCAATGTTTGCAAGTGTACCAGGGAGAAAGTATCAAATAGAATTCAAACTCAGCCTACAATGTAGAATTGGAGACAGTTCCTTTCACTTGTTTATCTTTTATCTTGCAACTCACCAGAAAAAATTTACAGCCAAAATATATTAAGTTAGCATTAATTTGCTATAAAGAGCATCTTCTTTTTTGCTTGTGTGATATAAACTTGATACCTTTTTTAAAAAATGTGGCAAAGCTAATGCACTATTAATATAATTTTAGTGGTGTCTCTGTTTCCTTCTCAATTACCACAGGAGGTAACAGCACAATTTATGAATGGATAGGGTCCAGCACCATACCTTGCTCAAATATAGAAATAGTTTTTATCATTTATTTTATATCAGCAGTTTTAAGGTGTAGGGATGGGACATAAATACAGAATCCAGAAGACCCCTCTAGAGACTGGATATACTCATATGTTGTCATTTTTCTCTGACATTGCAAGGAGCTCTGATTTGGACTTGAAGAGAGGCTGAGGACTCACAAGATTCCACGTACGATTTCCACATTATAACTCTCCCTGCTCCTCTACAAACCCTTGCTCCAGTGACACTCACAACATTTTCCTCCACCTCATCCCCCAACATTCATTTAACATCCTATAATGATTTTTCTTCTCACTTCCTCTCATTTGTGGAAACTGGGTCTCCCAACATAAATTCATCCTGTCTACCCAGATTTCTGCAGTCAACTCGAGGGACTTTAGCATCCACATAGATGACTCCAACACTCTGATGTCTTAGGCCCTTGAAATCTTCCTCCCTTTAAATTTCTCCTCCAATTCTCTTTAGCTCCCACTTTGTTAGACACCAACTATGTCTCATAATCTTCCCCAGACACTGCACCTTTCAAATCACCTGGTCAAGCATTTTCCTGCCTGACCAGAATTTCCTGTCTTTCCAAGTAGCTAAGGACAACGACTGAGACTATTCAATATAATCTTGCCAAACAATGAGATATCAGTTAACTCCAGTGAGAATGGCCTTTATCAAAAAGTCCCAAAACAATACATGTTGATGTGGATTCAGAGACACAGGAACACTCATACACTGCTGGTGGGACTGTAAACTAGTGCAACCCCTGTGGAAAGCAATGTGGAGATACCTTAAACAGATGCAAATAGACCTACCATTCGATCCAGCAATCCCATTATTGGGCATCTACCCAGAAGAACAAAAGTCATTCTATAACAAAGACACCTGCACCCGAATGTTTATAGCAGCACAATTCACAATTGCAAAGATGTGGAAACAATCCAAATGCCCATCAATTCATGAATGGATTAGTAAAATGTGGTATATGTATACCATGGAGTATTACTCAGCTATAAGAAATAACAGTGGTATGGCATCTCTTTTGTTCTCCTGGAGAGAATTGGAACCCATTCTATTAAGTGAAGTATCCCAAGAATGGAAAAATAAGCACCACATGTACTCACCAGCAAATTGGTTTCCCTGATCATCACCTAAGTGCACATTTGGGAATAACACCAATTGTGTATCAGACAGAGGTGGGGAGTTGGGGGAGGGGATGGGTGTATACCTACATGATGAGTGCCGATGCGCACTCTCTGGGGAATGGACATGCTTGAAGCTCAGACTCAGGGGGATGGGGAGATATGGGCAATATGTATAACCTGAACTTTTGTAGCCCCATAATAAGCTGAAATAAAAAAAAAAAGAAATATGGACCTATATGAAAACAGGTTTTGAGTAAAATTTATAAGAATAAAATAGATGTTAAAAATTATTTAAAAAAAAATATATATATAATCTTGCCTTCTACCTCATTCTGCATTTTCTCTACTAGCCTTCTCTTGTCTTGCCTTTCTTCTCTATCCATGTTCTCTCATTTCAATAACTCTCTTCCTGAAATACTAAGTCTTTTATTTGTACACCCTCATCTAGAAATACCCATCTAGGAATACTCCAACTTCAGATGAGGCTAACAAGCCCCTGCACTGTCAGCTGAGCATTGTCAGAAAAATATCACACAAAATGATGAATATTAGTATCACCACAAGTCAATATGACTGATCTCAAATTGTCCCTTAATTCTGCTCCTCAATTCTAATCAATTATCTGATTAACTCACTCTGTCTTTCTCCACATTATTGCAGAATTTTTGCATTCTCTCCTATTCACAACTAGATTCTTTCAAGAGATTGTGAAATACCTACTTCTCTCAGTAAGAAGAAGCCATCAGAGGCCAGCTGCTTCAACTCTTTCACCCAGCCCACCAATCTCCTGTATCTGTCCCCTTTCTTTCCTCTTTCTCTGTAGTACTAGAGAATGGGTCATACTTTCTAACGCTCAATTCTCCACCAGTGTTATTTTAGTCCATGCTCTTCCACCTTTCTCAAAATTTCACATTATTTATTTTCTTTTCATTTTGTTTATCTTCAACCACTCTTTCTCCTTGGCTTTTCTCAATGGTGTTGAGCATACTCAATGAGCATACTGCTTGTCCCTTCAAAGAAACAGATACTTCTTCATTTACCTCACTTACTCATTCAACTATTGTTGTATCTCTCTATTCTCCTACCCTATCAAAATTCTGGAGCATGTTGCCAATTCTGGCTGTCTACAATTGCCCACCCTCTAAGTACTACAATTTTGCATTCACCTTTCCTCCATTATTACACTAAAACAGTGGTTCTATGTCAGGTGACCTCTTCCTTCCTTAGGCATTAGGCAATATCTGGAGAGATTTTTGGTTGTCATGATGGGCTTAGTGGGAGGAGAGGGTTATCTGTCTTGTGGGTAGAGGCCAGGAGTGCTGTTGCTAAATTCTTACAAGGCCCAGGACAGCAACCACCAACAAAGAATTAACCCATACAAAATGTCAGTGGTGCTGAGGTTGAGAAACTACACATTGTAACAACTACAAGTAAGGTCTCTGACAAACTCAAGTTGTATATCCAATATTGTTTTAATAACTCTATTCTACTTGGTCTATTGGCAGATGGCTCCTTTGACTAGGCTTTCAGTATACACATTCCCTTGGTGTAAGGGATAGCACACTCTCTTCATTTTACTCGTATCTCTCAGATTTCTCTTCCTTTACCTGGACTGACTGTAGTTCCTGCGTGGCTTTCTACTGGCTTTCTGGAATCCACTAATGCTTTATTACCTCGATATTCTCTCTCCCACTCCCCAATCCATTCTTTCCTAACCCATTCTTCATTCATCAACCAGAGTCAAAATTTCAAAACACAGACACAATAAAGTCACTCTGCTGTTAAAAGTCTTCCACAGTTTGACTGTGGAAGATGAATTAAATCTTTCACAAGGCCTTTGAAGACTATGTTTATTTCTCAGCCTCTGTTTAAGATATGTTCCCCTAGTTTTCTCTGCTGTAGTCACACTGATTTTCTTTTTGTTTTCCCAATATGCCAGTTTCTATCCTGCCTTGGATTATTTGCCCAGGTCTGTACCTTTGATAGTATACCCTTTCAGCATGCAAGACTGACTTATTCTTCAGATCTCAGGTCTACCATGTCCTTGGAGAAGTCTCTAATGACCTCAGACAAGATCAGGCCTAACTGTTACCTGATCATAACTCCCTATACCTTTCCTTTAAAGTTATTTTTGTGTCATGTCTACCAGATTATCATGGAAAACTATATGTCTCAGTAGTTAAGCGAGTTCTCTTTGATTAGATGCCTAGTATCCTGGCAGATTGACACTGGAGGAAGTTTAAAATAAGATCCAGGCTTGGTAGTTAGTCTATTTGCTTTCCACTAGAGTCTGAAAAAAAAAGTATACTATTATTTTTGTTGGAGAAATTGGAACAACTTATTATTTACTTTAATTTGGATTCATGTTTAAAGTTTATGTAATAAATTTGTATTTGGGGCTTAATTCATCTTACCTTCTTGTTTTAATTTAAAATTCTCAAGCCTTCAGTTCATGAGAAAACTGGCTACAGAATATATGTAAATGTTCCCATAATTCTGCTATAGAATGCAAACACTTTTTCTTTTGGATCTTGGTCAGTAAATGGATGATGTTTTGGTTCCCTTGAATGGGAATTCTACTCATCTACATTTTGTTCTGGGTTTTTAACTAGTGATACTGATTCCTTCTTTCACATGGCAACTTGGGTCAGGCTGTCTTCCAGAACTTGGACTAAGGGGCCTAGACAGCCTAGTACTAGGTCTTGAAGGCAAATGTAGGTTTTGGACCACCAGCCTTTCTCCTGTTCCTCTGGAATAGTGGCTATGCTTCTGGTTAGCTTTTCCTATTGTGAAGTATAACAATCACCCTTCCACAATGGGGGCGTAAAATGGTCAGAGAATAAGAGAGAAGAAAGGAAAGTCTTCTTCATGTCTATAATTCCAGTTTACTAGAGGATTATTGGGAATTGGACAAGAGCACTACCTAGTGTCTCTTTAGTGAAGAGGTATAAATGATAGGATCCAAACACCAATCCACTGCCCCAACAGCCCAATGTATATGGATTTTCTTTCACCAATAAAATTGCCTGACACTTTTGACTTCTCTTACCTGGCCTATTAAAATATAAAACTCACTCATTTTTATATCAAAGCTATTGACTTCAGCTTGTATTAAAAGTATTTTGGGTAAATGAAAATATATATTATTTTATTTATATTATTGAGGTGATTTAAGGGTGAGTATTATTGGCTGATGATAAAATGTTAGGGACCTACTCCTTACTGCACCATTGAGTGTTTTATTTCTATTTTGTGATTGTTAAAAGTTTTTGCTTTTAATAAGCAGTGAGATTCAGGCCTTATATGTTGATTCCATTGCTAACAGCCACTCATATCTCTCTTAGCTGTTGGCACCTTTCCATTTTATATTTCATTTTAATGTGTTAAATTCTTGTTGTAAATACAAACTATATAGCTCAATCAGGATATTGATGACATATGGGCCCTATCTGGGAACAAAAACAACAACTTTGCTTTCTTCCCCCTTTTTAGTCATGGAAAATGCATGGATAGGTTATAAAGAACTAGTTGCTCCCCTACATTCTCACCTTCTTTTGTATCATCCAGAAAGGCTATAATGAAATAGGCATGGGCCCATACAGCTACACCGATTAAGTGTAATTTCAGGCCCTGCCACTTCCTAGTCATCTGACCTTGGCCATATGACTTAGCCTTCCTATTCTGTGGTTCTCCCCTCTATGATATGGTACTTAATATTAAGAATAGTACTTGCCTAATAGGGCTATTGTAAGAACTAGGTGAATGATGGGTGTAGTGTCCTCACAACAGATCCTGTAACATATTGAGTTCTATTAAAATGTTAGCTCTTATATTTATCTAGTAAGTAATTATGAAATATACAATCCTTACATACTCTTCTGGCCAAAACAGGCAGGAATCCAATAGCAGCAACCAAACCCAAGAAGCATTTCATTGCCATTGCTGAAAAGAAAAGTAGCACAATTTTAAATTATTCTCAATGCATGGGATAGTGTTTTGTGATAAACCTTATTTGAACCACTTTTACATATATTCGCATTTTTTTTTTTTTTTTGCAAAAAGAGACAAGAAGGGACAGAATAAGTTTTAATGCATTAGTCATTGGGACCCAGAGAGGAATATAGGACTGTGTTTGGAAGGATGATAGACTCCCAAAGATATAAATGTTTTAATCCTTGGAACCCTTGCATATGTTATATTGTGTTGTAAAAAGGAATTAAGGTAGCAGATGAAATTTAAATTGCTAATTGGCTGACGTTAAAGTAGGGAGATTATTCTGGAATATCTGGGTGGACCCAATGTAATCACATGGGTATTTAAATGTGGAAGAGGGAGTCAGAAGGGTCTAAATCAGTGAAGTGGCATGAGAAAGACTTGATCAGCCTTTGCTGCCCTTGAAGACAGAGAAAGGGACCACAGCTAAGAAATATGGACAACCTCTGGAAGCAGGAAAAGGCAAGGAAACGGATTGTCCCCTAGAGCTCCCTGTTGAAACCTTGATTTTAGCCCAGTGAGACATATTTGAATTTCTGAACTTCAGAACTATAAGATAATAAATTTCTTTCATTGTAAGACATTGAGTTTATGATAATTTGTTACAGTAGCAAGAGGAAACTATGTAAGAACACGGCAAGATTAGATTTGAACTCTTCATCACCTACCGAGAAGAGGCGTGATCTTGGTACTAGTAACCTGTGTGTGTGACTTAGAGATATACTGTAATATACAATCATTCTGCCAAGCACGATAGTCATTGTGAGTCAGGCAAATTAGAGCTAATGTATCTTCTCCTTTATTTTTAGTTGATATGGCTAGCTAACTCTAGGATATTAATAAGTGTAGGTTATGAAATTTGGTTGACACCTTCTTTTCACAATCTGCTAAGTTTATTTCTGAATCCATCCTGCTGAGTGATAAGAAGTACAGGCTAACGATTTGGTTCTCATTTTATAGACACAGATACTTTTAAAGAGCAAGCTAACTGATTTGTCGCAATAATATATTGAAGATTACTCCCGCTTTTTCACCCAATGATGTGGTTTGCCGTAGCTCTCAAGCTTCCCCAGCCTACTGCTGGACACGTTTGATAAGAGGAGAACTCCGTCAGTCAATTCTTTTGGGGGAAATATACGTGCAGACAATGTTACCTTTATCACTCTTTTTCTTTTACTTCTTTCCCTTCCTTTCTCTCTGCATCCAAAGGTTCAGATACTCTCACCTCCCAAGATTTACAATAGTATAGTGACATAGATGATGAAATATGCATCTCATTCTCTTACTGAATCCTCACAAAATTTAGTAAAGCTGATTTTAACCCCAACTTAATTTAAAAATAATAAAATAAAAAGAAGCTTCTAAGTTGGGGGGCTTCAAGATGACTGACTAGAGGCCCCTGGTGCTCACCTCCTCTGCAAAGGAATCATAACGTGGGGGTGGGTGGTATATAATCACATTTTGAATAGATAGTCTAAGAGAAAACACTGGGATTCAACAGAGAAGTGACAGGAAACACCGAAAGCAAGGAAGGAGATGGAAGCAAGGCAGCCTGCTTGACCAGGATCGGCTGGAAGCCTGAAGAGACTCCTCAATGCAGGGAAAGGGGAAGTAAGAGACCCCAAGTAGTCTACGTTGCACCACAAACTCCTGCATCCTAGCCACGGAAAACTGCTAGACCTTTATAGTCCCTGAGACTAACTTAGGGAAATGCCTGGAGACCACACAAAAGCATTGCTGCAAAGAGGGAGCTCACAATGGGTCTCACGCAGCCCTGAGCACTATGCAATTACATCAACGTGGCTTATTGAGAGCCCAGCCCGCCAGACTGCATTCTGCCTGGGGGCCCAACAGTCCTGCTCATCCATCCATATGTCAGAAGCCTCTCTGCCATTCCTCTCCTGCAGCCACCAACCACCACAGTGGGCTGCTGCCACCAGGGTTGACATGGGAGTCATTGGCAAAACCCCATTGCCCCCAGCAGGGAAGTCATCACACATTTTCACGCACCCCAGGGACAAACTCCTCTGCCTATAGCAGCCACTGTGGCTAGGGACAAAGCACGAGCGAAGCGTACTCTCCCCACCCACTACAGATGGCTGCTACCACTGAAAGCAACCTTGCCCTCCCCAGTATCGAGGCTGCAGTGCAACAACTGCCACCCCCACTCAAGCATTCTGCCTTGGGCCTGGGGATCACTCTGCTCCTGTCTACCCCAGCCAGCCCTTGCCTGCACCACCAGGGGGCTTGAGGACAGGTCTACCTGACCTGGCACTGCCCAAGTGCTCAAGTATGCCAACCAGGGGTCTGGGGACCACCCAGCCCAGTTTTCCACTGTTGGTACCTAAGCAACTCCTCCTGGAAGCTTCAAAGTAGGCTCACCTAATCTGACACTACCATCACAGTGGACACTCACCTGCAAGTGCCACCTGCACAGGCCTGGGGACTGGCTTGTCCAGCCCATTGCAGCCATCATCAACACCAGCATTAACTGCATAGAATCCAGAGATTTGTCTCACCATGGCTACTACCATTGCCCATGCCAGCTGCCCAGGGGCTCGAGAACCTGCCCACCCACCTGGTCCACCACTACCACTACCAGCACCTGAGCAAGCTGCCTGGAGTCCCAAGAATCAGCCTACCTGGACCTGCTAACACTGGTGCTAGCATACACTGTCTTGGGGACAAAGGACAGGCATGCTTGGGTAGCTGCCGCCACCAGTGGGGCCCAAGGATAAGTCCACCTGGTGTCCTCATCCCCAGAAAAACTTCACCACAACCTCCACTGACAATCACACCATAAGATACTAAGGAAATCACAGACGCCACTGCTTACAGCCAAGGAAATCATATGGAGACTACACTATTATACACATCAGGAATCAAAACCAAAGTGTCCTACACAACCAACACCATTGATAACATCCTCAGAAAAAAGTTCTCCCCTGTGAAAGCAAATCCAAAACGTTAGAAGTGACTGTTACATGAGGTGCACAGATATCAACATAAGGACAAAAGAAATAAGAAAAAGGAAGAAAATATGACATCTCCAAAGGAACACAATAATTATCCAGCAACAGATTCCAGTCAAAAAGAAATCTATGAAATTCTAGAAAAAGAATTCAAAATAATGATATTAAAGAAGCTTAGTGAGATACAAGAGAATAGAGAAAAATAATACAAAGAAATCAGGAAAACAATTTAGTATATGAATGAGAAATTAACCAAACACATAGATACCATATAACAGAACCAAACAGAACTCATTAAATAAAATGCAAAATACATTCCAAGCTTCAACAATAGACTAGATCAAGCAGAAAGAAGAATGTCAGAACTTGAAGGCAGGTCCTTTGAAATAACTCAGTGAGACAAAAATAAAGAAAAAAAAAAAAAGAGCAAACCCTGCGTGAGAAATGGAATTCCATATGGTGACCAAATATTCAAATTTTTTAGTGTCCCAGAGGACAAAGAGAAAATGAAAGGATGGAAAACCTATTTAAAGATCTTATAGTCCAATAGAGAATAGAGTGATGTGTTCAAAATGGGGAGGGGAGGAAACACTACTAATGAAGGATAGCAAAGTTATCCTTCATAAATGAAGAGGAAATGTCTTTTCCAGCAAAAGCTGAGGGAATTCATTGCCACTAGACTGGCCCTACCAGAAATGCTTAAGGGGCCCCTACATGTGGAAGTGACAGGGCATTATCTACCATCATAAAAACACACAAAAGTATAAAACCCACAAACCCACTAGTAGAGCAAACGCACAAATGAAAAAGAGAAAGGACTCAAATGTTATCACTACAGAAAACCACAAACCACAACGATAAACAATAAGTGATAAAGAAGGGACCAAAAGGTATACAAAACAAACAGAAATCAATTAATAACATTACAGGATGGCTGTTATCAGAAAGACAAAACATAACAGATGTTGGCAAGGATCTGGAACAAAAAGAACTCTTATACAATCCTGGTGGGAATGTAAATTAGCACAGCCACTATGGAAAACAATATGGATATTTCTAAAACTATAGCTACCATATGATCCAGTAATCCACAACTGGATTTATCCAAAGACAAAAAAATCAGTATATCAAATTTATATCTGCACTACTATGTTTATTGCAGTACTATTCACAATAGCAAAGATATAGAATCAACCTAAGTGTCCATCAATGATGAATGAATGAAATGTAGTATAAAAACACAATGAAATACTATTCAGCCAAAAAAGAATGAAATCCCATCATTTGCAACAGCATAGATAGAACTGGAGGTCATTATGTTAATGGAAGTAAACTGGGCATAGAAAGACGAATATTGCACATTCTCACTCATATGTGGGAGCTAAAATAGTTGATGTCGTGAAGTCAGAGAATAGAATGATTTACCAGAAGCTGAAAAGGTGTGTGAGTAGCGAGAGGGAAGAAAAAGAAAACATAGAGGAAACATTCTAGGACACTCATCTGTGCAAAGAGGTTGGTTAATGGGTGCATACATCCAGTTAGATAGAAGGCATAAGTTCTAATATCAATAACAGAGTAGGGTAACCACAGTTAACAACGTATTGTATATTGCAAAATAGAAGAGAGGACTTGAAATGTTCCCCATACATAGAAATGATAAATACTCAAGGTAATAAACACCATAAATGCACTGACTTGATGATTGCAGTCTATGGATGTAACAAAATGTCACACATGCCTCACAAATATGTACAAATATCAAATATGTATCAATAAAAATGAGCTTTTGAAATATACTAGATTGATATATACCCACATATTAATATTTATACCCACACATATACTATATATATATACACACACACATATACTTTTTCTATCTATATCTATCTATATTATATATGTGTAAGTACATACATACACACATGTATTACATATGTATATATTAATATATTCACTGAAGTGTTATTATTTAAGTTGATCTCCATTATGAGGCTGTCCATAAATTCTGTTGTTGTATTTTCTGAGGGACATGTTTTGGGGGTGATATGTGCTCATTAGTTTGATTGCTATGATGTTTTCATGGGTGTACACATACATGTACTTCAATTATACTTCAAAAAAGCTCTTATAAAAGGTTTGAGAAATACCAAAAAAAAAAAAATTTACCTGTTTTACAACAGTTAAGCAACTGATACTGACAGTTTAGATTTTGTCTTTCAAGTCTGTACTTGTTCTTATCTACAAATCAATTTCTTTGTTGAATTTATATATAAAAACCACAATTTATAAAAAACCATTATATCCTTTTTTTCCCCAGGTTCTATATTATTACATTTTCATTATGAACATTTTCTTAAAATCATGAATAACTTGTAATTTACTTTGATTTTGACTAAAGTTTGATTTTTAAGCTGTTAATATTTTTTTCTAACTAAAGCTATGGTGGTTCTTTTGGCACAAATGCCCTTATCAGTTTTAGAATTCTTTTCATGAATTACTATAGAGTTTGAGCCCCAGAATTAAAAACCAATTACAATCTGTGGACTACATTTTAGAATGTTATAAATCTAATTTTACTTCTATGTGTACCTGATACATAGTAGATGCTTCATAAATATTCAATAAATGAATTTATTTTGGTACAATTGAAATAATTAGCTATTTCAGATATTGGAAGCCACAGACACAACCCCCACACCTCCACCTCTCCACACTATCTGTTAATTCAATACGGTGTGCTATAATAAAATCATACTGATCCTGAAGTTAAAATACTAGTGTTTTGTGCTAGATTATCCTGTTATCTATGACACCTCTACATTCACAAGTTCTCTGAAAATCAGCTTCCTTTCATTTAGAAGGAAATCCAACATGTTGGAGACAGAGATCAGATTCATATGACTACATGAGACAACCAACACTTTAGAATTAACTAATATTGTTCTTTTCAGAATGTTTCAATCTGCTTAATGCACTTCAAAATTCAAATTTAAAAGCATGATATATTTTATAAATGGTTTCTAATTAATTCCGAAAGGAGGACTTTGAAAACATATATCACCTATATTGTTGGAAATATACATATACAACCTGGATATTTTACATACAGTGTTAGTATTTTTCTTCTGTCACAACTGGGTAGAAAATTCATTATTTTATTATATAAGATGCATAAGGAATTTGATATGATACTATGTGTAGACCGTTTAAAAGTGATTTGGGGATAATGATGCCAACAGGGATTATGGTTACCTTCGCATGTTTGGCTTGTCCAAAGAATTTTAGTTGATCAAAGTTTATGTCGACTAAGATGGAAATAAACTATTAAGAAAGGACCCTCAGAGTTTTGAGTCCCAGTTTTGGCTTGAAGTCTATGAACAAGTATACTAAACTTACAGCTTCTGAGAGAAGGAGGATGGAGGATGATTTTTGTTTGCTTAAGGTTCAAAGAGCCACTTGGGGCAACTGAGTGAAAACTTAAAAGTTAATAATTAGGTATCAGAAATATATTAAAATAAAACGATAATTGAATCCAAGAATCATGTAGGTATCTCTGTTGGACCAGAGTTGTAAGAGACTTTGGGCATTGGGATAGTTCCAGAAGGTATAGCTCAGAATCGGAAGCCAGAGTCTGGAGCTGAAGGGATGAAAAACTACAGGCAACAGTCAGAGGTTCTGGCAAACAGAGAATTCTGCAGATGTAACAAGGATGCTGACATAGAGATTAGAATTGGAGAGCGTGACTCAGAGGTTGAATAGAGGTTGTGGGGGTGGAAATATAAGTGGGCCCAGAGTGAGAGCCCCTGTGGATCCAGACTGAGGCTTATTCTGGAGTGCTGGGACAGGATAAGTCCCAGGGCCTGGACCAGGGCTAAGCCTCCAGGATGGGCTGAATTATTCCCCATTTCCTGCAGGACTGCAAAAATAGGAACTAAATAGGCCATTGCAAGCAAGAAATTTTACAGTTGCTTGAACTCAGGTAAAGGTAGTTTTTCTGAACCGAAGTATTACCCGAAGAAGCATCCCCTCATTGGCTTTAGCATCCATTCCTTTATAACATAATTATTTTACACAAAAAAGGAAATTTTAAGAGAATACTCTTAAAATATTTTTAGATACTGATACCACAAACTTGAAACACTGTCTACTTAAATTTATATTCTTATAGTTCAGTTGCAGATTGTGTTTCTTATTGACAAATTAATAGACCATGAACAACTAAAAGTTAATATTTTACAGGAGGAAAGATCAAGGAGAAGGGAAAAGACTGAGGACAATTGGGTACTGCCCTATGGCATACCCTGGGAAATGCATTCTAATATATTAGATTGCTGGAGCATGACCTTCTCAGAAAGCATTTACATGAAGAACAGTCCTTTCCTTGCTGTAACCAAAGAATTGATAAGAATGAACTCTACAAGGAATATATTTTCTATCTTTTTTATCTTCTTTGCCTCAATGAATCTATTAATTATTTATGTTCTTAAAAAAATTACTGAGTTATATTTTACATATAGGAAAGCACACAGATCTTAAGTGTACAGTTGAAAAGTTTGTAAATATGTATGTACATATGTAACCACCACTAAAATCAACATATAGAGCATGATTTCCAACACTCTATAAGGTTACTTGTGCCCCCTTTTAATCTGTAGCCCCCAAGAGTAAAAACTATACTGATTTTAATAACTATGGGTTATTTTTATCAGTTGTTAAAATTTATAAAAGTAGAATATATATTTTTAGTATCTAACTTCTTTCACTCAATGGTGTGCATATGAGATTCATCCATGTTGTATATGAAGAAGTTTGTGTTTGTTAATAGCTCTGTAGTATTCTGCTGTATTCATACAGTATAATTTATTTACCTATTCTATTATTCATAAGTGTTTTCAGTTTGGAACTATTATGAATAAAACGTCTATGAATATTTTCTACACCCATCTTTTAGTAGACACTGTGATTCACTTTTTTACAGAGATATATACCTCAGAGTGGGATTATTGTGTCATATGATATACATATGTTTTCCTTCAGAAACTATTGTCAAATATTGTTCCAAAGAAGTTTTATTAGTTCATACTTTCACCAGCTTCATAGCCTAAAAAATTATTAGTATTCTCAGCCCTTTTTTTCAATTTTATCCATTATGTTTGTTTAATACTATGTCATTGCAGTTTTTCATTTATATTTGTCTAATGACTAATGATATTGAGCACATTTTGATATGTTTGTCAGCCACTTTGATGCCATATTCTGTGTCTTCTTTGTTTAATCTTTTGCCCATTGTTGTAATTAGGTTGGCTGTCTTTTTATTTGTTTGTATGAATTCTCTATATGTTCTTGATGAGGCATTTGTCAAAGGTGTTACAAATACATGACTTTGTGGCTTATCTTTTTAACTCTCTTAATTGTATTTTTTGTTAAACAAAAGTTCCTAACTTAAATAAGTCTAGTTTATCTTTCTTTCCTTATGGTTAGTGCCTGTGTATGTGTGTGTGTGTGTGTGTGTGTGTGTGTTTTCCATTTAAGAAGTTTTGGTGACCTCAAAGTGATGGGTCCTAAAGCTATTTTCTTCAAGAAGATAGATTCAACATTGTAAAAAATATTGAAGAAAAACAAAGCTGGAGGACTTAACACTACCAAATATTGAGACTTAGTATAATGTAGAAGTAATTAAGACAGAGCAGTAGCTTATCTATACACAAGCATAGATAAATGGATCAAGGGAATATTATGGAATACAGAATAATAGTCACATAATTTATGACAAAGGCTTGAATGCAATTGGGTAGGAAAAGGGTGATAATTTTTATAAAAAGTATGAGGTCAATGGGATATCTAATAAGGAAAAAATATGGATTTTGATCTCTGCCTCCCATTATAAACAAAAAACAATTTGACATGAGCTATAGACTAAAAATAAACAAAAATTAAAAATGTGAATATCTTATTCATCATAGATCTAAATGTGAAAACTATCTTCTATTTGTAAGACATAAATTCCAACTGTTTGATGATGATCTGATATTATTTGAAGTATGCAGTTACATTTTTTCCAAACAAATTCTCTTGTTTTTTTTCTTTTGATTTTCTTTCATTACAGTCCATTTGATTCATTGCATTATATATATAAAAGGTCCCTGTGAAAATGACAGGAAAGCTGCTGCTGGTGGTCTTAGTATACATTACTAAAGGTAAGATTTTCCTAAAGCAGAGCCTGGGAGATGGGTTCACAGAATAGGAAGTATTAATGGGATGGAGATGAAAATTGAAAGGGGACAGAGGGAGAAAGAAAAGTTTAAAGAGAAGTTGTTGAGGAAGGCTGGGATAAGGTGGGGTACACAAGTAAGTATGTGATTTATGGAGTCCAACACCTAGCATGAAGACCCTGGGGACCTGAAGCAAATTTGGAGACTACAGGTGGAAAGACTGCAGAAAGGAGTGTGGGTTAGCTTAAAATGTGTCCCATCGCCAGGAGTTCTCAACGTCTTCTTCCTGCTGCCCTCGTTCTGACAGAGACTATCTTACAGTCTCTGTAAAGTGAAAACTTTTATCTCTATTACCCATGAAATGCCTGTCAACTCCCCAAAATAAAACTTAAAATCAGCCTGCCTTCAATTATAAAGGAGACAGAGGGCTACTACATGTTTGAATATGGCCCCCTTCTACTGGCTGGTTGTTGTGGCAGCATTTTCAAATAGTTCATGAAATAAAAGATGGCTACCTTGGCATTTCCATATCTGTATGACTACGTGGTAACTGACCCTACATGAAAAATATTTCTTCCCAGCCTTGCTCTCAGAAGGTCATGAGAATCAACTTAACAAGTAATATTACTTTGTGTTTGTAGAGTATGTCTTAGTTTATAAATTCCTTTATGAAAAACATGGAAATAACTAACATTTACTTTTAGATTACAATGGTATCAGAAAAAGACTTTGTATTTAATCTCATACTAAACATCATAACAATGCTATTAGGTAGTCACTTCTTAAATTCATTTTCAAATAAAGAAACTAACAAAGGCACTGCATAACTTACCTAAGTCCACACAGCTTGTGAATTGGTGTCCTATTGAGAACCAGGTATTTTGCTATATAATGTAGTCTTGCCTTTAAATGATACTCCACGGAGGAGACCTGCTCAGTGATGCGGTCAGTACAAGAGGTCAAGGAATTTAAAGCAGATAGAGGGCACAGATACAAGAGAATCAGAACAAGTATAGATTCTATGAAGATTACAAATCATTATTATGGGTAGACTTCTAGTTTATAACACAGATAACATCATCATCACTGAACCTCACTGATCTTAAACTTTTACATTGTGAACAAGCTGCAAAGATTGGCTGCATGGTGCAGCAGAGCTACGATCAGACAGCAAGAACACTGACAGGGATCACGTAATGGTCCAAAAAATGGAAGCAACTCATCAGCTTTGTTTTATTCATTCACTCAATAAGCATTTATTGAGGTATTAATATGCATCATGTCCATTTCTAGATGCTGAGGATACATAGAATAACTAAACTTACAAACTGCATAGTCTCATGGAGTTTGCATTCTAGTGCTTGGCATGTAGTACATACAGTGCATTTATGTCAACTCTGTTATGATATGTCAGGCACAATGACAGGTTCTGGGAATAAAAAGATAAATAGTCCATTTTCTTAAGGAACTTTCTGTTTAACAGGAAAAATATCTGCTATGGGAGCACTTTCATAAAGATTTGTCCAGAAGTGAGGTCAAAGCAACTAACTACCGTGAGAAGTCTGGAAATAGTAAACAGTATTATACCAAATATTAACTAGAAAAACAGTAAATATTCTAGATACCCTTTGAGTTAGATGATGATAAATAAATGGGAAATTTAAAAAAAGAGGGACATATCATGTGGATAGAAATCATATATGAGAGTAGAAAAATTACTGCAAAACCACATATAATCAGATTTTTTGATTAATCTTATTATTCTGAAAATTTGGGAAAAGTTTTTATATGTGAGTGTGTAGTCACTTATATTGAAGTCTCTTTCTACATGACTTACTGGTATCTTCTTTCATTGTGGATTAAGTCTTTTTCTTTAAAAGAAAGAAGATATTATTTTTAAATAAAAATAATACTTTCCTTACATTTTTTTGTAAGAGAGGCCAATTGAATTTCTGCAAGGAAAGAATGAAAATAAGGTAAGAAGTATGCAGTCATGAGTTATTTTGTGTTAATATTAGGGTGGGGGTTAGGAAATAAAAATTAACAGAAAGGTTGAAGGCTCTTAAGACAGAATTTTTCTGGCCTTGCTAAAGAGTTTATAATGAATGTCTGGAAAACAGTGTGCAGAAAAGGAAAATTAAATATCACTCACAAATTGTTCACCCAGAACCAGAAGAAACTTTTTTTTTGGTTGAGAGAGAGAATGTTAGATTGAAAACATGTCAAAGTTTATCTGTAAATTCTTTAATATTTTGCAGACAGTGACTTTTACATGATCTCTGACGTGAAACTCACAAATGAATTGAGCAACTTTTCACCCCACATTGTAAGAAGAAAGTTGGAAAATAATTCTGTTAGTTCACCAAACTAGTGTGTTTTATGTATTGGAAATGTATGATTGTCATTTATTTCTTGCTACACTGCTGTTTATAAAGAAGAGTGTTGATTCAACACCAAGTCAAGTGTTTATGGAAACTTAATTGCTTCAGTTTTATCTGTTGGTCCTGTCAATTCCTGGCATTGCTCTACCCAACACAATGCTGTCTGTATTTATACCACTGATGTCTTCATATAGAGTTGCTATCCTGCTTCAAATATGGTTTTAAAAGAATTTTGGAAGTGTTGGAAAGCAAAGAATAACTTGATTTGCATGTGAGCCCCAAACATGGGTGCCAGTTGGCTGCTTCTGTTCATCTCTCTCCTATTTTCATGGATTGTTCTCTTTCTGCTTAAGCTTTTTAGCATAGTAGGAAATTATATGCAGTGATTTTTTTCCCCCTAAAACAAAAAAAACACTAGTCTAACATATAATATAACAACCTGATGGGATATTTTAAATTGGAACTGCCCCAGAAGATCCTTGGAAGATAAATAAAGACTGATGTTTTTGTAAGCACATAGTATTTGTTAAAATATTTGCATTTTTTTAAAAACCTCCAAAAATTAATCATTCAGTCAGAAGTTGGCTCTTCAAAATATTAGGAAATACAAATATATAATATATATTGAAGGAAGAAGTCAATAACCATGGAGTAAATATTATTTGAAAATGATATTTGTATAAGAATACTTACATATATTCTGGATGTAACATGCTGAGGGAAGATTCAACCTAGTAACATCTCCTGTGAGACAGTTATGTATATATATGTGTATATATATTATATGTATACATTATATATATATAACATATATGATATTTTTTTTTACAATTCAATGGCTTCATTCCCATTTTCCACTGGGTACAAATATCCTCTCTTCACCCTTCTCTTCCTCCACGGCTGAACTCTTAGCTATGGGGGTCCCATTTGAGGCTAATTACTTCTTCATGTAACTCAGTAAAATTATGCTTATGCTTCAGCATCCTCTTTGTTGCAAGGCCTCAACAACTCTAGACTTCTCCAGAAACTTGGGCCCACACACCTGAAATATTCTAGACTCTATCAGATTAAAACATCTGTCATCCATGGAATATAGAATATAGAAAGTCATTTTGTGAATTTGAATTCTAAGAAACCCGATGGGGTTTATAGCCATTTGAACTTTTTTTCCCCTCTTGTCCTATAATTTATAGCTTTATAATCAGGCATGAAACTCAATACACATTTATTCTTCTATTCAACTTTGTTCTATTTGCTAGTCCACTTCTTGTAATAAATAATCCCAATGCTTAATGGTTTAAAATGACAAATATGATCACTGATGGTTTCTGGGGATCAGTAATTCTAGGATGGCTAGACTGAGCAGATTTGGCTTATGGTGCCTTGTCAGTTGCAATCAGATGCCAGTTGGGGCTGCAGGCATTCCTGTCTGATGGTTTAACTGCTTCCAAGTTGGTTGACTCATATGACTTGCAAGTTGTTTCTCTGTTGATGAGAAGCTTTAGTTGCTTTTCAGATTGGGCTCTCCACAGGCTGCTTGGATATCCTTACAACATGGCAGCTATCCGCTCCTGAGCAAGTGATTGAAGAGCTCAAGGAGAAGCTACAATACCTTTGATAAATATAGATTGAGAAGTCACACACTATAGTATTCTATTGGTCACAGAGACTAGCTCCGATTCAATTAAGGAGACCACACAAGGGCATAAATACTAGGAGGGCAGGGTTATTGCAGCCATCCTGGAAGTTGCTATCATAAACCCCTACCTCCAATCCCTTCTTAACTTCAAGTTTAATTTTTCCCTATTTCCAGCTTGAAGAGTCTTATAATTCCTCTCCAATTATGAGGAAGACATCAGTAGGAAGCAGGAAATATAAAAGCAGTGTATCCTTTCTTTCTCAGCAGTGAAAGTATTTAAACATCATGCTAAAAACTCAGCACAGAAAAGAAAGGTACTATGGTCTAAATATTGGTGTTTGCCCAAAATTTAGATGTTGGAGCCTAAACTCAATGTGATAGTATTAAGAGGTAGGGCCTTTTGGGAAGTGACTAAGTCAAGAGGGCTCTGCCCTTATGAATAGGATTTGTGTCCTTCTAAAAGAAGTTGAAGGGAGTGCCTGGAAATAGTAAACAGTATTATTGCCTGTGCCCCTTCCACCATATGAAGATGCAGCTAAGAGGTGCTACCTATGGGAAATAGGGTCCTCACCAGACTTCAAATCTGCTGTTGTCTTAATCTTAGACTTCCCAGCCTCCAGAACCATGGGGAGCAAAGTTCTGTTGTTTCTAAATTACCCAGTCTATGGTACTTTTGCTATCACAGCCCAGACTAAGACAGAAAGACAGATAAATAAAATTCACACATACAAAAAACAATTCCTAACCAATGCCAAGTGTAACAATCATATAGATCTTTCTCAAAAATGACTACAGAGACTTAGATATAGGTAATTTGGAATTTGTATCAGTCAGGAGGCCAACAGGAAAGAGATAGTATACTCAAATTGGGTAATTGGAGGAGAGTTTAAAAAGGAAAATTTCTAAAGGTGTGGGTAGAGGATAAGGATACCAGTATGGACAATACAGTAACCAGTAACAGTAAATGTATTACCCCCAGCCTGAATGAGTGAGGGGAAAGAGGAGTGGCAAAGTGACAGCTGTGTGAAAAGGGCTGTCTTGCAGGGAACTGTGGCCTTGGGTATAGGAAGACAGCCAATCCATAACAGTGCTTCAGAGAGGGCGTTTGTCTCTCACCAAACCCAACCCAAAGCCAAGGTCAAGAGAGCCTGGTAATAGAGACAATTATGTAAATGTGTGTGTTTTGATTTCTGAACTTCAGTTCCTTGTGAGACTCAGCCATACTACCTGCCTTTGAGTAATGAAGGAAGTTATTTCATGCTTCAAATCAATTCCAAAATTTTGCTGAAGGTTTTTTATATAGACTTTAGTTTGGATTTCTAATAACAAAATCATCTCCGACTAAAACACACACCGACATCCATTCTTTTTCCATGATTCCAAACTATATACAGATTCATCTTTTGCTAACATAGAACAAGATAGAGGCCATAACATTACCGGTTGAGTTGAGGAAAGTTGTAAGGCTTATCACATGTGTGACAGAAGTCAGAACGGCTGTATTAGAATCCAAGAGGAAAAGAATCTAATTCTGCTAAAGACCAAAAGTTTGAGGAGAGGAAGTGTGAAAGATAGTGAAAGAGTGAAAGATAGTACCTGAACTGTAGATTAAAGGGTTGTCTGAAGTATGTGTAGGTGCTGAAACCCTATAGTGCAGAATGGCTCAGAGAGCAGACCATGGAGGAGTCAGAAAGCCTGTGTCCAAATCTTGTGGCTGCCTTTTATTAGGATGACTGCTACTTAACATCTCTGTATTTCAATTTTCTCATCTGTACAATAGGTAATAATAATGCTGCCTCTCAGTGTTACTCTAACAATTTAATCTTATTGACCTTTTTAGAAGCATCTATCTCTTTGTCCTTATTATTATATCTATTTCCTTAAGCCATGCAGTCATTGTAATGTAGCCTCTATACCAGTAGGGCAATTGTTTTGCTCAAAACAATGTCTTCATTGTCTTGTACACTATCTAGCACAGGAGTTAGCACTTACTCAGTGTTTGTTGAATAAATGAATACATCATGTTGGAAGGAAGGCACACACATATTTTTTTCTGATGAATATACACATCGTGCCTCCTGACTCATGGTATCTGATCTTAATTTTAACTATACCTTCTTGTATTTTTTCAAATTTATTTTTTTATTTCAAAATATTAAGGGAGTACATTTTGTGTTATATCTATGTGTGTAAGTACACGCACACACACAGACACACACACTCCATAATGCTGAAATCAGGACTTTCAGTGTGGCCACCACCTGGACAGTGTTTATTGTATCCAATAGGTTAGTTTTTATTCATCAACCTCCTCCCAAACTCCCCTCATTTAGTTTCCAACATCCTTTATGTCTTTTTGTGCTCATGTACATCCACAGTTTAGCTCCCACTTTTAGTGAGAACATGTGGTATTTGTTTTTTCCTTCCTGAGGTACAGTACTTAGGATAATGGTCTCCAGTTCCATCCAGGTTGTGAATGACATTATTTTGTTGCTTTTTATAGCTAAGTAGTATTTCATAGTATAAATATACCACATTTTCTTTATCCACTCATGTGTTGATGGGCACTTAAGTTGATTCCCTATCTTTGCAATTGTAAATTGTGCTTCAGTATACATGAGAGTGCTGGTGTCTTTTTGATAAAATGATTTCTTTTCATATGGATAGATACCCAACAGTGGGATTGCTGGATCGAATGGTAAATCTACTTTTAGCTCTTTGAGAAATTTCCATACTGTTTTTCATAGAGGTTGTACTAATTTTCTGTCCTACCAACAGTGGATAATCATAACTTTTTCTCTGCATCCATGCCAACATCTGTTGTTTTTGGACTTTTAATAATGGCCATTCTGACACGGGTAAGGTGGTATGTCGTTGTGGTTTTAATTTGCATTTCTCTGATGATTAGTAATTTTGAACATTTTTTCATATGTTTGTTGGTTATTTATCTATTTTCTTTTGAAAAAATTGCATTCATTTTTTTGCTCACTTTTTGATTGGTTGTTTTTTTCTTGCTGTTTAGTTTGAGTAATTTGTAGACTGTGGAAGTTAGTCCTTTGTCAGATGTATAGTTTGGGAATATTTTCTCCAATTCTGTAGGTTGTCTGTTTACTATGCTAATTATTTTCTTCCCTGTACAGAAGGTTTTTAATTGAATTAAGTCTCATTTATTTATTTTTGTTACTGCTATATTTGCCTTTGGGATTTTGTCTACATTTTCTTCTAGAAATTTTATGGTTTCACGCTTTACATTTAAATTTTTAATCCATCTTGAATTAAATTTTGTATACAGTGAGATATATGGGTCATATTTCATTCTTCTGCATTCTTCATACCATTTATTGAATAGGGCATCTTTCCCCAGTGTATGTTGTTGTCTGCTTTGTCAAAGATCAGTTGGTCATAACTATATGGGTTTTATTTCTGGGTTCTCTATTCTGTTCCATTGGTCTGTGTCTCCACTTTTATACCAGTATCATGTTGTTCTGGTTACTATAGCCTTGTAGTATAATTTGCAATCAGGTAATGTCATGCCTCCAGATTTGTTCTTTTTGCTTAAGATTAGTTTGGCTATTCAAGCTCTTTTTTGATTTCAAATTACATGCATGTCCTCATGTTAAGTTGTTTTTTCCTACCTAGAGAACAACACTTGAAATGCTTCCTCAATGTGCACACTCAGACTTTTGATAGTTGAGGGTGAAATTTATGCTATTCACCAGCAAAATTAGGAAGAAATAAGGAAAATGTACTGATTTCTTAATAGAACTAATTATATTAAGTTTGAGTGTTCTTTTTTCAAGATTATGTCCTCCTTATGTTGTCAATGTTAAAAATTCTATATTTAGTGAGATTTTAGTAACAGTATATAGAAGATTTACTGTGGTTTTTAGAGCTTAGTACAGATATTTGACAAAATATGAATTTGACAACCCATTTGATCTTCAGATTTCATTTATCTAGTTTCATTTCAGAGAATCTGAACCATTAAGATGAGATACTAATATATGTTAAGGCGTGTTAGACTGATAGCCACATGTAGATTTTTATTTATGACTTAAAATTCCTAATTAGCGGATTGGCCTAACTACATCATGTAAACCTCAGAGACTTCCATTTCCTGATATTTAGAATAAAGGAATCAGGATATATACTCTATATGAGTTCTTCTTGAATTAACATGCCATGTTGTATTTTCAGTATTTTCAGTATTTCCTTACAGTTCCAAAGCTATGTCTTGTTAGAAAAAAAAATAGGTAAATGAGGAGGAAGCGTTTTCAGTCAATGGTAGAAGCTTAGCAAACCAGAAACTAATGTAGATACCTTACTATCAATGACAAATCATCTTTCAGTAGTTATTGAACAAACACTCTGGCATTTCTGAATAACGTTAGTGCTTAAAAAATTATAGTGCTTCTAAGGCAAGTAGCCAGGCCTGATGCTATAAAACATTTGAAAAATGGACCCAATTGAAACACTCAGAAAAATTGTGATTTTTTTCCTTTACGTTCTGCCAGAAAATTTCATATCAAAACTGGTAACCTGCAAAGAGTAATGGTATTTGACTTTGAATGTAAATGTTAGCTTTCTATTTATTTATTTATTGTTTTGGCAGTTTAAACAAATTTGAGCCCATTATAACTCATCTCTTGCCTTTCAGTCTTTACAGATTTATTTAATGTAAAGTTAGTATTATCCTACCCTCATGTTACAGACCTGGTATCCCACTACAGGCGATATGTTCAGTGATTCTTTCTGGTTCAGAAATTCGAAGCAGGTTAGAAGCAGAGATGGAAAATGGGCAAGAGTGAATCATGATATTGGATTCATAGTGGTCTCACAAATCACTCTTCCAGAATGGGAGGTTTATCTATAATACGATGAAGAGCCATAGCCTTACATAAATTTGGGAGCCATTGTTAATTCAGACCACAAGCAGGAAGACAGTGTTTCATATAATATCGCTTTAATTTCCATTAATATGACCTGAAGAAAAACTCCAATAATCAAAATAAATAGTCAAAAATTGCTGATTCTTGGTAATCTGATGACACAAATTAATAGAATGATGCATATATCTGCTAGGGTATGCTACATATCATGTAAATATTTTTTAAAAGCAAGCAAAGGTAAGGATGCTAACTCAGCCTCTCAGAAAGGAATGTGCTTAATTTTACCCATTTCCGGTTCTGCTTTCCCATCCCCTTGTGTGTTAAGGAGACACTTTTTTCTGCTATTATAATATAAGTGAAGGAAGAATTTTCTTAATCCATTTACAGCCCTTCCTTAATATAGTTTAAAAAAATACCAATGTTCCTGGGTGTAGAAGCTCTTATTATCTCGATTTTACAGATGAATAGAGTGTGGTTTTGAGGAGCAACTTAAATAAAATCTCAGAACTAGTAAGTGGCAGAACGGAATCCATGCCCTTTAGCTTCAGAGTCTAGACTTTTAAATACTACCCTTTACTGCTGCACATGATTTCAAAACAGATAAGTAAAATGAAACAAAAATGAAAATGCCATTTCTCTCTTGCATACTTTTAGTGAGAGTAATATTTCTAGCTAATTCATAAATTGGTCACTAAGAACAACAATGGGCTCAATAACAACTTCAGAAGACTCGGAAGACCTTTTGTACAGAAGAATAAATTTGTGGTGAAAAACCCAATGAAATGAACTGGAATATTGATAACTCAATTCAGTGTTGCTCAAGGTGTTAGATGTGGCTACATTGATTAAATACGGATTGAGTTTTCCCTATCAGAGATTCTTGGGACCAGAAGTGTTTTGGATTTCAAATTTTTTGGATGTTGGAATATTTGCTTATACATAATGAGATGTCTTGGGGATGGAACTCATGTCTAGATATGCAATTTAATTAGGTTTCCTATATACCTTATACACATAGCCTGAAGGTAATTTTATACAATGTGTTTAATAATTTTGTGCATGAAACAAAGTTTATGTACATTAAGCCATCAGAAAGTGAACGTGTCACTATCTCAGCCACCCGCTTGGACAATCTGTGATTGTTTGGCGAGCGCCATCATTCCTGACTCTGACTTTCTATGCTACCAATAAGAAATCATTTTCTTATACTTATTTACAGTAAAAATACTTATTTTTTTACTTATTAACAGTAAAAAACATGATATATCATTAACATGGTGAAAAAATAATGTGTTTAGGGAAACTAAGCAGCACAGCACCAGCTGATAAACCACAGCAACAGCAAACAACGGCAGGCTTTCAGTCTCCACCTACAACGCTGTGTTCTGGGTAAAAGGTTACTGTACACAGTATTTTACTATTTTTTTTGGATGAGAAGAAACATCAGAAGCAGCTGAGGGATCAGGAAATGGGTACTTAAGAGATGAGGAGGAATTCAGCAGGATGGCTTTTGAAAATGTTTCCTCCAGAGTCATCTGCCTCATTAACAATGGCTTTTGTCTTAGAAGTCTCTGATTTTATAAACTGACATGATTTCTTGTCCTGTTCTGAATGCATGCTGCTCAAGTTCTTTAATAATCTCATCACACATTTTTACCATATGGGCTATAGGCACTTTTTTCTTGTAGTGTTAACAGCATCATCTTCCTCACCACCATTATCACAATCACCTTAATTCAGAACCATTTCAGCTATTTCACCACTGATCAATGAATGAACTTCTGGAGCTTTGTTATTGAGGTTAAAAACTTCTTTGATGTCCACTTTTTCTGGCTTATCGATAGACTCTCAAAGTATATATTTTTGCATATGTAAGGGAGTTAGACATTATTTATTTCTCACTTGACATATGGAATCCTTCAAAGTCACAATCTTGTTCATCATCACCACTGCACAAAGTTTCAGGCCAGAGATTGTACCAGCCATGCACTACTGTGTCTTTGGTCACTGTGTTCGAAGCATTGGCAACAGTGTATACAGTGTTCTTCACCCTAAACTCCTTTTGAAAACCTTCTACACCCATGCCTTTGTTCACTGATGCCAGCTCACTCTTCAAGAAAATGGTTTTATATTTACTCTTCATTAATCTAAGCATACCCTGGTCACATGGATGAATTAATGAAGTCACATTTAGGGGAAAGTACTTGGCATAAACATTATTTTTAATGAGAATTTCAGCTGGAGGATGGGCAGAACGGTTGTCAAGGAATAACAAAACCTTGAAGCTGTCATTCAGTCCAGCTTCCCTGCAGAGAGCATGGGCTGCTGGTACAAAATGTTTGTAAAGCCAATCAGAAAAGATGTCCCTAGTTACCCATACCTTTTTGTTAGTGTAATAATGGGGTGGTAGGAAATTCATTTCTTGAAAACATCAAGGACAGGAGCTTTTGTCCATCACAGCAAGTTTACGCTTATGTGTGCCTACTGCGTTACCACAACCCAGCACAGTCATTCTGTCCTTGGCATCCTTAATTCCCATGGAGTCTTTCTCATCAGCTTTAGTCAATGTCTTCCTGGAGCAATAACAACAAAACAGTGATGTTTCATCAGCATTAGAGACTTGTTCTGGCATCATATTTTTATCTGTAATGACCTGGCATCATATTTTTATCAGTAATGACCTTGACAAACTCATCCATGAATTTCTCTGATGCTTTGTGATTAGCAGATGGTTTATCACTACAAATACTTAAAAAATTAATATATATTTTCTTAAATTTCTGAATCCTTCCTATTGAATATTCCCAGTTCCCTTCCATTTTTAGTTCATTATGATCAATCTTTGCTTGTTTCATGATCAGCATACCACTAAGTGGCATGTGTTCATTGAGACACTGACAGGTCCACTCTTTCAATATATGATCCATATCTTCATTTTTAGGTTTATGCAAGGTTCTTCTATTTTTATTTAACTTCTGTTCATCATTTTTAACCTAGAACTTCAACAATTTGTCCTTCTGTTTCTTCAAATCATATATGGTGGCCATTCCAACCACTGTCCAGTTTCTCCAATGGCTTGACTTTCTGTGCTAAAGATAAACATAGATGCTTCCTCTTTTTTAAACCACCATTAACCACAAGGATATCTGCAGGCTTTCTTTTTTTGGTGTTTTCAATAATATCTTATAATATCTTTACACCATGGAGAAAATAATAAGAAAAAAAAAAAAACCCACAGTGAGTAATGCACATGAGTCTTGGCCCCACATAGGACATCCTGGGGAACTTGCTGGTCGGCTTGTCCATCCTGCATACGTGCCATTTCATTACCCTTTGTGGGTGTGCTTGCATGTGGGAATTGGGGAGTGTGCGTAAAGCATGCATTACAGATGAAGGGGGAGGGGAGGGTCTTTTTCCCGTTGGAGATGCTGAATAAACTGTGTGTTGTGCACCTGCATTTTGACTGCCGCACTTCACATGAGGTCGGGTCTAAAATTTTTCTACTGTGGCCTCATGTTGGTGCTAAAAAATTTTCAGATTTTGGAGTATTTTAGATTTCAGAGTTTCAGATTAGGGATGCTCAACCTATATATAACAAAGCAAGCAACAAAAGTGTTTGGTACGTTTTATGATCAGAAACACGTAATGAGCAACTTGCACTTGGTGGCACATATTTGGATTAGGCTAATCATTAAGGGCCTCTGCTTCAGGAAGTCTTTTTGTTCATCTACTCCTTGATCTCTGTGATTGGATGTCCTTCTGTATTTTCTCATAATTATGCTTATATTTAATCTCACACAAAGCAAGGCATTTCACTGTAGCTTTTTCAGTGCAGGTGTTCTGAATTGTGTGTGCTCAGGGAAAGGGGTTGATACATCTATTTTGAGCTGAGTATGTTAAAACACCCTTGTTGAAATGCAAAAATATTTTCAAAAATGTCATATAACATTATCATTATGTCCACAATTCTTATTTTGATTTGTATGAAATTTCTTATTTTTATTGTTGATTTCTGCAGTGTTAATTTTTGTGAGCCTGTTTTATTTAAATGTCTATTTCAATAAAATAATAATGTGTGTTTGTATTTTATATTGTATATCTGCTTGTGGAATTTCTGTGCAGTCTGTGGCTAAGAAATTTGGAGTTATAAGGAAAGCAATATTCTCTCCCCCTTATAATGTCTAATATATGCCAAAATAAGATTTGCATAATTAGAAAGCTTATAAAATGTAGAGGCATTAATTATTTAAGAAAATTTTAATGAAGTAGAAATCATAAAAAGAAAAGTGCACAAATTGTAAGTATGCAATTCACTGGATATGTACAAAATGAACATGCCCACATGTAGTGATTTGAATAGTGGCCTCGAAAACAAAAGCCAACATCCTAATGCCTAGAACCTGTGAATGTGACCTTATTTGGAAAAATTGTCCTTGCAAATGTAATTAAGTTAAGGATCCTTGAGATGTTATTATTCTGGGTTATCTGTGTGGGCCTTAAATCCAGTGACAAGTCTATGTAAAAGACAAAAGGGGAGAGGATCCAGACACAGAGAAGAGATTGGAGTTATGCAGTCACAAGCCAAGGAACAACTGAATTCAGGTGGAAGAGGCAAGAAATGATTCTCCCCAAGAACCTTCAGCAGAGCATGATCCTATTGACACCTTGATTTCAGACTTCTGGTCTCCGTAACTGTGAGGAAAAAAATTCCATTGCAATCAACCTAGTTTGTGATAATTTGCTAGGGCAGCCCTAGAACACTAATATAACTTATAACCCCCTAGGTCAAGAAGTAGACTATTAATGGCACTTAAGACTCCCCTCTCATGCCTCTCACATTCTCCTTCCTAACAGCATAGATTATTGGTAGACGCTTTTGAGTTCTATCTGAAGTCATACACTGTTTATTTGTATGCCTGGTTTCTTTTGGTTAATATTATATTTGTGAAATTTGTTTATGTTGCTATGTGTAATTGTATGCCATTTATATTTTATTTTTGAATAATAATTCCATCTTACAAATATATCACAATGTAATTATTTACCTGCCAGTAGACATTTTTATTCATTTTTGGTAATTTTGAATAATGCTACAATTTTTGGTAATAATATTTCAAATTCTTGGAATACATGCATATTCTCTTAATGAGTACAGAAATTATATTGTTGGGTCACATTCAACTTTAGTTTAGTTCCTGCTTCCAGAATTATCCCATAATACCCACTGTCCTATACAGACTAAAGTGTCCCCGTTATTCTCATTTACTACCAACCCACATCAGATCATCCACTTGGACAAAAGAGAAGCAACTTCAGCCTAGATTGTTATAGTACGGAGTTTCTCCTTTGTTCTGAAAGATGTATCTATTTGTTATAATTGCCTGAAGTTATCTAATTATAATATTGAGAAATAAACCTTTGCAGCACCTACTGCTTAACCTGCCGAAAGTCCAATCTCAGAGATTTTCAGTAAGATCCAAATATAATTTTCCACGTTTGCTGCATGGTCAACTTTCATCTATAATCCCTCAAGGTCCATTCTGGGAGGTAAACAGACCTATTTCATGACTCCCCCTTGTTTGGTCCAAGTTAGGTTTTGCTTTAGCAGGTATTTTTCAGTATGTGGCGAGACCTTCCCTCAATATAGACCCTGCACATTGCCACACAGTTGCAGTTAAAAATTGCTATTCTTTTAAAACCAGCTAAATGTCAGAATAATGTGAATAATATCTAATTATTATAATATGTTTGTGTTTGTTATTCTTTTATTAAATAGAATTTTGATCATCAAAGAAGGACTCTTCTGTTCCTTATTTATCAAATATCTGAAAATAACGAATAGTCTGAGTAGTTTATTGTCAATAACAGAAAATTAAAAAGAAGTAGGGGCTCACAGCTAACATGAAGTAATGGAGTTCTTAGAATCAATGCAACAGATGAGTTATTAATGAAGGTAATTACAGTTGACTCTTGAACAACATGGATTTGAACTGGGTGGGTTCTTCTGCCTCTTTCACCCAGAGACAGCAAGACCAATCCCTCCTCCTACTCCTCAGCTTACTCAATGTGAAGACAATGAGGATGAAGACCTTTATCATGATCCACTTCTGCTTAATGAATAGTAAATATATTTTCTCTTCCTTATGAATTTTTAAAATAACATTATTTTCTCTATCTTACTTTATTACAAGAATAAAGTATATAATACATATAACATATACAATATTTAATTGACTGTTTATGTTATGAATAAGATTTCTGTCGATAGTAGGCAGTTAGTGGTTAAGTTTTTGGAGAGTCAAAGGTGGTACATGGATTTTCAAGTGTATGAGAGGTAGGCTCCCCTAACCCCCATGTTGTTCAAGGGTCAACTCTACTTTGGTCATCCCAGAAAGCAGCTCTTACGTACAAGAATCGGTACCCTTCCTTCTTTGACTTTCTTATTATTGTTTTAGTGAACAAAACATAATTTTGTGGGAGAAATTATTGCTAATTTCTGTACTAACCTAATTCCTGCCCATGGGGCCATGATTGGGACTTAAATTTTTCACCTGAACATTGTTTAGTGAAAATTTCTCCTGGCATTTAATAGATCTGAACAAAAATCTAAATTTTCTAGTGCTTAATTCCTGCTGATGTTGAAAGTTTGTATTTCTTTTATGTGTGTATACTTTGTGCTTCTCAAACAGAGTACTTAATAAACAAGGGTTGTGCAGTAAATATTTGTTAAAGAAAGAAACAAAGACATGAAAAGTGAAGGTGAAAAAATGGAAAACACTTATTTTTATAACACATTTGGGCAGAGGATTTTAACATAATTTGACTATGTTACATACACACTTTCTTGATACATCAAATTAACATTTCTTAGAATACTCTCTTAAATATTCATTTCTTGGAAAGCTGTTGACCATGACTGCTTTAACATTTCCCTCAGCCTGATTAAACTTTAGACAGGCTTCTTCCTGACTGTAGGATTCTGACCTCCCTTTTCATGAAGCATTTACTTTAGAAAACTCTTAATGGTAAATTCTTTCTCTGCCCTTTTGCGATGCAAACTTTATACTACCCAGGAATGTCTTTCTCAAGGACCTTGGAACCATCTCTTTATTTTTTTTGTTTTTTTTTTATTTTTATTTCAGCTTATTATGGGGGTACAAAAGTTCAGGTTATATATAACCTGAACCCAGGTTATATATAACCTGGGTTATATATAACCCATCACCCCGAGTCTGAGCTTCAAGCGTGTCCATTCCCCAGACAGTGCACATCGCACTCATCATGTAGGTATACACCCATCCCCTCCCCCCAATCCCACCTCTGTCCGATACCCAATTGGTGTTATTCCCAAATGTGCACTTAGGTGATGATCAGGGAAACTAATGTGATGGTGAGTACATGTGGTGTTTATTTTTCCATTCTTGGGATATTTCACTTAATAGAATGGGTTCCAACTCTCTCCAGGAGAACAAAACAGATGCCATACCACCGTTATTTCTTATAGCTGAGTAATACTCCATGGTATACATATACCATATTTTACTAATCAGTTCATGAATTGGTGGGCATTGGGGTTGTTTCCACATCTTTGCGATTGTGAATTGTGCTGCTATAAACTTTCGGGTGCAGCTGTCTTTTTTATAGAATGACTTTTGTTCTTCTAGGTAGATGCCCAATAATGGGATTGCTGGATTGAATGGTAGGTCTACTTGAATCTGTTTGAGGTATCTCCATATTGCTTTCCACAGGGGTTGCACTAGTTTACAGTCCCACCAGCAGTGTATGAGTGTTCCTGTCTCTCTGCATCCACACCAACATGTTATGTTTTGGCACTTTTTGATAAAGGCCATTCTCGCTGGAGTTAAGTGATATCTCATTGTGGTTGACCATCTCTTTGAAATGTAATCATTTAGAAAGATAGAGGTCCTGTCTCTTAGATTCTGTGGGAGCACAGGAGCCTAATCTCAAAAATTAGTAAACACAGATGATCTAATCACACTGACCAATCTACCCTCTAATGTCCTTCAGTACTCTTCCATTAGCTGGCTCCCTCGTATAAAAATATTCCTTCCTTTTGTTCCAATGGAGTTGAGTTCAATCTCTTTTCCTTATTGCAATACAATCCTAAACTCTATTGCAATAGCCGTGAATAAAATTTTCTTTGTGATTTTTAACAAATATTATATACAATTTTTTTCTTTATACTACCTCTTTTATTGTTTATTTACCTTATCGGTTTCTTGTCTTTTATACTCCAGGTCAAATGTGAGGCATCTATTTCTAGGAGACAACAGAGTAATGAGATTAAAGTGAACTCAACAACACACCTCTCCACACCCAGTACTGTGCTAGATTAAAATTGAAAATGTCACCATCTTTCTATGGGAGCTGAGTTCCGCTTTCCCGTACTTTCTTGGTACGGAAAGTTATCCTTTACATTCCTCATTCAGAGGAAGTTTGGATTGCAGGACAAGGGAGCCAGACTCTATTTTCAAGGGGTAATGAATAGCAAATGGAGGAAATGTTTAATGAGAAGCTGACAGGAGGAAGACACAGGTCACTTAGAAAGAAAAAAAAAACCAAAAACAGAGAAATTAGGAAGTGTTCATTTAAAAAATGCAAAAAGCAGTGGGTGGTTCCAGTAATCTCAGCTACTCTAGATGATAAGGCAGGAGGATCATTTGAGGCCAGGAGTTCGAGACTGCAGTGAGTTACGATCATGCCATTGCACTCCAGCCTGGGCAACTGAACAAGACTCCATCTCTCACAAAATGCAAAAAGAGACAAAATTCCTTAAACCTCCACTAAGTAACCTATGAGCTCTGGATATTATTGTTGCACAAAACCATTGGATGGACAAATGGACACCTCAGCCTCTGAATAGTCGGGGTGAAAATGCTTCTTTCCCTGAAGATGTAGTCAGAGAGGATCACTCTTCAAGCTGGAGACATCATAAAGCATATTCCCTTGTATTTTCCCAATTGCTTCCTTTTTTCCATCTTTCATCAACCCTGAAAAAGGATGGACTTTTCTATATGAATTATTTAGCACTAGAATCAGTTATTCTAGACCTTAAAAATCTAGAATGTGGAAATGAAGTTTAATTTCTAGAAAAGACTTACTTATATATAACTTTAAGCATTTGGTTTCTTTTAAAGTTGAAATGAACATTAGAAAATACTGCAGTAAATCTATAGCACAATGTGCTATGTTATATTAATGCCAATATTTATGAAAGCACTTTATATACTATCATTTCCTACACAGAATTTTCCAGCAGTTCCCCATAGATTTTATGATTTATTTTGCATAATTGGTTAATAGATTAATTCCCTCAGGATATGGTCCTGCCTATGTTTTTGCCCCCATTTGCTATCTTTACTTCTTAAACCTCATTAGGAAATATATGCATTTGTGTTTGTTGAGTAAATTACTTAATAGCTGCTTCTGGTAGGGCTGCGTGAGATAACATAATGAATATATTTATATAAGAACATGTGGTCATTTTTCTCTCTTTTTAAAAAATATATGAGTTAAACTAGATCTGCTCACTTCATAATTATTTTACCTATTTTTGGTACCTTTCATTCTGATGTTCAAATTATTTGCTGATTTACGACTGTCAGCTCACATTTAAGAGTGAGGCACTACAGAAGCTCCCTGGAAGCTGAGTATGTGAGGGCAAACCTTACAAACAGGTAAAGTTCATCATAGAGTAATCAAGCATCAGTGTGTTTTATATTATGGAGACCAACCTAAGATACTCAGCGAATTCACCTATAAGAGCCAGGTAAAGTGCATCGATAAAGATATCTAATGTGACACTAAAGCCCAGCGATGTCTTTATGTCTTTTCTTGGCTCACAAATTCTATTCTTTTTTTTTTTTTTTTTATATTCTAAGTGACAACAGGGCCTTAGTTTGGGTAACTCTTACTTTAGCCTTTTCCTTCCTCTCTTTTGATTTTGTGTTTTTGTTTTTGTTTCTGATCATGTAAATTATTCTAAATTATTCTCTTTTAGTGGCAGCAAAGAATTTGGTTTTATCGACTGCACAGTTAATGTCCTTGGCTGATGGAGGATAGAAATCTGTTCTCTATTAGGTGGGAGATGATGGAAGATCCAGTTTGTTAACCTTTTACTGTATTTATTTATTTGTGAACACAAATAAATGACTAATTTCATGCCTACTGGGAAGAAATTTGTGAATTTTTATGTTTGTTTACTTGTAATCTGTGGTTGGAGTTGTAGAACTAAAGCTACAAGCTCTCCATGTGTGTATGTCTGTGAGTCTGTGTGTCTATAATCAAGGAAAGCTTTGACCTTTGTCATATGACTAGAAAATATTTTACTACTTTCTGGATTTATTATACTAATACATTATTTAAAAAAGAATGTACATGGCTGTAGCAAGTTGTGCTATGTGAAAGACAAGATACACTAGATAATTTAGGAGATGATTTTATTCAGTCTACTGCAATAGGGAGAATGTTCATCGGTGAGGAACACCTCAAACAAAAGGAGGAGTCTGGGGGTTTATAGAAGCAGATAAACAAAAGGAGTCCATAAGTGTGTAAGAGTCATGAGGAAAGAGGAAAAAAATATGTGAGAGCAGACTGTTCCTTTGCCTCAGAACACATCCCCACAGGGTGAGGGATATCTTGCTTGTTGCTGCTTTCTGGGAACACAGAGCTCAGATAAAATTTAACATGGTCAGCTACATGTATTTAGCTAATCATTTAAAAATATCCTCACATGATGGCCAATTATCATTTATCTACCGGCCATGTTTTTTCCTGTACAATATAAGTTAGATGATTTTGGTTAAAATTTAATAGTTAATATTGCTGGTGGAATCTATATGAGGTGCAACGGTGACGGAAATATATATATGTGTGTCCCTTTCAAGGAGAAATAGAATTTTATCTTAAAGCATCAGTTTGCTCTAGAATATGAAAGCATATACAGTAATTAACATAGAGAAAGACAAAACTATTTTATCATAGCTGGGTCTGAAAAGAAGCTATGGCACATATTAAAATTTTTATAAAGTTTGCTCAGTTGCCATGGGCTTGCTCCTTTGTTTTATTGATTCATGCCTCCCCCTACAAAATGAAAGATTTTTCTTTACTTTCTATGAAATATGCCTAGATAGTAAATATTTTGTGTATTACTAAAGCTATTTTTAATTATTTCAAAGGAGATAGCAACCTTATCTCCCAGTTTCTGTGGGAAGGTAGGAACCTGACTGGTAGGCACCTTGCTCCAAGTTGTAAAATCACTTCCTGCCATAAAGATACAAGGAGCTTACTCTTCCTTTGAATAAAGCCAATTACCAAACACAGATGCCCTGTGACTGCACCTTCCCATTTTCTAGTACTTTTCCACCAGCTCACTCCAGGCTTTAAACACCCTATAGCCCTCTGCTTCAGTATAATTGAGTTCAGACTTAATTCTTGTTATTCTCCCCTGTTAAAATAGCCCATTTTCCTCCCTTGCAACAATCCTTTTGAATAAAAGTCTGTCTTTATTAAATTCAGGTTTTTTTATTTGACATGGTTGACACGTTAGTTATATTTGTATAAAAATCATGGTTTTCTCTTTTTTTAAAAAAAATTTTTCTACACACCTCAAATGTCAAAATGTGGAGCCCCTCACCACTCCTCCTCCTTGTTGCAGGGAAGAATCCTCTAATTTAAAAGTCAGGGAAAGTTACAGACCTGGCTGCTGGTATTCTAGGAGCAGAGTGGGGAAGGTTAGAACTGAGAATTCTGATTCGGCATGTATAGAAATTACCATGGAATAACCTTTCTTTTGTTTTGCTCTTTGCAATCTTTCATTGCCCTGTGCTTCATTTTGGGTTTCTGAATCCAAAGCTCTTCTTGTTTAACTTCTCCAATTTATAAGCCTCCTATTTTCTTCAGGGGAGAGGTCATTTGTTTCTGTAGGTAAATGAGGGCACTGAAGAAGCAGGGGGGAAGGTTTAACTCTTCTAAATAAAGACTTTTTTTTTTTTTAGAATAAACATGAGTCAAAGATTTATTCAGGTTATTAAAATGGGAATCAGCAGGATGATAATGTTGGTAAAGATGAAAAAGAACATTTCAAGAACTGAGTGTTTATAGGCATTTGACTTAAGACAATTTAAAATAATATTGCTGGGTTATATACTAAACCTACTGATATCTTATAGGCCATATAAGCATAGTGTTTGGGGTTATTTTTCTGTTAGACAGAAATCATTTGCATCTCTAATGGACAAAATGATAAATAAACATGCAACTTCACGGAGTCTCGGCCTTTGATCAATAGCAGATAGTGAGCCGAGCAATGGTACGCTTCCCTGGATGATTAAGTAACCCTGTTAAACAATGCACCTATATATGAAAGGAAACGCTGCCCTCTATTTACCTTATTTCAACATGTTGGGTATTTTTTCTTAATAGAATAAATGAGTAAACTTGGAATATTCTATTAAGTCTGGCCCTTGATTTAATAGCATTTTCTCCATCCAAAAGTCACTAAAGTGATGTCACATTTGCTTACTGTCCCCTTATACACAGTGGAATTTCATCTATTTTACCCAAAAGCTAAAGTTTTTAGTAATGGCTAAAACATGAAAGACTTGGCATATAAATGCATCAGAACTTTTATATGTCTCTTGATAGGCCTTAAATCCTATAGGAAGATCTTAAGTAACAGTAAAGTCTTTCCTATGTTTAGAACTTTGAAATAAAAGGCAAAATTCATACCCCGCTGATGTGGTATTGGTGAAGGCTGCTGTGACCTCACAGGAAACAGCAGGAACCTTCTGCTGGTCAGGGCTAGATTGGGTCCATTGGGACAAAATGAGAAATTCCTAGAGGGAAGATACAGTTTGAAAATAAGAGAATGAAGCTGCTAGGCCAGGTTAGCAATTTGTAAGTATAAATTTGGGCTAATCATAACTCCAATCTTAGGTTGAAAATTTGAAAGAGATGAAATGAATTCCAATGGTGAATATATTAAACTAAACAAGGTAATGCTTTCTAACATAAATTTGTAAGAGGAGGCTTTTAAAATGTAAACAAGTTGCATGGCAATGTGCTATGGATTATATGGACTTATATGTTGCTATTGATGAACTCATTACATATGTATGTACACACACACACGAATATATATATATACATATACATATATATATAATGTTGATAGTATTTGTTTTGTTTTGGATCTTAAGAGAACATTCTAATCTCCTGTAGAGGTTGCTTTTTTTTTTTTTTAGCCAGCAAAACACCACAACTCATTTATTCATTTTAGCTCTGTGACTTTGACATTTGATACCATACTGTTGTTCATTTTAGTCTTTTTTTTTATTTCAGCTTATTATGGGGGTACAAAAGCTCAGGTTATATATATTGCCCATGTCCTGCCCATCCCCCTGAGTCAGAGCCTCAAGTGTGTCCATTCCCCAGACAGAGCGCCTGGCACTCACCATGTAGTCATACCTCCATCCCCTCCCCCCACCCCCCACCTCCCCGAGTCAGCACCTTCAAACATTCAATCATTTTAAGACTTATGTTTCAATCATTTATACATATTTGTATTTTCCAAACTATGTTATAAATTTATGCCTTTCAAATTTTATATTTCCCACTGATACTACACAGTACTTACCTCATACTTATTTACTGATCAAATACATGGCAAACTTTTAGTCACCAGATTTGTTTATATATCCAAATTGCCAAAATCCCTGAGTTTTTTCTCTTTATTATATATAGCATTTTTTTTTTTTTACAGAAGAGGCATTATCTAAACACCAAGTATTATAATTGCATTTATGAAGCTCTGTATTTCTACTATGGCAACAAAGTCAGACCCCCTAACCCCAATTAAAATAATAATAATAATAATAATGATTGTGGGAAATTTTTAAATGTGAGAAAAAAGGGATCTTTAAAGTGAGCCCTATAGATGTTCCACAAAGGGTTTCCCTAAATCTAAAAGGAGAAATGACTGAGGAATTCCTCTGTTTAAGAATAGAGGGTGAAATGTGTTGTAATTTTAGCAGTGCCAATGAGTAGTACAGATGGGATGCAGAGATAGCCAGGCAGATGGTGCCAAAGCAAGAATAGCAGCTGTTGGTGAGTGAGAGCTGAGCAGATGGTGTGATGGCATAGGCCACGGCAGCCATCAGCAGTGAGAAGTATTGTAAGTTCATGTTAGAAGATTCTGGAACAGCTGTCCAGAACCTAGTACAACATGAGGTCATTAGTTTCAATGATCACTTGTTAGTATGCACTGGTGGTGAGTGTTGAATAAAGACAACCAATGATTATCGAGCAGAATGATGTCTCTATAAGAATACAATCATTGATTTCATATTTTCAGTAATCTAATTGAGTAAAGCAAATATTATTCATTATTTGTATACTTGTGAGTATAAGAAAGAGACCTAACATTTGCATCAGGCACTATAATTGGTATTTTCAAGCATTACCAAAATGTATACTTTCTTAACCCTTATAGCTTGTATTTCTTATGGTACAAAACCTTCAGATGCATAAGAGACATATTGGGTATTGGCTAAAAAATACAAATTCCTGGGTTCCTTCCCAAAACTGTTAAATTGGACATTCTAGGAGTGAAGCCATAAATCTGTCATTAACAAGCCTCTCCAGAAAATCTTATGCACACTAAATTTAGAGTTTGTACCTTAAGAACATTTAGGGAAAAATGGAAAAACATAAAATCTCTGTAAGTATGGCTGCAAATGAGAAAAATTATATTTTTGACTTAAATATATGGGAAGTCAGATGAGATGATGTTGACTTTGTATATGGCTAGATGCAGGTGCTCAAATGTTCTTTCTCTTTATCATTCTTCATCTCTCAGACCTCATTGTCTCTGCTGGGCCTCTGTTTAGGGAGGAGGAAGGTTTACCTTCCAAACAATTCCTCTACTTGTACCTGAAAATGACTTTTTTTAATTTGGTTATATTCTCATCCTGGGAAACCAAAATTTTTAGGCCTACAATTGGGAATTTTGTTGTAGGTCACAGTGTAAAGACTAGGGTTTAAGCGAATATGGATAATTTGGGAAATTGAATATAGTTTAATTTAACTCAAAGTAGAACAGGACAAGAGAAATGAAGGGTCTGAAATATAGAGAGCAGATCCAAATAGTCACATGCTAAAGAACCTGAACCTTATTCTTGAAAAAATTCATACTCAGGCAATTGGTAGTTTTAGATAATCATTTTAGAAAGATCATCTGTATCATTACTATAATTCTTAGAAACAAATATTGTTCAAAGATTCTCTGAAATTTAAGGAAACTTCACAATGGAACTCCTCTCACATCTCCCTCTTCCCGCCTCAAATTATGTTCTTTTGAAAATTGACGATGAGATAAAAATTAAAAATGTCCTACATAATTTACTAGGGGATCCAGAATTTATAACTGTGCAACGTTTTAATTTTAGGACAAGAGTGGTGAAGAGTATTGCCCACATTAAAAATAAAGGAACCATAGAAAGAATATTATTCATGTAAGGAACTTAACATCTTTGTATCATGCTGGCAACATTGTTTGCACCTGATCTTCTGTAATATGAAAATACTCCACTTTCAAACTGATTGTCCATATCTCCTACCTAATCATTAAAAAATATTAAAGCTTAAAAGACATCAAACAGCCTGTGGGTTTGTGACAATTTAAGACAAATAGCTCTCTGGTATTGAGTGTTTACTACATGCTAAGAATTCAATGTGCATTTTATTACTCAGTTCTCACTATAGTCCTACAAAAAGGTCCTGTAATCATTCTCATTGTTTAGATGAAGGATCTGAGGCTTTAAGAAATTACATAACCAGGATAACATCATATGAGAAGTAAGTGGTAGAGATAAGACTTGAATGATTTTTCTGTCTAATCTCAGGACATAGGTTCTTCACCAACACATTGATCATGCCAGTGACTTAACCAACTTTATCCTCAGTTTTCTAATTTATAAAATGAATTTGATAACACTACCCTATAGGATACCTGAGAATGTTAAACATGTACACATATAAGTGACTAAGAGGGTAATTTAGGTTTATCATTTGGAATATGTGGGCTCTTGAATCACTGTGGCTATGGGAAAAATGGCTGTAATATTGTTTACGAGGTTTTTTTTATTTGTAGGCCCAGAAATAACTCACATCATATTTGCTCTCAGTTTAAAGGTTGAAGATGTTCAGTGGTTCCACTAACTGCAGGGGAGTGGATGAGAAGCAGGGGGAAGCAGATGGAATATTTGATGATCTCCATTGCCACTCAACAATACGTAGCCAACAAAATTGTGTTTTGATTTCAAGAAAGGGATGTTGTGATATAAATCTTAATTTTGCCTCAAATGTAAGTATAATTATAGGGGTTTTAACTTCAGTGGAAAAATGCAGCCTTGCTTTTCAGATACTTTAAGCTATGTAATTCAATCCTTCACAGTATATTTTGGTTTTTATGAGGATTTTCACTTTCTAAATGGTCCTCAAATCATAGATATTTTTGGAAGGAATTCTGGCATTTATATGTCTTTATTTTTATGACTAACTGTAAATTACTCTGCTTTTCATGTATTCTAGTGAGATTTTATATACCTAATTTTAAAATTTGAACAATCGAATGAGCCAGATTAGAGGTTGGAATTTTTGGCCTCCTTTTCTGTTGGAGAACCAGGTTTTAGGCACATCATGACTCATAATTAGGAAAATGCCACCAGAATCCCCCTTCTTTGTATAAGGTCTAAATAAAGAATAAGATAGCAGTCATTTTGTATTTACAATATTAATTATGAACTTTCTGCATAACACATAGTCATTTTAGAGAATTTTTTCCTTTGCCTCTCATTTGTGTTGTAATTCTTGGGAGCATTTCTTATCTCCATGATTTCAAGAGTACATTATGAAATCATAGTTAGCATTTTACAAATATTCAATCAGTAGGCACTTATTTTTGCCTGCAAATTTTCCTGCTTCATTACTTTCTGTCAGTACACAATAACCATAACTAAGGAAATATTCATTTCCATTCTAAAAATTCCTGTAGGAACAACAGATATTTTTCTGGCAGTGTTGTTGAATACTTGAAGATATGCCAGAAATAAATCATGAGAAAGTGCTATTTGTCAGGATGCTTAGCCCCAAAATGGGTTATTGTCAGCATCTAGCAGATGCGAGGTGATGACACAGTGGCAGGTCATACCCCCCACTAGACTTGGCAGTCCTTTGAGTAATAGAAGCCAAAGCATGTTAACCTGGACTTGGGCTAGAATACCCCTCCAAAAATCTTTTTTTCTCACTAACATGTAAGCAGCCAAGGCTTCTGTTCTCTTCTTAGGCTAATGAGCATATCTGATCCTAAAGGTAAATACCCAAAGGAGTAGATTATATTTAACATGGGTGTTATTTGTAAACTGCCTCTTCAGGGGATTTATAGTCTGAGAGAAGCAATCAGACTTGGGGAAGGTGAAGTTTATTCTAGACAAAAGGATGTTAAACTTGTGATTTGTTATAGTCCCTTCATGCCTATAGGGATCTTTGCTATTATCATGACCAGTTAACCTAGAATTTGTTTCTAATTATTTTCTGCTTATGGATAGATATGAAGGCATGTATATAGGAAGTCCATTTGTTTTAGGGGAACTAATTCCAAAATACCATATCTAAAATATGAGACTTTTTGCATGTATGCAAGATGAACTTAATTCATCATTTGAAAACATCTGCTTCTTTGCTCTTTATAGATAGTTGCTTCAGCAATTTTAAAAGGACTGAAATTAGTCTACTCATATTTAATAAGTAGACAGTCCCAAAATGACATGATATATTTATTTTTAAGAAAGATATAAGGAAAAATTATTTGACTTTCATACTTGTTGTCACCAGCCGAGCTTTTCTCTGTTCAGAGAAATTTTCCTAGTTACCAGCTTTCTAACATGCATTTTACTCTTCATGATAGGTAACTCAAAAAATATGTGCATTGTTTTCTGAACTTAGATGGTAAGATGGAGACACACTATTTTACATTTAGTGCTAAGGACTTGTCTTTTTAAGTATACTTATAGTGTAAAAGGCATTGATTGCTCTTCAGTCTTAAACATGTAACAGCTTTGCAAGATGTTTTGTGAGAAAAGTATGTATTCTCAATATCTCAGTACCTGAGCTTTGAATAAAGAGATAGAGAAATAGCATACACAGTTAGAATAATTTTTATGGCAATAAGAATGAAATATAATATAATCTATTGTGTATATTTTGGTGGCAGATACTCAGGTAGTCAAAGGGTTTACTTTTAACTCTCAAAAAAACCTGCAGTGAGTTTACTTTCCAAAAAAAAAAAAAAATAATGAAGAGGTTAAATAAGTTGAATACTTACCAAAGATTACATATATATAAAATTATAAAATTCTTGAGGTAAGATTCAAACTCAAAGTGTTTTATTTCTCTCTCATGATCTTTCCACTACATAATACTGATCTTTTTCTCAATATTAGATATTTTTCCATCCAGACACCAACACTTAGATGGAGCTCAAAGACCCATACTTTTCAGTTAATAAATAAAGGATTAACATGGAAACTAAAATACATAAATGGAGAGATGCATGGTAATTGTGTTTATTGCAAGCATGTTAAATATTGTCCACCTAACGAGATTTGCCCTTTTGTTAAGTAGCAAGTTTATAAAGCATTTTAATACTTAAGATATTTAATCTCTCAGTAGTGATATTGGCTATTAAGAGTGCCCAGATTAAGAGTACATGAGCACCAACATTTTATGCATCCAATTTTACAGAAAGCTTTTACTGTTCTTTGATTTGGGTTTTTATTATTAGAATACTCATCAAGTCACATTATTTCCCAACAGAATATTTGAAATTTGGTAACTGTACTGACACATTTGCATGAGATTTTAACTCACTTTTTTTTTTTTTTTTTTTTTTTTAGCATGGCAACTAAAAGGAAAAGAAATCACAGGACAATGAATTAGTAAGGATTAGGGATAGAAAATATTTATTGCAAGTGCTGTTTGAGAGGAATGAAAAAGAAGATACAATGTTGTAATGCAAGTGAAAATGAATTCAACCCAATTTTTGAGTTCTCCTTTTTCTTTTTTGAGACATCTACTCAAAGTACAGTAACCTTCAATAGCCAACAAAATGCTATGTTGTCAACTCAATGATATTTTTTATTCCTATCATTCTAAGTTTATCCTTCAATCCAGGGCAGGAGCCAGCTTTACTGATACATAAAAGTTTGAGATAATTAAAGCAAGGGGATTAAACTGAATATAGATATAAAAACATTGATATTTTAAAGAATAAGAAAGGACCTTTAAGAAAGATATGGTCAGAAAACAACACAATTTCCCTTTATAAAAATGTGTTTTAATTTCAAATAAGCAAAGAAAATTGGAAGTGAAGTGGAAATAGCTAGACTTGGAAGCAACAGTAGCATTTCTTTGGCTAGTGAAAGCTAGTTGGCTAAATAATGAAGATTTCTCTGTCCTCTTTCTATATTCTACTTTGAGGAGATGTTACAAAGGAGAAAAACGACTCAAAAGAGGACTAAGAGAAACACTGACACATAAAATCTCTGTGATGTTTTCTTGGAAAAAACACTCTTCCAAGTCAGTCTTGGAAGGACATTACTTCATACATGTAGAATGATGATGGATGCCATGTAATCAAACACAAAAAAACAAAGTGCATATCTTTAAGTTACCCACACATTCCCAAGGTGTTATTAAGGGTAGAAAACAGAAACTTAAGGGAGAGAGAAGAGGAAGAGGTGAGGGCTTGGTGGTTGAGAGCACTATTATGGAATGCCGAGAGTTCCCCAAATGGAATAATTTCAAATGATGTGGGTTTCCTTTAGTTACTTAAGTTCAACATGTATCTATTGGATGATAGGCAAGTTCTCACTTACATAAACAACTTGTTCCATGTCAGAGTTGCTCTACTTACTGGAAGTTGATATATCAAGTGCTATGTGACATAAAGAAACTCCTCAAAGAAAAGGAATGTGTAGACAAAAATACAGATGATTGCTATAGCAAAAAGTGTGACTTATTTTGTGTTCCACTTAAAACCTAGCTATGCTCTATACAGACTAGATGGCCCAAAATATATGTTGGCTAAATAAATGAAATTTATTTTTATATATTCTCATTGTAAAACTAGCATCAGAAATTTTGAGGGTTTGGGTGCAATGAAATTTTGAATTATATATTATCATTAGCATTAGTAAGATTAGTATTAGGTATTAAAAGAAATGGATTATTTCCAATGAAGGAAAAAATAATATTCTACCTATTACTGAATAACATGTCTGTTACCTCATTTGGCTTCTGCAATTTTAAGCTGAATAAACCAATAAGTAATATGATCCATGCTATTGCTTATTCTGAATACTAATTACTAATTTAAGCTCATTTTTGTACTTGAGCAATAAAGTACTTTAATGTAATTTTTAAAAATTCAACCTTTTGTGACATATCAATTGATGATGCATTAAAATATTTTTATAGAGTAAGATATTTTGTGGCATAAGATATTTTATAATGTAAGACATTTTTATAAGAAAGGGTTGATTGCACTTAATTGATAGCATTCTGAGGAAGATTTTTGTTGATGAATTATACATTCAAGAATCACATTTTCAAGCCTCACAATCTCTTAGTCAGTGCTCATTTTCTCTCTCTCTCTCTACTCTCTGTATATTTTCTCTCTAAACACAAAACATTCAGTTTCTAATTTTAAAAATTATATTCCTGTTCTCTCCACACTTAAATCCAGAAACCCCATGCTCAGATAAAGATCTTGAATTCTTTTGTGAGCTAATATAGTCTGTATTCCTTCTGATCTTTGAATTTTGTTAAAGGCGTAGCTTATTGTAAAGCTGTTCAAGGTTAAATAAAAATAGATTAAAAAAAACTCTTTTGGGACATCTCCTGGTAAGTACATTACAGTTAGTTCACACTGTATCCACATATTCAAAGCACACAGCATAATTGACAAAATATTATTAGTACATATTTTTAAAAACATGCTCATGCTCAAAAGCAGATTCGATTTATCTGGGAATCAGAAATGGAATGAAAACAAACAAAATAGCCACTTTAAGCCCCAAGCCAATAGGGCTTCACTACTGGAAATGATTAGTTGCATCTTTGAGTTCAACCCCCAGGGGAAGTGGCTCTAACAGTGCCCTATCCACAGTGATGGAATGAGTACTGGGGGGAGACCACCTGTTTGCAGGATGGCAGAAATAGCTTTGACCTAGGCTAGGATCTTTAGCCTATAATGAGCAATATCACAGGAATATCAAGGAAGGGCAGTGACAACTTCTGAACCGGAGCCTAGGCCAAGCCACGTACTGCCTTTGAAAATGTATTGGTTATATTTCTGTAAGACAACAGCACAGAACCAGAAATATAAGAACTGGTTCTCACTTGTGAAATCTGGGGTCCTAGAATAGCAAGCATAGACCAAACAAACACAGAGAAGTGAGCATGAAGATAAAACAACCAGCCAGCCAAGAAATTCCTTTCCAAAATATGGTTGCCATAAGAACCATTAATTTCATGGAAGGATCCCAACAAGAGATCACTGTTGAGACAAAAGAAATAACAGAGTAATCTAAAAAGGAACTAAAGTAAGACTGATTGACTTTCTCAACAAATATGACTAGCATTCCAAAAATAAACAGAAGGCTCTGAAACAAAATCAATTGGATATGCATCAGGAACTGATAGATATAGAGAAGGAACACATTATTGATCTCAGAAACTCTCTATACATGTGTGTGTGTGTATGTGTGTGTGTGTGTGTGTGTGTGTGTGTAGTTTCCAAGTGTACTCACTTGGAGAAGGAGTGTTTAGCTCCTTCAAGATTGAATAGATAATGATGATTCTGTCATCTAAGAGCCCGGGATTTAATAGGATTATTATCCACTAAATAACCCCATATTTGAATCTCCCTCAATAAATCTCTGAATTTTCCTGGCAGGAAAAGACAAAGCATTAAGATTAGATATCCATGCTTACTGAGTCAAGGAAGAACCTTTCCTGCTACCTAGACTATAATAACAGCCCTTGACCTATCAGTGCTTTGAAGGGCCTACATTGTTTTGAGCTGCACTGGGGAGACCAAAGCTAGGAGAGAAAAAGGAATATCTATGTCTCGAGCACTTATTTCAAAGTCAAGTAAACTTGCCATGTACTTAGGTCCCTAATATCTAAGACTGCAATAGTCATGTACTTAAAATAGACATAAATCTAAGTCTCAGATATGATCTGCCTAAGTTTAATCATTTATAGTTACATGCACATTACATTAGTCCATCTAGGCAGCATGTCTAGGAAAAACGTTATCCATCAGCTAACCATCAGCATACTATTCTTATATTAAAGGGTATATTTAGTGTACTAGCTTAGATGGTTATGGAACATTTGTTAAATTAGTTTATGCATACATGATTTCATTTAATGCTAAATCAGAAGAAAAACGTAGGTGCAGCCCATTTAGGCCCTCAGGGTCTGGATTGTGTGGTGAGTGTTGAAAGTGTTCAGTGAGCCAAGAAGCTGTCAGCACCAGGATTTCTGGTGCCAAGAGAGGCCTAAGCAGACTGCTCCCTGCTGGCATCCTTCCTTCCCTGACAGGGATACTGATGGTGAGAAGGACAGGACTACGGCTGTTCTGGTTCTTGTCAGAACAAGAAATCACAAGTAGATCTACAAATAGCCATTTCAGTATCTCTAGGAACCAAACACAAAGCATTCTTAGTTTGTGTAAGATAGATGAAGATTTGAGGCAGGCTGAAGTCTTTAGCTATAAATGGTAGATGAAATGCTTTCTCTTCTACAGCTATATTTATATCTTATGATAAATATGATTAATGAGAAGTTGAGAACAGATTCGTCCTTCTACCTAAGTCTCAAAATTATGTTTTCAGTTCTACCGCTAAGGTTTTTCCATAGCTACCCAGAAAATATATGAAGTCAGATAACTTTGGAATTCATGTAAGTATTCAGTTTTTACCTTAAACAGAAGAAAAACAAATCACAAATATATGAGTAAATAATAACCAAGGGACCAACTAAATCTCCCACAATCTGTTATATTAGAATTCATACTACTTTGTCAAGGAAGGTATTTCAGCAATAGGAACCTTATAAATAATTACTCAGTAATCAATCAATGACAAACATTGTCACTGATTGTAATTGACATTTTTAATTTTAATATGATATCTCTTGTATAGCACTGCCTGGATAAGTTTTGCAATCTGGTTTTCTTATTAAGACTGGAGTTTAGATAATATTTGCTACTGTTTGCTTGCATGTTAGCAACATCTTTTAGAGGGCAAACAAACATGATATTAAAGAGGGTTCTGAGAATTTTTTTTTTAACATCAAAGCAATTTCTGTGCTATTGCAATACCTGTGAGACTTCCTAACATATCCGAGGCAGATTTTTTTAAAAATCTATGCAAAATAGTAGCTCTACATACTGTGAAAGTATGTTCATGCTTGTACCAGCCCTCTGGGTAACTGAGAGGTATTTGGCATTCTGAGTGGAATAATTGGCAAGATGGCACACACACAGTGCAGTATACCTTCTACCATGAAAGCAAAGGTTTTTT